>NC_133328.1:10285615-10640616 GCF_042186555.1 Aquarana catesbeiana | reverse complement strand
TGGCGTATTATTTGAATTCCATCGTCATCGGATAGTTGTAGCGGGGGTGCTTGTAATGATTGCCTTAATGGATTGTTAGAAGGTGCTGTGAGAGTTCTGCTGTATACAACTTCAACAGCAGGTGTCAAAGTACTTGTATGATCCATGGTAGAATGCAAATGCGCTCTCAAAGTAAAGTAAGTTCCAAAGAACGATAAGAGTGGAGGATGAATGAGGGAAAATAAAAAGCGTGGAAATGTTTCTGAGCTGGTGGATGGATGAAGCAAAGGTCCAGATATTTTAAACGAAACAGAAATAGTTACCACCGCTCCGGACAAGCCAAACTGAAATTCCTCGTCCTACGGAAAGAAGGGAGAGAGCCCCATGTGCTGGCAATTGCTAGTATAGCTGTAGATGAATAGGAAGATCTGGACAGCCGCACACCGGGATAAACAGATTAAATTCTTCTTTTTTATTTGTAAAACAGCAACATAGGGTACATGAGACACCACTGGAGTGGTACAGCTCAACTACTGATGCGTTTCACACTTATACAAAGTGCTTCGGCGGCTTTGGCGGCTTCCCCACTGCTTCTCCTCCTTGGCGGCTTCCCATTGCTTCTCCTACCGGCCAATCCGGATGCTTCTCCTTCCGGCCAATCGGGTCTTAAGACCCACTTCCTGATTGGCTGGGAGGTGAAGCAGGAAGATAATAGCGAAAATTAATTTGCTAATGTCACACAAGTGGGTGGGCTGCCACCCTTTTTGAAGCCAATTAGAGCCTCAGGCTCTAATCATGTGCTTCTAAAAAAACAAAAAAAAACATAGAAATCCATGCGTTTGGCACCCTGCATGGAGATTAGGGGCCGGGCACATGAAGATTGGGGAAGGGGGGCAGCGCAGAGGCAGAGAGGGGAGGGCACAGTGCTGAGTGTGGCTAGCTGCAGACCGAGGCATAGACTATGCTAGGTGTGCCAGAGAGGAGAGGCCGGGTGAGCTCTGGCCCTGGTCACACCAATATTATTGCCAGGTGTGCCAGAGGGGCTGTTCTTGGGGTTGAGAGGCAGAGTACAGAGCCAAATATACAATCACTGCTTTTTGAGGATATAGAAAGAGGGAGACATAGAGGCTACCTTTTGTTGTGTTTCAACAATTAGGAGAAACATATAGGAAAGTTTGCAGCAATCTAAAGAGCTGCTCTGACAGAATGGGGCAGAATCGAAAGTAGAAAAAGGGCAGAATAATTTAGGTGCTTTGATAAAAAAAATATATTGCCAGTTCCCGTCAGAACTGGTTTTGTGTGTTCTCTGACTTTTGTGTTCGGGTGTGATTGATGTAGCAACAACCATTTATGACCATAGGCAAATACTTTTTATTCTTAGAACAATGTGAAAATAGTATTCATGTCAAAATGTCTCGTAGTGTTTAGCTTTAAAATACTTTTTCCACGTAAATCTAATAGTTGACTCTGACGGAAGTCGTAACTGATTTTTTATTTGACATCTCTAGTTTATAGTTTATTAAAAATGAAATGTTATCTTATGATTATTTTGAGCTTTTCCTTGTGGAAACCATTGGAGGCTAAATCCATATTTCTTACCACCATTCAACAAGTTACTCGTAAAGTGTACCCAGTCAGAACCAGTGTACTCTCAATAGGTGCATTGTGCGCGGTGCACACACAGGCCTCAAGGTTGGGGGGCCCACTGCGCCCTCACAAATTGCACAACAATAGGGAAATGCCATTCTGTGTCTTTCCTGAAGCTCCACTTGTCACTCACAGCTGCAGCAAAGATTGGGAAGCTGTCAAACCTGGCAGCCAATCATAGGCAGCAGAGGCTTTCCCCATCCAACAGCATCCACCCATCCCCAACCATCTGCTAGGAAGGGAATGCTTATGATTGGCTGTCGATTTTGACAGCTTCCTGGAGAGATAGCAGGGTAAGTTTTGACTTGTGTCGAATTATACCTAAGCACATCCAGGAGAAGAGTCCTTGTTTCCAGGGGGAGGAAAACTGTGATTGGCCACTGCTGAAGCCAATCACAGTCCTTCTAACCCGTGTACAAGATCTGGGGCTGCGGACAGAGGCAGGAAAAGAGTCAATGCTAAATGGCAAGAGAAAAACAGCTGCTGGACAGTTCAGAGGGTAAGCTGTGCAGAGGTGGGTTGTGTGTCTGTATTTTGGAATTGAGAGAGACACTTACTACTGACCTGTGAACTCCGCTTCACTTACAACTGACTCCTAAATTCCCCTGTAGGCAGATGCAGGCATCCTTCTGTCCTGTAGATGGCACTGGGCTGATGCTACTGAGGAAGGGGAGTTGTTTAAAGTGGTGTTCCGGCCGAAATTATACTTTTTAAATAAAAATACCCCTATAATACACAAGCTTAATGTATTCTAGTAAATTTAGTCTGTAAGCTAAGGTCTGTTTTGTTAGTTTATAGCAGTAGTTTGTTATTCTATAAACTTACAGCAGGCCGTGGCCATCTTAAGTCTGGGCAACTGAAGCCAGACTATCTCTTTCTGGATCTCATCGTTGCAGATCTCGCACATGCTCAGTGCAGCACAAGCAGTGCAATAGGATTCAGGTCAGGTTTCCATAGCAACGGCAGTGTCAGAGGAAGTTGCCACCCCTTCCCAGAAGGCATTGCAAACAGGAAATGATGCGATGGGCCGCGGCCAGGGAGGAGGAAGTGAAAAATGAATACAGCAGATATACAGTAAGTGCTGAGAAAAAAAATTAAAAAAATATCCAATTTGTTTACAGTGCACATTATAGTGAGGGATGCTGAAGAGTTGTAAAAGTGGGTGGAACTCCACTTTAAGTAAAATTGTTACCCTAGGACTAGAGACTCAGTTAGTCCTCCCAGGGAAGGTAGGTATCTGATTGGATACTGAATTCTCATGGGACTTCAGGTGAGGAGCATCCATTTTAACAGGGAAAACTTTAAATAGGAAATCCCACATAATTTGGGCATTCTCTGAGCGTCAGGGAAATTAACACGCTGGATAGACAGTGCTTAGTGAAAGAAAATGTTCCTGGTGCTGGTAGGTTAATTGGCTTCTGTCCAAAATTGGCCCTGGTATATGGGTGTGAGTTGGGGACCTTGGATTGTGGGCTCCTTGAGTGTAGGAACCGATGTGAGTGTGCGATGTATGTGTGGAGCACTGCATAAATTGACGGCGTTATATGGGTACCTTAAATAAATAATAGATGAGCATCTTAACCACTTCGCGCCCACACTATAGCCGAAAGACGGCTTAAGTGCGGCGCTCAATTGCCAGGAGGGCATCCCTGGACGTCCTCCTGTTTACTTCCCCTCTGCGCGCCGCCGTGGGCATGCATCGGGGAAGTTCTGTGTTGGCCGTGTCCCTTGGACACAGCCAATCACAGATCGTGCTAAATGGCCAATCACAGCGGCCATTTAGCACGGAGTGTCCAATGAGAGGTGATCTCATATGTAAACATATGAGATCATCCCTCATCTCCGGCTCTCCCTCCTCACACAGAGACAGCTTGTGAAGAGGGAGAGGTCCTGTGCTGCAGCGGTGAGTGTACACAAAAAAAATGTAAAATTCAGTGCCCACAGTACCTGTCAGTGCCATCTGTCATGCCATCTGTCCCCAGTGCCACCTATCAGTGCCAACTGTTCCCTGTGCCACCTATCAGTGCCATCTGTACCCAGTGCCACCTATCAATGCCAACTGTCCCCAGTGCCATCTGTCTCCACTGCCACCTATCAGTGCCATCTATCCCCAGTGTCACCTGTCAGTGCCATCTGCCCCCAGTGCCACGTTTTATCTGTTATCAGTGAAACATGTCATCAGTGCCACGTATCAGTGCCATCTGTCAGTGTCACGTGCCATCAGTGTCATGTGTCATCAGTGCCATCTGTCATCAGTGCCACATCAGTGTCACGTGTCATCAGTGCCATGTATTAGTGCCATCTGTCATCAGTGCCACGTATTAGTGCCATCTGTCATCAGTGCCACATCAGTGTCACATGTCATCAGTGCCACATCAGTGTCACGTGTCATCAGTGCCACATATTAGTGCCATTTGTCATCAGTGTCACGTGTCATCAGTGCTATGTATTAGTGCCATCTGTCATCAGTACCACGTGTCATCAGTGCTATGTATTAGTGCTATCTGTCATCAGTACCACGTGTCATCAGTGCCACGTATCAGTGCCACATCAGTGTCACGTGTCATCAGTGCCATGTATTAGTGCCATCTCTCATCAGTGCCACATCAGTGTCACGTGTCATTGTCCTGGTGCTCCAGGGCCTTCAAAAGTGTAATAGGTAGTCAAAAAGTTAGATGTGTAATTTATGCTCCTAGAACACCTGATGGTGCTCCCTGCATGTTGGGCCTCTCTATGTGGCCAGGCTTTGAAAAAACCCACACATGTGGTATCGTTATACTCAGGAGGAGTAGCAGAATGCATTTTGGGGCGTTATTTGTGGTATGCACATGCCATGTGAGAGAAATAACCTATTACAATGACAATTTTGTGAAAAAAATCTTTATTTTGCAAAGAATTGTGGGAAAAAATCACAACATCAAAAACCTCACCATGCCTCTTACTAAATACTTTCCTGGCTTTTATTTAATGGGTATGTGGACGGGGGATTATGGCGGTGCTATAGTCAAACAAATTTCTCAGAGAGGAATAAACGAGAAAAAGTGTAAAAAGCAAAAAAATAAAAAAATACAAAATTTATTGATAATCTAACATAGACAAAATATACATTACAGACAATTCATGTTATACTTAAAAGAAGATTATGGGTACATGTACTGTAAGTGACCCTAGGGATGGTAGAATGGGCCAGATGGAAAATGGCCGTTTGAAGAAGGAGGGCTCGATTTTCTACATGTTTCGCCAAGACATTGGCTTCTTCAGGGAACAGGAGCTCATAAGATAGATAAATAAGACAGTTCTGTGTGATAAACATGAAAAACATAGTAAGAGCAATAATTTGACCAAACACTGCATGGTATAGACAGTAAAGAGTTAAAATTGTGGCTGGACATTCATGCGACCATAGGCTCCACACAAAATACCGGTAATGCAAACATACCTGGGGCGTCAGTGCCCGAGAGGGGAGGGAGGAGAGGGGAAGGGGGAACACAGCCACCCGAGGGGATCCCCGTAAGGGAGCGGGCAGGTCGCGCCGTAAATTATGCCTGCAGGGGGCATACAGTAGACCTGGCAAAGGAATGTAAAGATAGCCATAAGTCATAATGCACTTGTAATGATACTCTAGGGATAAAGGATTGCACATCTGTGCATTGTATTGAAAAGAATACGTAAAATGTATATATATAAATATGAAATAAATGTATCTATATCTCTAGAAGGGAGAGTGCAAGCTTACATGTATGTTTAAAAACCGTAGAGAAACAAGGTCACGAGGTGCCTGTGGTAGATGTGTGCACACAGCCAGGGAAAAAACATCAAAATTGGACCAAGTCTGCAATCCAATTAGACCAAGCCTAATTAAAGGAATGAATAACATTAGGGGTGTTGCTATTGGTAACTAGGGCCATATAGGGTAAATATGCCTGTACTTACTTAGTAATATCAGCTGTAGAGAGAAATTCTCATAGCAGCACATTCACAGGTATGTAATACCTGTCCTGGGGTTAAGAGGGATGGAAATTACGATATGTCCTGTATAAAATGTAAAAGGACAAGAAAGAAAAAAATCAAGAAAACGAAAAAGATGAAGGTTTTAAGATGTATCTGAGCATAGGCAAGACTGCTGGAAAGAAGTCTGTTACCTAGTCCATCATGGTGCAGACAATGTTGCTTGAAAGGATCAATATTGACCAGCAAGGTAGAAGGCAGGTCCAAGGTGGATCCTAAGAGATGTGTAGGAACATAGTAAGTAATTCATGTGGAAAACATGAAGTCAAAGTATTTTGAAAAACAGGAGTTTACCTTGTGGCTGTGTGCAGAGCATATGCAGGCACGTCCCTCGTCCATCAAGGAACTGAGGGACTGGCTGGTTACTTGTATGCCCCCCACACCTGATCAGATAATGATCAGGTGTGCGGACGCTTAACGAGGGGTATCCACAGCTGCGCACTGCACGGTGCCTCGGAACTACGTGTTCCATCATGCACCGCGCGCGCATGCTCAGAGCGTACGGACCGTGTGGCGAATGGGGAGGCGAACAGTCCTGGAATGGGAGGTGCCAAGGTGTCGCCTCATCCAATCTGCCGATGGAGAAAGAGGGCCGGAAAGTCTGAGAACAGACGTGGGCACCCAGGGGCAGACAGAGGTCTGCGCCTTGGCGTCCGTACAGGCAAGAACAGCGCTGGCCATGTCAGCCCCAAACGGGGAGAGCCCATACAGTGACTGCCCACCCCTCACACATAAGCCTCTCTCCCCAATCAGGAGCTAGCCAAGGCGCCAGAGAATGAGTGCAGGCCGGTGGTGGGGCACGGCGGGGCATGAGGGGTAGTGTGCTGAGACACAGGGTAGGGGAACAGAGCCTATACTGCCCGACGATCCACAGGGGTCGCTGGGGAAAGTGGGAAGTACCTGTGTGTCAGCCCACAACGTCCAGCCACAATGTGTGTAGTGTGCATAGAGAACCACTGGGTCCTAGTATACCAGTGGGATTTGTAACCAAAAAATTGAGAATACAAGACGGGATAAAATGCATCAAAAAAACAAAAAAACACAATCCTATAACGGAGCTTATATACTGCGACAAATATGTCAAAAGATGTTATTCAATAATGACAAAAAGGGTTTAGTATAACAAATGAATACAGACGAGATGCACTTGTATATTAGACAGGGGTATGAAAAATATTAAGTCAATATAAGAACTTATAGGAAAAAATACATTTATAGCAAATGCAGGTAACACACTATTAAGCATTTGTCAAGGGGGGACTTTATGGAGGAAACCACAGATGGAGCCATGGCAACAAAAAGAGAGAAGAAGATCAGGAGGCTCGGAGAAATAGAGAAATAGAAAGGGGGTAGGGGGCAGAGAGAGAGAGGGAGACAGATAGGGATGAGATGAAGAAAGAGAACCACAAACGACGTTGTCTAGGGAGTGGGCATTGGAAAAGGAGAATATATGATGTGTAAAAATATTTGTACTAATAAGTATTAAAGAAAGGGCTTGAAGCTAATATATTCGTTGAGTCCTGGGAAGATAGTGGCATTTAATGTATGAATCCATTTAGTTTCAAGTCGTAGTAATAGGTTGTCAGTACTACCGCCTCTTACATGTGGAGGAATATGTTCAAGTGCGGAAAACAAAATAACGTGGGGATCAGAGTTATGTTGGGCAGCAATGTGCCTATTAATGGCTGTAGTAGTGATGTTCTTGTATAGTGGTTTTATATGATACCGAATGCGAATCTGAAAAGGGCGCTTAGTTTTGCCAACGTAAAATGAGCCGCATTGGCATTGAGCCAAATATACGACCCCAACAGTGGCACAGGTGACGTAGTGTCTGGTGGTGTGTGTATTTCCATCAGGTAAGTTGACAACTTGAGAATTGGCAACAAATGCACATATGTCACATTTACCACATTGATAGGTGCCGGTGGCAGTGGGCCTATGTGCAGTGTCAGTAGAATGGTGGCTGTGAATCAAACGATCACGAAGAGAGGGAGAACGTCGGTAAGTGATATCAGGGTATGTGTTGATGTGTTTGGCAATGATAGGGTCAGATGTGAGTAGAGGCCAAAATTGTTTGAGAACATCTTTGATTTGGGTATGCTGATTAGAGAATTGAGTAATGAGTCGTGTGGGTTGTTTGGAGTCCAATGGTTTGTCGGGAAAAACCAAATCTTTCCGGTTAAGTTTCTTTGCCTTATGGAATGCTTTTTTTAACAAAGAGTGGCTGTAGCCTCTGTCTAAGAGTCTATTATAGAGGTCATGTGCCGCCCTGAAGAAATCATCCTCACGGGTACAGTTACGTTTGATCCTAACATATTGGCTGTATGGAATACTTCTAAGGAGAGGCTCAGGGTGGGCACTCTGGGCGTGTAGGATTGTATTGCCCGAAGAGGGTTTACGGTATAGAGTAGTGTAGACTTGACCGTTGGGTTGTACACCGATCTGGAGGTCCAGGAAATGGATCTGCGATTGGCTACACTCCATGGTGAACCTCAGGTTATATGTATTTTTAGTAAGGCTTTGTACAAATGAAGATAGTTCTTCCTTGGTACCAGCCCAAAACAGCAGTATGTCATCAATATACCTGTACCAGGATATAATCCTGGACAGGTGGGGGTTGAAGTGAGTCGGATCAAAGAGTTCCCTCTCCCACCCCCCCAGGTACAGGTTGGCATAGGCAGGGGCACACTTGGTCCCCATAGCCACACCCTGCACCTTGAGGAAGTGGGAGGAGCCAAACATGAAGTAATTACGTGTGAATATGAACCTCAATAGTTCGAGAACAAAGTCCCCGTATTTATCATATTGGGGGCCTCTAGCTCGAATGAGTTTGCTAATAACTGAGATGCCTCTATTGTGAGGGATTATGTTGTACAAACTCTCCACATCAAGGGCTACCAACCATGTGCCACTGGGCAGGGATTGGCCATCTAATACACGAAGGAGATGGATAGTATCCTTTATATATGAGGGCAGAGCTACAACATGGGGTGCCAAATATTTGTCTACCAGTGCACTGGCAGATTCTGTGAGGCATTGACGGCCAGAGACGATTGGACGACCAGGTGGGTGGTCAAGGGATTTGTGCAATTTGGGAAGGGAGTAGAAGGTAGGGGTAGTGGGTTCTTTCACATTAAGAAACTTCCATGTGTTGGAGTCTATGATGCCTTTTTGGTGAGCTGCAAATATCAACTGTTGGTATTCGGATATGTAATGATCAATGAGTGAGTGATCACTCATTGATCATTACATATCCGAATACCAACAGTTGATATTTGCAGCTCACCAAAAAGGCATCATAGACTCCAACACATGGAAGTTTCTTAATGTGAAAGAACCCACTACCCCTACCTTCTACTCCCTTCCCAAATTGCACAAATCCCTTGACCACCCACCTGGTCGTCCAATCGTCTCTGGCCGTCAATGCCTCACAGAATCTGCCAGTGCACTGGTAGACAAATATTTGGCACCCCATGTTGTAGCTCTGCCCTCATATATAAAGGATACTATCCATCTCCTTCGTATATTAGATGGCCAATCCCTGCCCAGTGGCACATGGTTGGTAGCCCTTGATGTGGAGAGTTTGTACAACATAATCCCTCACAATAGAGGCATCTCAGTTATTAGCAAACTCATTCGAGCTAGAGGCCCCCAATATGATAAATACGGGGACTTTGTTCTCGAACTATTGAGGTTCATACTCACACGTAATTACTTCATGTTTGGCTCCTCCCACTTCCTCCAGGTGCAGGGTGTGGCTATGGGGACCAAGTGTGCCCCTGCCTATGCCAACCTGTACCTGGGGGGGTGGGAGAGGGAACTCTTTGAACTGACTCACTTCAACCCCCACCTGTCCAGGATTATATCCTGGTACAGGTATATTGATGACATACTGCTGTTTTGGGCTGGTACCAAGGAAGAACTATCTTCATTTGTACAAAGCCTTACTAAAAATACATATAACCTGAGGTTCACCATGGAGTGTAGCCAATCGCAGATCCATTTCCTGGACCTCCAGATCGGTGTACAACCCAACGGTCAAGTCTACACTACTCTATACCGTAAACCCTCTTCGGGCAATACAATCCTACACGCCCAGAGTGCCCACCCTGAGCCTCTCCTTAGAAGTATTCCATACAGCCAATATGTTAGGATCAAACGTAACTGTACCCGTGAGGATGATTTCTTCAGGGCGGCACATGACCTCTATAATAGACTCTTAGACAGAGGCTACAGCCACTCTTTGTTAAAAAAAGCATTCCATAAGGCAAAGAAACTTAACCGGAAAGATTTGGTTTTTCCCGACAAACCATTGGACTCCAAACAACCCACACGACTCATTACTCAATTCTCTAATCAGCATACCCAAATCAAAGATGTTCTCAAACAATTTTGGCCTCTACTCACATCTGACCCTATCATTGCCAAACACATCAACACATACCCTGATATCACTTACCGACGTTCTCCCTCTCTTCGTGATCGTTTGATTCACAGCCACCATTCTACTGACACTGCACATAGGCCCACTGCCACCGGCACCTATCAATGTGGTAAATGTGACATATGTGCATTTGTTGCCAATTCTCAAGTTGTCAACTTACCTGATGGAAATACACACACCACCAGACACTACGTCACCTGTGCCACTGTTGGGGTCGTATATTTGGCTCAATGCCAATGCGGCTCATTTTACGTTGGCAAAACTAAGCGCCCTTTTCAGATTCGCATTCGGTATCATATAAAACCACTATACAAGAACATCACTACTACAGCCATTAATAGGCACATTGCTGCCCAACATAACTCTGATCCCCACGTTATTTTGTTTTCCGCACTTGAACATATTCCTCCACATGTAAGAGGCGGTAGTACTGACAACCTATTACTACGACTTGAAACTAAATGGATTCATACATTAAATGCCACTATCTTCCCAGGACTCAACGAATATATTAGCTTCAAGCCCTTTCTTTAATACTTATTAGTACAAATATTTTTACACATCATATATTCTCCTTTTCCTATGCCCACTCCCTAGACAACGTCGTTTGTGGTTCTCTTTCTTCATCTCATCCCTATCTGTCTCCCTCTCTCTCTCTGCCCCCTACCCCCTTTCTATTTCTCTATTTCTCCGAGCCTCCTGATCTTCTTCTCTCTTTTTGTTGCCATGGCTCCATCTGTGGTTTCCTCCATAAAGTCCCCCCTTGACAAATGCTTAATAGTGTGTTACCTGCATTTGCTATAAATGTATTTTTTCCTATAAGTTCTTATATTGACTTAATATTTTTCATACCCCTGTCTAATATACAAGTGCATCTCGTCTGTATTCATTTGTTATACTAAACCCTTTTTGTCATTATTGAATAACATCTTTTGACATATTTGTCGCAGTATATAAGCTCCGTTATAGGATTGTGTTTTTTTGTTTTTTTGATGCATTTTATCCCGTCTTGTATTCTCAATTTTTTGGTTACAAATCCCACTGGTATACTAGGACCCAGTGGTTCTCTATGCACACTACACACATTGTGGCTGGACGTTGTGGGCTGACACACAGGTACTTCCCACTTTCCCCAGCGACCCCTGTGGATCGTCGGGCAGTATAGGCTCTGTTCCCCTACCCTGTGTCTCAGCACACTACCCCTCATGCCCCGCCGTGCCCCACCACCGGCCTGCACTCATTCTCTGGCGCCTTGGCTAGCTCCTGATTGGGGAGAGAGGCTTATGTGTGAGGGGTGGGCAGTCACTGTATGGGCTCTCCCCGTTTGGGGCTGACATGGCCAGCGCTGTTCTTGCCTGTACGGACGCCAAGGCGCAGACCTCTGTCTGCCCCTGGGTGCCCACGTCTGTTCTCAGACTTTCCGGCCCTCTTTCTCCATCGGCAGATTGGATGAGGCGACACCTTGGCACCTCCCATTCCAGGGCTGTTCGCCTCCCCATTCGCCACACGGTCCGTACGCTCTGAGCATGCGCGCACGGTGCATGATGGAACACGTAGTTCCGAGGCACCGTGCAGTGCGCAGCTGTGGATACCCCTCGTTAAGCGTCCGCACACCTGATCATTATCTGATCAGGTGTGGGGGGCATACAAGTAACCAGCCAGTCCCTCAGTTCCTTGATGGACGAGGGACGTGCCTGCATATGCTCTGCACACAGCCACAAGGTAAACTCCTGTCTTTCAAAATACTTTGACTTCATGTTTTCCACATGAATTACTTACTATGTTCCTACACATCTCTTAGGATCCACCTTGGACCTGCCTTCTACCTTGCTGGTCAATATTGATCCTTTCAAGCAACATTGTCTGCACCATGATGGACTAGGTAACAGACTTCTTTCCAGCAGTCTTGCCTATGCTCAGATACATCTTAAAACCTTCATCTTTTTCGTTTTCTTGATTTTTTTCTTTCTTGTCCTTTTACATTTTATACAGGACATATCGTAATTTCCATCCCTCTTAACCCCAGGACAGGTATTACATACCTGTGAATGTGCTGCTATGAGAATTTCTCTCTACAGCTGATATTACTAAGTAAGTACAGGCATATTTACCCTATATGGCCCTAGTTACCAATAGCAACACCCCTAATGTTATTCATTCCTTTAATTAGGCTTGGTCTAATTGGATTGCAGACTTGGTCCAATTTTGATGTTTTTTCCCTGGCTGTGTGCACACATCTACCACAGGCACCTCGTGACCTTGTTTCTCTACGGTTTTTAAACATACATGTAAGCTTGCACTCTCCCTTCTAGAGATATAGATACATTTATTTCATATTTATATATATACATTTTACGTATTCTTTTCAATACAATGCACAGATGTGCAATCCTTTATCCCTAGAGTATCATTACAAGTGCATTATGACTTATGGCTATCTTTACATTCCTTTGCCAGGTCTACTGTATGCCCCCTGCAGGCATAATTTACGGCGCGACCTGCCCGCTCCCTTACGGGGATCCCCTCGGGTGGCTGTGTTCCCCCTTCCCCTCTCCTCCCTCCCCTCTCGGGCACTGACGCCCCAGGTATGTTTGCATTACCGGTATTTTGTGTGGAGCCTATGGTCGCATGAATGTCCAGCCACAATTTTAACTCTTTACTGTCTATACCATGCAGTGCTTGGTCAAATTATTGCTCTTACTATGTTTTTCATGTTTATCACACAGAACTGTCTTATTTATCTATCTTATGAGCTCCTGTTCCCTGAAGAAGCCAATGTCTTGGCGAAACATGTAGGAAATCGAGCCCTCCTTCTTCAAACGGCCATTTTCCATCTGGCCCATTCTACCATCCCTAGGGTCACTTACAGTACATGTACCCATAATCTTCTTTTAAGTATAACATGAATTGTCTGTAATGTATATTTTGCCTATGTTAGATTATCAATAAATTTTGTATTTTATTATTTTTTTGCTTTTTACACTTTTTCTCGTTTATTCCTCTCTGAGAAATTTGTTTGACTATAGCACCGCCATAATCCCCCGTCCACATACCCATTAAATATTTGATTATTTTGGGGATGAGGTGCTGTATCCCTTGGTACCATCTAGCCACCCCTACACTTTCCTGGCTTGTTCGGGTCACAAGAAATGAGATAGGCCTTCAGTACATCAGGTGTGATCATTTTTTTTATGATTTGCACCATAGCTTGTAGACTCTCTAACTTTCACAAAGACCAAATAATATCTACTAATTTGGGTTATTTTTACCAAAGATATGTAGCAGTATAAATTGTGCCCAAAATTTATGAAGAAAAATTAATAATTTACAAAATTTTATCACAGAAACTAAGAATGCGTTTTTTTTTTTCAAATTTTCGGTCTTTTTTCATTTATAGCGCAAAAAATAAAAAACCCAGAGGTGATCAAATACCACCAAAAGAAAGCTCTATTTGTATGAAAACAAGGACAAAAATTTCATTACAGTGCAGTAGAGTGTTGCATGACTGAGTAATTGTCATTCAAAGTGTGAGAGCACCGAAAGCTGAAAATTGGTCTGGGCAGGAGGGGGGTTTAAGTCACCAGTAGGCAAGTGGTTAACATGACACAATGTACAGGGATGGGGACAATTGTAGACACGCACCCACACTCACTCGGGTTGAACTGGATAGACTGGTGTCTTTATTCAACCTTACCAACTATGTAACTATGTAACTATGATGCGTAGGAACAGCGTGAGGGACACTGTTTGATCTTGAAGAACGTCTCTAGGATTCCTTTCTGTGGGTTAGTGCTATTTACAACAGACTGCCACCCCTCCAGCAGAGCCATCTTCCAGTAACGTTACTATGTAAAACAATATTGAGAGCTGCTCTGAATTGCCTTAGGATACAGTGTGCCAATCATTAGCTCATTGTGACTGTTATCATTCTGCACAACAACCATAAAGTTTCTGTTGGAGATACAACAACTTTCAGCTTAGCCTATTGACTGCAGTTCACAAACATGGCACTAGATGTCGCTAATGCTCAGTTATATGCTATGCTATGCATTTTTCTATGATGTGTTGTATTTCCTATACATAGTGTTGTACTTGTTGGTTTATTTTTCCTGTCTGTGTTTTTTTTTTCTTACCATGTGAGGTGACATCTTTGCTAGTGTGTTATGTTCCAATAAAGAA
Organism: Aquarana catesbeiana; assembly: GCF_042186555.1. Lineage (NCBI taxonomy): Eukaryota > Metazoa > Chordata > Amphibia > Anura > Ranidae > Aquarana > Aquarana catesbeiana. The sequence goes on along the minus strand of NC_133328.1, from coordinate 10,626,359 downwards.
GCCAGTTCCTGTTACTCCACAATGTCTGATCTGAATTGACTCCGTCGCACCCAGCAATCATACTCTACAACAGTTTCCACTTTGCCGAAGCCCGTGTACATGTATTCCCTCCCAAGCTGTACCATGATCGAGACCCCTCCTATAACCGCCTCACTTTCTACTGACCCCTGAGCTCCGCCTCACTTACTACTGACCCCTGAGCTCAGCATCACTTACTAAAGGTCTCCAAACTCCACCTCATTACTGACCCCTGAACTCTTTATCACTTACTATTGACCTCTGAACCCTGCATTACTTACTACTGAGCCCTGAGCTCTGGCTCACTTATTACTGGCAAATGAACTCTACATTTCTAATGACCTCTGAACTCTGCCTCACTTACTACTGACCCCTGAACTAAGCATCGCTTACTACTGAATCATTAACTCTGACTCACTTACTAGTGACTCCTGAACTCTGCTCCACTTACTACTGACCCCTGAATTCTGCCTCACTTACTACTGACCCCTGAACTCTGCCTCACTTACTACTGACCCCTGAACTAAGCATCGCTTACTACTAAACCATTAACTCTGACTCACTTACTAGTGACCCCTGAACTCTGCTCCACTTACTACTGACCCATGAACTCTGCCTCACTTACTACTGACCCCTGAACTAAGCATCGCTTACTACTGAATCATTAACTCTGACTCACTTACTAGTGACTCCTGAACTCTGCTCCACTTACTACTGACCCCTGAATTCTGCCTCACTTACTACTGACCCCTGAACTCTGCCTCACTTACTACTGACCCCTGAACTAAGCATCGCTTACTACTAAACCATTAACTCTGACTCACTTACTAGTGACCCCTGAACTCTGCTCCACTTACTACTGACCCATGAATTCTGCCTCATTTACTACTGACCCCTGAATTCTGCCTCACTTACTACTGACCCCTGAACTAAGCATCGCTTACTACTGAGCCATTAACTCTGCTTTACTTACTAGTGACCCCTGAACTAAGCATTGCTTACTACAGAACCATTAACTCTGCCTCACTTACTAGTGACCCCTGAACTCTGCTCCACTTACTACTGACCCCTGAACTCTGCTCCACTTACTACTGACCCCTGAATTCTGCCTCATTTACTACTGACCCATGAATTCTGCCTCACTTTCTACTGACCCCTGAACTCTGCCTCACTTACTACTGACCCCTGAAATCTGCCTCACTTACTACTGACCCCTGAACTAAGCATCGCTTACTAATGAGCCATTAACTCTGCTCACTTACTACTGACCCCTGAAATCTGCCTTACTTACTACTGACCCCTGAACTCTGCCTTACTTACTACTGACCCCTGAACTCTGCCTTACTTACTACTGATCCCTGAAATCTGCCTCACTTACTACTGACCCCTGAACTCTGCCTTACTTACTACTGATCCCTGAAATCTGCCTCACTTACTACTGACCCCTGAACTCTGCCTCACTTACTACTGACCCCGGAACTCTGCCTCACTTACTACTGACCCCTGAAATATGCCTCACTTACTACTGACCCCTGAACTCTGGCTCACCTTATATTGGCCCCTGAAATTTGCCTCAATTACTACTCACCCCTAAACTAAGCATTGCTTACTACTGACCCCTGAGTACTTTATCACTTACTATTGACCACTGAACCCTGCATTACTTACTACCGACCAATAAACTCTGCATTACTAATCACCTCTGAACTCCGCCTTACTTACTACTGACCACTGAATTCTGCCTCACTTACTACTGACCCCTGAATTCTGCCTCATTTACTACTGACCCCTGAATTCTGCCTCACTTACTACTGACCCCTGAATTCTGCCTCATTTACTACTGACCCCTGAATTCTGCCTCGCTTACTAGTGACCCCTGAATTCTGCCTCACTTACTACTGACCTCTGAACTCTACCCCACTTACTACTGACCCATGAGCTCTGCCTCACTTATGACTGACCCCTGAACTCTACACTGATTACCAAAACGAGCCGGTGGCGAGCCATGCATTTCACACCTAGGCCTTCAGTGATGTCCTACCTGAATTAATCCAGCAATTTTTGGCTGTAACCTTAAAAATTCAGCACAGAAAAAGTGGGGCCTGAATTAGCTAGGGTTGTGCAACTTCTGCAAAATAATACAGAAGTCTATGGGGCTGATCAACAGAGCAGTGGACACACATGGACTGCTAGATGGCCCTGGTGTCACCAACTCAAAATCTGATTGGTTAAAGCTACAGTTTCATTGCCATTTAAGCTACAGGAGGCAGCACTGTTAATTCTGACGGCCTCAAGGCAGATTTCTTTGACCCTGGCAAATGATGGGTATCACAGCTGAAATATGATTGGATAAAAGCTCAACATATACCCTACTAGCTAAACCAAGAAAAAAGCTATAAAATGAAGAAAATAGATTATTGGGAATGACACATTCATCAAAAAAATATATTAAACCGTAAGTCTGTGATTCCGATAGTTTAGGCCAGCAGAGAAGGCTTTGTTGGTCCTGACAGCCCACCACTGCTTACCACTGACCCCTGAACTCTGCGTCACCTACTACTGACCCCTTAACTCCCCATCACCTACATCTGACCTCTGAACTCAGCGTCACCTACTACTGACCCCTTAACTCCCCGTCACCTACATCTGACCTCTGAACTCACCGTCCCCTACTACTGACTCCTGAACTCTGCGTCACCTACTACTGACCACTGAACTCCCCGTCACCTACATCTGACCTCTGAACTCAGCGTCACCTACTACTGACCCCTGAACTCTGCATAACCTACATCTGACCTCTGAACTCAGCGTCACCTACTACTGACCCCTTAACTCCCCGTCACCTACATCTGACCTCTGAACTCACCGTCACCTACTACTGACCCCTGAACTCTGCGTCACCTACTACTGACCCCTTAACTCCCCGTCACCTACATCTGACCTCTGAACTCAGCGTCACCTACTACTGAGCCCTGAACTCTGCATCACCTTCTACTGAGCTCTGAACTCCTGGTCACCTACATCTGACCTCTGAACTCCCGGTCACCTACATCTGAACTCCCTGTCACCTACATCTGACCACTGAACTCCCCGTCACCTATATCTGACCTCTGAACTCTGCATCACCTACATCTGACCTCTGAACTCAGCGTCACCTACTACTGACCCCTGAACTCTGCATCACCTACATCTGACCTCTGAACTCAGCATCACCTGCTACTGACCCATGAACTCTGCATCACCTACATCTGACCTCTGAACTCAGCGTCACCTACTACTGACCCCTGAACTCTGCATCACATACTATTGACCCCTGAACTCCCGGTCACCTACATCTGACCTCTGAACACCCCGTCACCTATATCTGACCTCTGAACTCAGCGTCACCTACATCTGACCTCTGAACTCAGCGTCACCTACATCTGACCTCTGAACTCAGCGTCACCTACATCTGACCTCTGAACTCAGTGTCACATACATCTGACCTCTGAACTCTGTCACCTACATCTGAACTCTGAACTCCCCGTTACCTACATCTGACCTCTGAACTCAGCGTCACCTACTACTGACCCCTGAACTCTGCATCACCTACTACTGACCTCTGAACGCGGCCTTACTTACAGTACTACTAACCTCTAAGCTCTGCATCACTTACTACTAACCCTGAATTCTGCATCACTCACTACTAACCATGAATTCTGCATTACTCACTACTGACCCCTGAACTCTTCACCACTTACTACTGACCTCTGAACTCGGCATCACTTACTACTAACCAGGAATTCTGCGTTGCTCAGTACTGACCCCTGAACCTCACAAGGCATGTTGTTCAGAATTCAGGCATGATAAGGAGACATCATAGCAGTGTTCCCCTTTACTTCCTCCCAGGAATGTATCGGATGCAATCAATAACTTTTAGCCGCATTCCAGGACATTCTTTTGAGTCCATTGAGAGACAGTGCAGACACTCCCAACCCTTTTACCTGAACAAACATTTTAGTCTAACTCTAATAGCGGTCGTAAAACTGTAAAACATTTTACTTTCAAAGTATTTATTGTAAGAATGAAAGTTTTACAAATATATAAAAAGAACAAACAGTAGTACCAAAATACCTTTATCACCAAAACAAATAAGCATAACTTAAAGCGGAATTCCGCCAAAGTTTCTTTTTTTTAAAGTCAGAAGCTACAAATACTGCAGCTGCTGACTTTTAAAATATGGACACTCACCTGTCCAGGGCGCCCGCGATGTCGGCACCCGAAGCTGATCTGTCCCTCAGCTCTCAGGTGGAGGCTCCGCCATCTTCGGCAAGGGAATCAGAAATTGAAGCCTTGCGGCTTCATAGCCTGGTTCCCTACAGCGCATGCGTGAGTCGCGCTGTGCGATCCCACTGGTCCCTGCTGTCTTCTGGGACCTGTGTGTCTCCCTGAAGACAGGGGGGGGGGGGGAGAAGGCGCCGGATATGGCATAGATATCTACGGATGCGGCTATCTATGCCTGAAAGTGGGAGCAAATGTGAAGAAAAAACTGCGCTATTACCTGAAAAGTGAACTAAGCTGCAACTTAAAAATGTTATACAACACTGAAACAGAAACAAAAACCCAGGAGAGTCGCACTAAATGATTTGATTTGTGAGACAGTGAAACATGTGCTCACAGTAACACAGTGACACTTGGCCAGTCCACCACAGCGAGTGTGACCGCGACAGGCAGAAACAAGATTCCACCCTGTGTGGATGCACCATCCAAAAACAGGTGGCTAGATATCAGGGCACCAGTAACCAATGCTCAAATATTTAAAAAAATGAAAAATATTGAAATAAATCAGTGAAAAACGTGAATTCAAACCCAATAGACTGAACAATAAAATGATTCGAACAAAAAATTATTGACATATATGAACAATAAGTGACTTAAGTCCAAAAACTATGGGTGGCCCAAGACAACGTGGCTAGATGAAAAGGTCCATAAATAAATGATCCAATAATAAATCTTCAAAGGTGATGCAAATGGAAACACCCCAAGGAAAAGTGACCAGAGTAGAAATGCCTCCACCACTGCAAACACTGCCGTTTACCAGATGCAATTGGTCCCTTAATCACAGGGGACCGCAAACAGCAGATGGCTGTTACCCCAGCCCAGGATCTTTAGGAGTGCACCGGACTCTTCTATCCAAATGGTGATGGTCTCCACAAACAGTCAGATCAGACACAGCAGCAGAATCCACATAAAAAATGATAAAGGCTCGCAATAGTATAAAAACCCTTAACATTTATTAAATTAAAAGAAAGACAAATGCGCACTTACATTTAAGATGCACAAATAACAGCATGTAAAAACGTTCAAGCCGGCCGGCCTCGAGTATACCCGTAGCTTGACTGTCTCATTTCACGGTATCATTTCCATTGGTGTAGGTTTCATGGGCACAATTAACACCCAAAGAAAGACCAATTTTTCCGCACCTGTTACCTATCCAAAGTCTGTGGAAGAGACACCAGAATTTATCCAAAAAATATCTAATCTTGTTCCCAGTGCACTACATTGTAGCCTAATCATACAGACTTGCTCTGCAAGCCGTTGCTTACAAAATAAAGAAAGCTTTATTTTGGCTTTATTTTTTGGCTTTATAAATGCAATTATTGCAGCAGCTTCCATACACAGTACAGATGTGCCACTTTACAGGTGGACCAAGGGGACACCCCCCCCCCCCCCCCCAGGCACTATATTGAACTATATTGAAAAGAATTTTTGCATTTGTATGCTTTCACATCAGTAAATCACTGCTTATTTAAAAAATACGTTCTTTACAAACTTTTTCTCATTGATGCATGTCCCCCAGGGCAGTACCCGGACCCCCATAACCATTGTATGCCCAATTAATTGCATATAAGCCTTCCAAATGGGCACTTTTGATTTTTCACGTTCGGGTCCCATAGACTTCAATGGAGTTTGTTATTCGGTTCCGAAATTTGCGATGTTCGAAAGCTCTGGTGAGAACCGAACTGGGGGTCGTTCTGCCCATCCCTAAATACCAGGAGACATTTAAAGCCTATTTCATCTTTACAAACCATCAAAGAGTACCACAATTTCTCCTTTCTCATTAACTCCAAAGCATTTTGCCAAACTTTTTAATCATACTGTGTTCGCATGTTTTAGGATTTCAGTCATTCATAAAAAAGAAGGACATAGGAGAAGGCAAATGTATTAATTACCTTCTTCAGTTCTGTGTCTACAAAGGAAAATGGGAAGTCCTTCAAATCTGATTTCTTTTTATGAGGAAGTAAGCAAAAATTTAGACAAAGGAGTAGCTGTGGACGTGGTATACTTGGATTTTGCCAAAGCGCTTGACACAGTTCCCCACACAGGGCTAATGTGTAAATTAAAGTCTACAGGCTTAGAGAATGCATCAAACTATATGATAGACAAAATATATAGTGCGTCAAACATATGAATGTAAGTACATGTGTAACAAAAAATACAAATGAAATGTAATAAAAGAAATATAATAAAAGAAAGTGATTGGAAATTGTCCAATGACTTGATGAAAATGAAAAAAAAACAAAAATTAATCCATATTGCAGAGAAGTGGACAAAATAAAACATAAGAAAAGGTCCAATTATGATGATAATCCAAAAGTGAGGTGCCGTGAGGTTCAACACTAGACTGACAAGTGAAAAGATATGCTCCACCACAGAAAGAACTGCCGCTTACCAGAAATCGGTGGTCCCTTATTACAGGGGACCACACTGGGCGAGTGGCTGTAACCCCAGACGGGGATCTCACTGGCATGTACTGGACTCCTCAGCATCAGCGGGAACGGTCAGCAGATAGATCGGTACAGTGGGCAGTATGTTCACCAAAAAAACAGAAAGCCTCACATAGCGTAAATCCTTCTGCTTTGGGTCTATTTAACTCAATATTATTTTACTCAGTGTGACCTTTTGGCATTTATCATTGGTAGCATATGTCATTTTGTTTACTATTCCCATTATCTAGCGCGACCTTTTGCTCTGTAATTCTGTTTAGTGTCGTATAACACTTTTTAGTTGCAGCTTATACACTTTATAGCGCAGAATCCTTTTTTACTTAGAGAATGCAGTTTGTTGATGGATAGAAAACTGACTATAAGACTGAATTCAGAAAATAGTTATTAATGGTTTGTGCTCTTGAATGTTTTCCCCCGTTGAAACAAATTTGATCATGCTTTATTGGGGTTTTTTGCCTTCTTCTGAATCAATTGTGGTTATAAAATTGTATAATGTATACGGAGGTTCTCTATGTGCATGTTATATGTCTTCTATTGATTAAACAAGATGGACTTTGGATGGTGTCTCTTTTCAGTGTGACAAACTATGTGATTATGTAAGCTTTGTTAAAGAAAAAAGGAGGGTGGATGCAACCTTTTGAGGGCAGCCATGAGGAAATCACTTAAGATATAATAGAAATCCTGTGATTTTCCTTTCTCTGCTTTCTTTAGGTTAGCATACCAAGATATCACAGGGGTAGGGTCAATTGGTATGCCCATATGAGGGAAAGGGGGCAGGGTATATATATATTTAAGGCATGGGTCTTGGAATGCCACACTCACAAGCTTCCTCCAGCTTACAATGGTGCCACACGCAAGTATCCTGCTGCTGGCAGCTCTCTGTGTAGGATCAGGTAAGGGACACTGGACATTATTATAATATTTTTATCTGGGGAACTTCACAATTTTTTTAATACATTAAATTTTTTTTTTTTTCAACAAACACTTTATAGAAGCTAGTTACTTGCAATGCCCTTTGAGATGACTGCAGTAGAGTACCATTGTTGTTGTTGTTGTTCAGTCGTTTAGTCGTGTCCGACTCTTCGTGACCTCATGGACAATAGTGCACCAGACTTTTCTGTCCTCCACTGCCTCCCGGTGCTTGCTTAACTTCATGTTCATTATTTCGATGATGCTATCTATCCCTCTTGTTTTCTGTCGTCCTCGTCTCCTGTTTCATTCCATGTTTCCCAGCATCAGGGTCTTTTCCAATGAGTCCTCTCTTCGCATTAGGTGGCCAAAGTATGCGAGTTTCAGCTTCAGGATCTGTCCTTCCAGTGAATGTTCTGGGTTCAATTCCTTTCAAGAGTCTTCTCCAACACCATAGTTCAAAAGCATCAATTCTTCAGCGTTCAGCCTTCCTTATAGTCCAACTTTCACATCCATAGGTTACTACTGGGAATACCATAGCTTTGACTATACGGGACTTTGTCAGTAAGGTGATGTCTCATTACAACTTTCTTAAAAATGGATTTTAATATCCTGCTCAATGACTGCAAGCATGCTGTAGTCTGGGGTTAGAGGAGAGAACCCATAGGTTCCCCCCTTCATTTTCTTTCTTTCGCCTCCATCTCTGATTACCCCCACCCCCAGTTGCATTCCATTGCCTCTCAGGCTCCCCCCCCCAAGCCTACAGCTCTTTTCCCTTCTATCCACTCTGGACCACTATATCCCTACCAACACCACCTTGCCCCTCTTCATGCCACCTTCACACTTGCAACTGGTTGTCTTTTGTGCTAAAAATGGCCTTACACTTGTAGACATTTGTTAGAAAATAGTCCTTTTCAGACTGTTTGTTCAGTTACAAGGACAAGACTTGGTTTCAACCAAGCAAGCAAAACAAATCAAAGGGCAAGGATGGAACATTTTTGGAGAATCTAATGGAAACAAACACATTTCTAATTTGTGAATTCACTCCCAGCCGATAAAAATTGTTACTAATCTTATGAGCGTGCACTTGTCAAAGTAAATTTGGAAGTAGAGCTTTTGTTCTATGACAATCAAGACATTGACATGGTACTTGAATTAAAACCTTGAAATTAGTTGAGCCAACGAAGGCATCATCAAATAGTCAAACGAGTGTTTTTTTTCTTGTCCGAACAAAATTTTACAATGATTAATAAATTTACCATGCCTGGTTTTATGCCGGAATCTTTATGTGTCTTAATATACTCATCCTTGGGATTTACTTAACCATTGTGTTGCTTCTGCAATATGTAAATAAATAATAACAACAAGTATATTTTTTTGTAGTTTTTAAAACCTGTTATTATATTTAACATACATTTCTTTTAGAACATATACAGCGTGGAATAAAATTATTTGATTCCCTTCAGATTTTGTAAGTTTTCCCACCTACAAAGAAATGAAGGGTCTATAATTTTTAACATAGGGGTATTTTATATGATATAGACAGAATATCAACCAAAAATCCAGAAAAAAACACATGATACAAATGTTATAAATTGAGTTGCAGTTCAGTGAGTAAAATAACTATTTGATCCCCAAGCAAAACATAACTTAGTAGTTGGTGGAGAAACTCTTGTTGGCAAGAACAGAGGTAAGACGTTTTTTTGTAGTTGGTGACCATGTTTGGACACATCTCAGGAGGGATTTTGGTCCACTCTTCTTTACAGATCTTCTCTAAATTCTTAAGGTTTTTTAGCTGTCACTTGGCAACTCAAAGTTTCAGCTCCCTCCATACATTTTCTGTAGGAGTAAGGTCTGGAGACAGGTCAGGCCACTCCGTGACCTTAATGTGCTTCTTTTGTTGCCTTGGTGGTATGTTTTGGGTCATCGTCATGCTGGAAGACCCATCCACGACCCATCTTCAGTGTTCTGGCTGAGGGAAGAAGGTTCTCCAAGATTTTACAATACATGGCCCCTAATACACAGTGCATTGGCCCCTAACGCTGCAAAGTCTGCCAGTACATTTAGCAGAGAAACAGCCCCAAATAATCATGTTTCCACCTCCATGCTTGACTGTAGGGCTGGTGTTCTTAGGGTAATAGTCAACATTTTTCTTCTTACAAACACGGCGAGTCGAGTTAATGCCAAATAGCTAATTTTTAGTCTCATCTAACCACAGCACTTTCTCCCAATTCTTCACCGAATCATTTAGATGTTTATTGGCAAACTTCAGACAGGCCTGTACATGTGCCTTCTTGAGGAGGGGGACCTTGCTGGTGCTACAGGATTTCAATTAATGGCCATATACCAATGGTTTGTTTGGTGACAGTGGTACCAGCTGCCTTGAGATCTTTCACAAGCTTCTCCCCTGTAGTTCTGGACTAATCCCCCACTTTTTTCATGATCCTCCTTACCCCATGAGATGAAATCTTGCATGGAGCTCCAGACCAAGGGCGTTTGATGGTTATTTTGTATTTCTTCCATTTGCGAGTAATAACTCCAACAGTTGTCTCCTTCTCATCAAGCTTCTTGTTGATGGTCTTGTAGCCCATTCCAGCCTTGTGCAGGTCTACAATCTTGTCCCCGATGTCTTTTGACAGCTCTTTGGCCTTGCCCATGATGGTGAGGTTTGAATGGAAGAAAAAGATTCTGTGGACAGGTGTCTTTTATACACATAATGAGTTGTCGTTAGGAGCTCCTTATTACATTGATAGGACTAATCTGTGTATGACGTGAGCTACTACTACTACTGTAGCCAGTCTGTGGGAGCCAGAATTTTTGTTGGTTGGTAAAGGATCAAATACTTATTTTACTCACTGAACTGTAACTCCATTTATAACATTTTTATTACGTGTATTTTCTGGATTTTTGGTTGATATTCTGTCTCTATCATATAAAATACACCTATGATAAAATATTAAAGACCCTTCTATTCTTTGTAAGCAAACTCACAAAATCTGCAGAAGATCAAATAACTATTTTACCCACTGCAGGGCTACATTTACAAAACATTTTTTTCTGTTGTTCTGGTGTGTTGTTTTCCTTGATATAAAATGTATTAAAAATTGCTTTTGAATTTGCATCAGAACTGTATTTTTCCATCTTTCGCACTCATGGTAAAATCTGCATTTTTGTTAAAAAAAAAAAAGCATTTGCCATAATAGACAAAGTACAGCATCTGCAATAAGTGTGACGAACAAAGTTGTTCTATACAAGATTCAAAAGTAGGGATGAGCCGAACACCCCCCGGTTCGGTTCGCACCAGAACCTGCGAATGAACCGAAAATTCGAACGACCGTTAGAACCCCATTGAAGTCTATGAGACTCGAACGTTCGAAATCAAAAGTGCTCATTTTAAAGGCTAATTTGCATGGTATTGTCCTAAAAAGGGTTTGGGGACCCGGGTCCTGCCCCAGGGGACATGTATCAATGCAAAAAAAGTTTTAAAAATGTCCGCTTTTTCGGGAGCAGTGATTTTAATGATGCTTAAAGTGAAAAAAAAAAGTGAAATATTCCTTTAAATATCGTACCTGGGGGGTGTCTATAGTATACCTGTAAAGTGGCGCATGTTTCCCGTGCTTAGAACAGTCCCTGCACAAAATGACATTTTTAAAGCAATAAAAGTCATTTAAAACTGCTTACAGCTTTAATGTAATTTCGGTGAGACAAACGGCATGGGTACCCCCCAGTCCATAATCAGGCCCTTTGGGTCTTGTATGAATATTTAGGGGAACCCCGCACCCAAATTAAAAAAAGGAAAGGCTTGGGGCCCCCAGGCCCTATATACTGTGAAAAGGAGTATACAGGAGGTGCAAACAAGACAGGGACTGTAGGTTTGTTGTTAAGTAGAATCTGTTTGTAATTTTCAACTGGTACATTTTTAACATGTTTAGCTTAAGCCAAAAAATCTATTTTAAGCTTTTTGGAAAACATAGGGAAGGGTTATCACCCCTGTGACATTTGTTTTGCTGTCTGTGCTCCTCTTTAGAAGATTTCACCTCACTTTCTGTCCCAATGACAAATGTTTTTAGAACATTTGGGGTTTTTAGTGAAACAAGGATTGGTGATAAAGCACCAGTGAAAAGGAGAAACGTTTTTCCCATATTAACTCTTACAGGAGAGAATTTCCCTTCCTAGGGGTAGATTTCATCTCACTTCCTGTTGTCTCCTTCTGTTTGCAAGTTGGAGTCATTTGTAAGTTGGATGTTTGAAAGTAGGGGCCTGCCCTATATACTCTGCAGAAATTGTGACCTTAGGTGTTGGTGTTGCCACAACATGGTAAGCCCTCACAGGGCCCTGCTGTGAAGTATTAGATCAAGAATTGTAATAACATGCCCCTGTTGAATAAGAGCAGAAAAATTGGGCCTTTGGTAATGGTGGTGGTGCTGGTGCCACAACACTGTAAGTCCTCACAGTTACTCTTGGTGGGCGCTGGAACGGGCCCTGCTGTGAAATATTAGATCAAGAATTGTAATTACATGCACCTGTTGAACAGGGGCAGAAAAATTGGGCCTTTGGTGGTGGTGGTGCTGGTGCCACAACACTGTAAGTCCTCACAGTTACTCTTGGTGAGCGCTGGAACCGGCCCTGCTGTGAAATATCAGATCAAGAATTGTACTTTAATGTCCCTGTTTAACAGGGACAAAAAAATTGGGCCTTAGGCACTGGTGCTGGTGCCACAACACTGCAACCCTTCACAGATACTCTAGTTGGAGCGCAGGAACGAGCCCTGCTGCAAAGAATTGCATCAAAAATTGTAATTACATGCCCCTGTTAAAAAGGTGCTGAAAAATTTAGCCACTGGTGGCGGTGCCCAGAAACAAAAACATTCTTACAAGCTATCAGCATGATCATTGAGGAGGAAGAGGATAGTCACTCAGCATAACAGGATAGTCACTCAGCATCAGCATAGGCAGTCTTGAAGGGATCTGACATTTCAAAAAAATTTATTCGGCTACATCAGCATCAGGTGCTTGGTATCTGGTAATGATCCAAGACTGATTCATTTTTATGAAGGTCAGTCGATCGACCGAGTCGGTGGACAGGCGCACCATGTGATCGGTTACAAAGCCTCCAGCAGCACTGAATGTGTGTTCTGAAAAAACGCTGGATGCAGGACAGGCCAGTAGCTCAATTGCATACTGTGCAAGCTCTGGCCAGTGATCCATCCTCAAGACCCAGTAACCCAGAGGATTTTCGGTGGGAAAGGTGTCCAAGTCAGATCTTCCTCCTAGGTATTCCTGCACTTTAAAACAGACGCTGGCGATGGTTGCTAGAACCGATCATACCTTGGGGCTGCGGACTAAAAAATTGTCTGAACGCATTGGTCAGACGGCCACCTTCTCCTTCGCTCCTTCTTTGACCGACCGAAGCCTCAACAACACGTTATCCAGGAACAGGCGTTTGTAACCTCCCAGTCTCTGGGAACGCGTTGCACAGACCTTTCTACAAGGCCTCCCGAAGATGTTTCATCCTCTGCTCCCTCTACGACAGAAAGATAAGGTCCACAACCTTATCAACAAGGGGGACAGTGTCACTGATGCATGTACTGTTACTGCTCACCATCCTCGTGGCCTCCTCAAATGGTGACAGGACAGTGCATGCATCTCTGATCATGGCCCACTGGCGTGGGGAAAAAAACAAGCTCCCCTGACCCTGTCCTGGTGCCTTAGTCGCACAGGTACTCACTGATGGCCCTCTGCTGCATGTGCAGCTGCTGCAGCAAGGCCAATGTTGAGTTCCACCCGGTGGGCATGTCACAGATTAGGCGGTTCTTGGGCAGGTTAAATTCCTTTTGGAGGTCTGCCAGCCGAGCACTGGCATTATATGACCGGTGGAAATGCACACAGACTTTCCTGGCCTGCCTCAGGACATCCTGTAAGCCCCGGTACCGCTGACCGCCCTGTCCAGCGAGGCCAAGTCATTGCCTTCCACATGCCGGTAGAGAGCCGAAATTGCCTTCCGTGAGAAAACGTGGCATTTGGGAACCACTGAGGAACCGCACATTCCACAATCACGGAAGGGGGCAGAGTCTACCAACTGAAAAGGTAGCAGTTGAAGTGCTAGCAATTTTGCCAAGCTAGCATTCAACCGCTGGGCATGTGGATGGCTGGGAGCGAACTTCTTTCTGCGGTGCAGCAGCGGCGGCAGGGAAATTTGCCTGGTACAATCTGACGTCGGTGTACCGATAGCAGATTGACCGCAAGTACTTGCCTATGACACACCTAATTCTACACCTTCATTCCTCTCAGTGGTCTCAGAGAGGACTGAAGGTATAGTGTGGTTGGAGATCCCAGCTGATGAGGAGCAAGGAGAGATCCTCTTTGTTCTTTTATGTGGGTCTCTTAGGTATGCTTGCCAACAAACTGCATGGCAGGTCAACATATGTCTGGTCAAGCATGTGGTGCCCAAGCAGGAGATGTTTTGGCCACACGAGATATGCTTGAGACATATGTTGCAAATAGCAGCGGTGCGATCTGATGCACTCGTCTCAAAAAAGGCCCACACCAAAGAACTTTTGGAATAACGTGCAGAGACAGCAGTGCCCTGCACATGCGGAGCTCTGCGGTGTGATAAAGTCAATGTGCCCTTAGGCTGGCCCCTTGAGGGCATCCTGCCTCGTTGGTGATGTGCCTCCTCCTCTCTCCTATCAGGCACCCACATGGAATCAATGACCTCGTCACCCCCTCCCTCCTCATCACTGGAGCAAACCTGGCAGAATGCTGCAGCAGGGGGAACATGACTGCCAGATTGCTGTCCTTCTTGGGCACCCCCTCTGTCTGGGCTCACGTTACTGCCTTCCTCTAGCTGAGTACCATCATCGGAGCCTCCAAAACGATGGGCATCCTCCTGGAGCATGTACCCAACACTGTGGTCAAACAGTTTGGGGGACTCCTCAGGAGGACATGGTGGGGCTAGGGAAGGAGTGACTGATGCCATTGAGCCGAGCGAAGAGGCCGCGTTTGCAGCTGCTTTGCCAGACAATGTACCCTGAGCCTGGGTGAGAGAGGATGAGGAGGATGAGGACGGCTTGGTCATCCACTCGACCAAGTCTTCCGCATGTTGCGGCTCAACGCGGCCAGCTGCCGAAAAAAAGGCCAAGCGTGTCCCACGGCCAAGTGCTGATGAGGATGCACCGTGTCCACGACCAGCACTGTTGCCTCTAGACACAGGAGCCTGCTTGCCCTCTTTTATTGGCTTGTAATTGTCTGCCTCTCCTTGTTGGCCTTCCAGACATACTAATGGCCTGCAGTGAGATGTAGCTGCACAAAACTGGGATGTATATACATACCGATTATACTGCAGCTAGCAGAATCAACTGACTGCCTCTAGTATTATTAGTATGAGAACACCTGCACTTGTCTTCAGGTAGCTATACTGTAGGTGCAACTGTGCAGGGTACACAGTACAGTAACTGGAAATATGTCAAGAGCCTACACAAGCACCTGGATTCAGGTAGCTATACTGTAGGTGAAACTGTGCAGGGTACACAGTACAGTAACTGGAAATACGTCAAGAGCCTACACAAGCACCTGGCTTCAGGTAGCTATACTGTAGGTGCAACTGTGCAGGGTACACAGTACAGTAACTGGAAATGCGTCAAGAGCCTACACAGGCACCTGGCTTCAGGTAGCTATACTGTAGGTGCAACTGTGCAGTGTACACAGTACAGTAACTGGAAATACGTCAAGAGCCTACACAAGCACCTGGCTTCAGGTAGCTATACTGTAGGTGCAACTGTGCAGGGTACACAGTACAGTAATTGGAAATAAGTCAAGAGCCCACACAAGCACCTGGATTCAGGTAGCTATACTGTAGGTGCAACTGTGCAGGGTACACAGTACAGTAACTGGAAATACGTCAAGAGCCCACACAAGCACCTGGCTTCAGGTAGCTATACTGTAGGTGCAACTGTGCAGGGTACACAGTACAGTAACTGGAAATACGTCAAGAGCCTGCCTGTGCTATTAATAGGATCACAAGAAGCACACAAGCACCTGGCTTCAGGTAGCTATACTGTAGGTACAACTGTGCAGGGTACACAGTACAGCAACTGAAAATACGTCAAGAGCCTGCCTGTGCTATTAATAGGATCACAAGAAGCACACAAGCACCTGGCTTCAGGTAGCTATACTGTAGGTACAACTGTGCAGGCTATACAGTACAGTAACTGAAAATATGTCAAGAGCCTACACAAGCACCTGGCTTCAGGTAGCTATACTGTAGGTGCAACTGTGCAGGGTAACTGGAAATACTGTAAAAACACCTGCCTGCCTGTCAGTATATTAGGAAGAGAAGAACGGGATCTAGCTAAACTGAATACAGTATATATATATATATATATATATATATATATATATATATATATATGTAGCACTGGTAGATTTACAATCTATCGCAGGTTAGGTAAATTTAGTAAATTGTGCGTTAAGAAGGTAAAAGTTTGCCTCTGTTCCAGCTTGGCTGACGTTGTGTGTGTTTCCGTGCTGACCGGTGGGTGTCGCTGTTACCACTAGTCAGTGTTGGAAAGGCAACGTGTCGAAGTGTAGAGATGCTCCTCTGTCTCGAAGACAAGCTCGGTGGAGGTGGTCCTCCGAGTTGCATTCTGAGAAGAGGGTATTTATGAGACAGACACCATGTTCTAGGGTCGTTTTACAGCCACCTGCTGGCCCTCCTGGCCGACAGGTATGCGTTAAGGAGCTACCTCGTGGTCCTCCGATCGGGAGGCCCACGATGCTGCGGCGCAGGGGTAGGTCCAGAGGCTTGTCTGGGGCCTACCACCGCGGCCGAGGAATGGTCCTAAGCTGTCGGTCCCGTGTGACGAAGCTGGACAACTGAGGAGATCCCAGGGGAGGACCCGTCTTGGAGAGATCACGCGGTGAGCTGGTCTGTAGAGGGGCCTGGTGACTCGGTTGGAGGATGTATCCAAAAGAAGTAACCATACAGCATAGTGTTGCCGGTTCGGCTTAAAGGTTCAAGCACTGTGGCTGACTTTCATTGCAGAAAATCTGATACATCCTGTGGCAGAGGATCGTACGGATTTATTCCCCCAAATAAGTCTGTGGCAGATACTTTTGATTCGTGCTGCGTACTGGCTGCTAGACCGGTGAGAGAGGCCTATCCAGACGAGCAAGGAGTATATCTCAGGAGGGGAGCGCATTCCACATAATTATCTGAATTCTACCAGGACATTTGTCGCTAAGATTCTACAAGAAAATATTTGAGTTTCTCCTGAAAGTTTCCTTTTCTGCCTCTTTCCTGCTACTTCCTAAAGTTTGTCTGTTCAATAAAGCATTGAAAACGTACTCCAGTGTTGGTGCGTGTGTCGTCCAGAAGTAAACTCAGCGGAACCCCTAGACCCGGTGCCGGTGAGACAGAGGGAAGCAAAGTGAAGGTAACAGACCCGCTTAAACCAGCAGCTCCACCGTGAGTTAGTGCTCCATATATATACAACACCTGGGATGCATATATATATATATATATATATATATATACACAATACACTGTAAGTGCAGCTAACTGACTTGACCTGCCTACTCTATCTAACGTAAATCAAATGACACTGTCTCTCTGTCTATCTCTCTCTCTCAACGCCGGAACACACTACACAGGGCCGCCGTGCAGGTCCCCCGCGAGTCACGGGAGCCTCCTGCATTTGGCTGTGGGCTCACGGACACCCGCGAGCGCTGGGCGATCTCCCGGCTGAGCCTGTCACTCAGAAAGACAGAGCAGCCAGAGAGGCAGAATGTTACTGAGCTGGTGACACGCTGCCGCTTCCCTTCCCAGTGTTATAAAATGGACAGCACCCCTGGCTTCCCTCTAGACATGCACTTCTCCCCTCCTGCCACTGGGTGCTGCTTGTATATGCAGGTGAAATGGAATGTGATTTTAGAGCATCCCCAGTTTGCTCTACCCGAGGCTGACTGTTCCTCATGTCCTACACCCCAAGGTATGCCACTGTTTGCTAATGTATATTGCAAATAGAAGTTTTCAGTAGATTATGCCAAAAGTCTTTATAATATGTGATGTTACAATGGCAGTCCTAGCAGATTCATCTGTGAAGAGCTGAGTGCTGGGGATATGGCAGGAGAACTTGCCATAATATAACATTATACATTTTATTGCAAATTTAACTTAAAGTTTCCATGTTCCAGCACTTACAGTTTTGCACTCTCCCTTCTCTCTGAGGCAGACAGTACTCATTCAAAAAACATTTACTAGTAAAAAAAATAATAAGTGACACAGAATACCTATGTATGTCAAAAACTGCAAACTTTAATTGGCACGGATGAGGCTGCATTTAATTGGGGGGGGGCGCCGCCGGCGCGTCACCTCCGAGAAATGAGTTTGCCACCTCCCTGAAATGAGTTTTTGCAGGTTGGGATGTCTGCATATGTACATGTCAGAAGTGTACATGAACCATTTACCTATTTTATTGTAAATAAAGAAGTAGAATTGAGATATCCACATTCAACGAATTTCACAGGTCAACGCCCGCTTCTTCAGGAAAGAAAGGAAAATAATTTCCTCTTATCTGTAACATAAACAAACAGGTTGTATTTTCCAAATATCAAGTCATGAATACAACAATACCCAAGTTGTCAGTGCACAACCTACCTAGACCAACAGCAACATGTTCACATATATTACCACCATATAAAAGAAAGAAAGAAGACATTGCCAGAGATAGGTGGATTCAGCTGTTAAGCCTTAGACCATTCCATTGTACAAAAGGGGGACAACACCAAACTGGGAAACAGGCAGATAGCTCTGATGGAAATTAGTCCCCGCTACAACAGAGCACATTTGTATCATAGTTGCTTAATAATTACCATCAGTGGCGGCTGGTGCTCCATTTTTGGTGGGCGGCAAACAAACAATCCGACCCCCCTGTTCGGTCAGTCGGTCGGTTGATTGATCAAATCCCCCACCCCAGTCATGCGCTGGGTCAGTCAGTGAACAATTCCCCCCCCCTTCGTTGTTTGCCTGTCTGCCCACCAGCCCCGCACTTACCCCATGCAGGTCTTTGGCAGCTTTGGTGGCTTCCCTCTGTGTCTCCTCCTCGGCGGCTTCCCCCCTGCTTCTGTTTCCAGCCAATACAGTCGCTTCTCCTCTCGGCCAATCAGGTCTTCAGACACGCAGGAAGACAAGAGCAAATATTAATTTGCTGTTGTCACATAACTGGGTGGACTCGGGGTGCAGTGCCCTTTTTGAAGCCAATTAGAGCCAATCATGTGCTTAAAAAAAAAAAAACATTGAAATCCATCCGTCCGGCACCCTGCATGTAGATTAGGAGCCAGGCGCATGGACTTAGTCACTCCTCACCACACGCTCTGTCAGTCACTCTGAGCCGATTCATGGCACTTCCACATTTACATGTGACCGGCTGTGATTGGACACAGCCGATCACATGGTTAAGGAACCGTGTCATCTGCTTCCTACAGAGATCAGGGTCGCGCCATGTCCTAGGAACATGGCGCGGCCATGATTGCTGCGCTGAACGCCCCTCCGCATGTGCGCGAGAATGGGCCTTTCTGGGGCGCCGTCATATGACGTCCACACAGGATGAGAGCTGCACCGCTCCCTTGTCATTTGATGGTGGGTGGGCAGCAAGCGGTTAAATACCACCCAAATGTTACATGACCGCACAAAAAACGAATTCAGAGAGTAGTGGATAATGATTTTTACTCTGAATGGTCTAAGGTTATCAGTGGTGTACCCCAAGGTTCAGTGCTGGGACCCTTACTTTTTAATAACTTTATAAATGATATTGGGTCTGGCATTAAAAGTACCATTTCAGTCTTTGCTGATGACACCAAACTATGCAGTGGAATAACGTCCTTACAGGATGTCTCCAACTTACTAGCCAACCTCAATGCACTGTTTAATTGGGCAACTATATGGCATATGAGGTTCATTGTTGATAAATGTAAAGTTATGCACTTGGGGGCTAAGAATATCCATGCATCATACATACTGGGGGGGGGTAAAACGGGGGAAATCCATAGTGGAGAAGGATCCTGGGGGATCCATAGTGGAGAAGGATCTGGGGGTTTTGGTAGATCATAAGCTCAATAATAGCACGCAATGCCAAGCTAAAGCGAGCAAAGTCCTTTCTTGTATTAAGAGAGGTATGGACTCCAGAGAGAGGGATATAATTTTGCCCCTGTACAAATCATTAGTAAGACTTCATCTGGAATATGCAGTTCAGTTTTGGGCACCAGTTCTCAAAAAGGATATCAGGGAACTGGAGAAAGCGCAGAGAAGGGCAACCAAACTGATAAGAGGCATGAAGGAGCTCAGGTATAAGGAAAGATTAGAGCAGGGGTGTCCAAACTTTTTCAAAGAGGGCCAGATTTGATGAAGTGAATATGCGTAAGGGCCGACCATTTTGCCTGACATTCTTTGAACCACTAAAATTCAGTCTGTGTTTGTCCAAGCATTTATACCTTGCCCAACAAGAATTCTCCTGCCTTTGTGGCTGTGTGTGGTGAAGAGATGATCTTGGGCACGTTATTTGGAGATTATATATATATATATATATATATATATATATATATATATATATATATATATATATATATATATCCTTTGTGGCCCCCAACGAATTCCTAAGTGCCACTTAGGACTAAGGATGAGTTGGGTGTGTTATTTGGATATACCGTTTTTTCGACTTATAACACGCACAGGCGTATAACACGCACCTTCACTTTAAGGTTTCAGGAAAAAATAAAATGTGAAGCAAAATAAGGGTTGGTGCCTATCAATGCAGCCTAATCAGTGCCCATCTGCAGCCTCACAAGTGCCATAAATGCAGCCTCACCATTTCCATGAATACAGCCTCCCCATTGCCATGAATGCAGCCTCACCATTGCCATGAATGCAACCTCACCATTGCCATGAATGCAGGTTTACCATTGCAATCAATGCAGCCTCACATTGCCATAAATGCAGCCTCACCATTGCCATGAATGCAGCCTCACCAGTGCCATGAATGCAGCCTCAGTTTCAAGGATCCAAACTAAAACACCATAGACCCTATATAGATATAGATATATATATATATATATATATATATATATATATTTTTTTTTTTTCTTTATACTCTTAAAGATATTAATAGTAATGTGGCATCAATTCCAAATCTACGTGATATAAAAAAAGGTTAACAAATTTAATTTGGTTGCATATGAAGATCACACATAATTAAAGATATACTTGGAACAAATTGTTACCAGACTTAACACAATCTGTTTGGTTGGTTACTTTCTGATAGGGATGTCACATAAATAAGAGTAATATAGATATCCCAGTAATGAATAAGCCAACAAACTGAAACTGAACAGCAAAATAAGATCCATATAATTAAGATTACTATCTAAATAAAAATATAAATAGTCCCAATAGTCCTTTATGGAAGAGTGGCAAGAAGAAAGACATTGTTGAAAGAAATCCATAAGAAGTAAAGGAACTTACCCCATTATCCAGTTTTGTGAGTCCTCACCGCCAACAAAATATTCTGTCAGATTGGATGGAGAGCGTCTGTGAACAGCAATTTTCAAGTCTTGCCACAGATTCTCAATTGGATTTAGGTCTGGACTTTGACTGGGCCATTCTTACACATGAATATGCTTTGATCTAAACCATTCCATTGTAGCTCTGGCTGTATGTTTAGGGTCGTTGTCCTGCTGGAAGGTGAACCTCCGCCCCAGTCTCAAGTCTTTTGCAGACTCTAACAGGTTTTCTTCTAAGATTGTCCTGTATTTGGCTCCATTCATCTTCCCATCAACTCTGACCAGCTTCCCTGTCCCTGCATAAAAAAGCATCCCGACAACATGATGCTGCCACCACCATGTTTCATGGTGGGGATGGTGCGTTCAGAGTGATGTGCAGTGTTTTCTGCCACACATAGCGTTTTGCTTTTAGGTCAAAACTTTCAATTTTGATCTCATCTGACCAGATCACCTTCTTCCACACGTTTGCTGTGTCCTCCACATGGCTTCTCACAAACTGCAAACAGGACTTCTTATGGATTTCTTTCAACAATGTCTTTCTTCTTGCCACTCTTCCATAAATGCCAGATTTGTGGAGTGCAAGACTAATAGTTGTCCTGTGAACAGATTCTCCCACCTGAGCTGTGGATCTCTGCAGCTCCACCAGAGTTACCATGGACCTCTTGGCTGCTTCTTTGATCAATGTTCTCCTTGCCCGGCCTGTCAGTTTAGGTGGACGGCCATGTCTTGGTAGGTTTGCATTTGTGCCATACTCTTTCCATTTTTGGATGATGGATTAAGCAGTGCTCTGTTAGATGTTCAAAGCTTGGGATATTTTTTTATAACCTAAAGTTCACTAACAAACCTCTGAGGGCTTTACAGAGCAGCTGTATTTATACTGAGATTAAATTACACACAGGTGGATTTTATTTACTAATTAGGTGACTTCTGAAGGCAATTCGTTCCACTAGATTTTAGTTAGGGGTATCAGAGTAAAGGGGGCTGAATACAAATGCATGCCACACTTTCCGATATTTTTTTGTTGTTAAAAACCATTTATCATTTTCCTTCCACTTCACAATTATGTGCCACTTTGTATTGGTCTATCACATAAAATCCCAATAAAATACATTTACCTTTTTGGCTGTAACATGACAAAATGTGGAAAATGTCAAGGGGTATGAATACTTTTTCAAGGCACTGTATATTGGGATTCACAAAAATATTAGGAAATTGAACATCAAAAAATATATGTTGAGTTATACATGTTCCTACTCAGGCAATCATGTTAACAGTGAGAGCCCTTTCACACTGTGCCGCCTAGGGCGTCAGTGGTAAATCAGCGCTATTCTTAGCGCCGCTTTACTGTCGTTTTAGCGACGCTATTCGGCCGCTAGCTAGTTTTAACCCCCCGATAGCGGCCAAAGAGGGGTTAGATCTGCCCGCAAAATAAACGCCGCAGTGGTGTTTTGCTGGCGGTCAAGCAGCGCTGCCCCATTGATTTCAATGTGGAGGAGCGGTGGAGGAGCGGTGGAGCGGTGAGTTCACCGCTCCTTCACCACTCCAAAGAAGCTGCTGGCAGGACTTTTTCTGACGCCCTCCGGCTTTCACACTGGAGTGAATGGAGCCGCTTTTTTCAGGGGCTATGCAGGCGCTATTTTTAGCACGGTAGCACCTGAAAAATGCCTCCAGTGTGAAAGGGGTCTAACAGAGAAATAAAACATAGGAACAAATCTATTTTTAATCCCCAGATTAGTGACAACAAATATGTTGCTGTTTTTAAGAAGGTGGTTTTTGATGTTTTGGATAAATTGCAAGAGTTAAGGACCCTGCTTTTATTACTGAAGGCATTAAGTCTCTGGAAGATAAAAAAATATGTGATCATGAGGCCCACAGATAAGGGAGGGGGCATAGTAGTATGTCCAAAAAAGTCTTCAACAGGGGTCTCAAACTGGCGGCCCTCCAGCTGTTGCGAAACTACAAGTCCCATGAGGCATTGCAAAACTGACAATTCCAAGCATGATTCCCACAGGCAGAGGCATGATGGGATAGTTTCGCAAACAGCTGGAGGTGCCACCAGTTTGAGACCCGTGGTCTATAATGATGAGGTTTTAAGGCCATTGGAAGATACAGATACCTATAGAGAGCTAAGAAGTAACCCTACAAGTAAATACAAAGAACGGTGTTAAGAAGAAGCTATTAGATCAAAAAGAAGAGAAGTACCTAGTGCCCACCACATGTAAGTCCCCATTTTATATATTTTACCTAAGATACATAAAGATAGAGAACACCCTTCTAAGTGCCTGATTGAAAAATGGCGTTTAATCAGTGTGCTCAAGAATAGGTGAGTATATCGAAAACCAATATATAGTGGGTAGGCATAGGCCAAACAGAACTCCCGAACAGGGGGAAAGTTCTAACCCAAACAGCAAACCACATTGAAGTCTACGGGAGCCGAACAGGAAAAATCAAAAGTGTCCATTGTGAAGGCTTATATTGGCCGTAAAAGGGGTATAGGGGTCTGGGTACTGCTCTGGGGGACATGTATCAATGCAAAATATTTTTTTAAAAACAATAGTTTTTTTCAGGAGCAGTGATTTTATTTATGCTTAAAGTGCAACAATAAAAATTTAAAATTCTTTTAACCACTTGCTTACTGGGCAGTTAAACCCCCCTCCTGCCCAGACCAATTTTCAGCTTTCAGCGCTGTCGCACTTTGAATGACAATTGTGCGGTCATGTAACGCTGCACCCAAATGAAATTTTTATCATTTTTTTCCCACAAATAGAGCTTTCTTTTGGTGGTATTTGATCACAGCTGGGATTTTTATTTTTTGCTAAACAAACAAAAAAAGATGGAAAATTTTGAAAAAAAAAAAAAAAAATCATGTTGCATAGTTTGTTATAAAATTTTGCAAACAGGTAATTTTTCTTCTTCATTGATATGCACTGATGAGGCGGCACTGACAGGCTGCACTGATGGGCACGGATAGGCACAGTTAAGGCGGCACTGATAGGCACAGTTAAGGCGGCACTGATAGCCACAGTTAAGGCAGCACTGATGGGGACAGATAAAGCGGTACTGATGGGCACAGATAAGGTGGCACTGATGGGCACTGATGGGCGCTGATGGGTGGCACGGATGGGTGGCACGGATAGGTGGCACTGATGGGCACTGATAGGTACCACTGATGGGGGGCACTGATGGGCAGCACTGATGGGGGGCACTGATGGGTGGCACTGATGGGCATTTATTGGCACTGGTAGGTGACACTGATGGGCACTGATAGGTGGCACTGATGTGCAGCACTGTTGTTGTGGCACTGATGTGGGCACTGATGGGTGGCACTGTGGGCGCTGATGGGTGACACTGTGGGCACTGATGGGTGGCACTGTGGGCACTGATGGGTGACGCTGGTGGGCACTGGTAAGTGGCACTGCTCCCTTTTGCTAGGTGTCACTGGCAGGGGGCAGATGATCGCCGTGATCGGGACTGATGTCCCTCTGACGGCCGCCGGTGATCGGCTTTTTTTTCCTCCTCATGCTGTCAGCGCGAGGAGAAAAAATAGCCGATTACCGGCTCTGTTTACATCACATGATCAGCTGTCATTGGCCGACAGCTGATCATGTGGTAAGGGGTCGGGACCAACCCCTTACTCTGATCTGTGATCAGGCGAGTCTCATAGACTCGCTGATCACCGAGCGCGCCGCATGCACCCTGCAGGGGGCGCGCAGGCTGCTCGTGCACGGGGCGACGTCAATAGACGTAGTCCCGGTAATGTAGGTCCGCGCTGTTGCCGTCATTTGGCAATAGCGTGGATCTGAAGCGGTTAAATATAGTGCCTGGGGGTCCCTTTAATCTGCCTGTAAAGTGGCGCATCTGTAGCATATATAGATCATGCTGCAGCAAAAATGAAATTTCTAAAGAAAAAAAAATGAGTCGAATCACATTTAAAATGACTCGCGGTCACCCAGCTATTTAAAAAATGAAGAAAGAAAATGGCGTGAGGCAACCGACGCCAACATCTAAAGAAAAAAACGGCATGGCCCCCCCCCCAAATCCATACCACCGGGCATGCAGCCTGGCAGGTCAGGAAAGGGACCATGAACCATGAACCATGCCAGATCACATGCCCTCAACATGGAGGAGTGGATGCTTTGGTGCAGGGGGGCTCTGCCCTCCCCCACCCTGAAGCACAAGGGCCTCATCCCCACAACTGTGGTCGGTAGTTGTGGGGGTCTGCGTGTGGGGGACTTATCGGAAGTCCCATTTAACATGGGGCCCCCAGATGCCGCCCCTCCCATGTGAATTAGTATAGGGTAAAAAGTGTCAAAAAGTAATAAAAACAAGAGACACGTTTTTGACAAATCCTTTATTAAAAAATAAAAAAATAGTGTCCTTTGATGTAAATCCATTGTCAGTCACGCTGCCTGTTGGACCTAAAAAATAAAAATAAAACAAAACGATCCGCCTTCTGGGACGGCTGCCTGCTGAATGCCTCTTCTGCGCTTTGACAGTTCTTATATATGTAAGTTGCAGGGCCACCTGGCTACATCACCTGGTGACATCGCCCCCTTCTAACTGGTGCATGCTGGGCCCCCCTGCCCCAAAGCACCCACTCTCCATGTTGGCCTGGTAAAGTTTGGGGGTGCTCTCGCTTGTCCCCCCTTTCCTGACCTGCCATTCTGCATGCTCATTTAAGGGTCTGGTATGGATTTTGGGGGGGACCCCGTGACTTTTTTTTTTTTAATTATGGCTTTCCGGCCCTGCTCCTTAACAACCAGCTTACACTGTTCCCTGATTGGACAAAGCTTTGCCCAATCAGGGCGCAGCATGCACTGTTCAGAGCTCGGTGCATGGCAGGGTGTTCAGGGGGGCGAACACCCTGCAAATCCGGGTGTTCGGCAAGTAGCCGAACAGGCAAATATTCTGCCCGAACCGTTCGTCCAACACTAATAGTGGATATATATATATATATAGATATATATATAGAGAAGCAACCGTCAGGATTTGGGAGGAGACATGGGGGGGAAGCCAAAACCAGGATAGGGTAAGTGCGGGGCTATCGGGGGCATGACGGGCGAGCGGAGATCAATCAATCAAGTGGCGTGGGGTAGGGGGTGGTTGGCTGGCTGGGGGAAGGGGTGGCGCACCAGCTGCCACTGGTAGTTTGTATTGTTCTTTCACACATCCCTATACCATACATATTAGTTTTAAAGAAATATAATAAATGTAAGGAAAACCATTATTTTGATGTGGAAATGACAATGTATTTATACTTCTTATATCAGTATAATATTTGCAGTTTTATCACTTTTTCAAAAGGTGGAGTCACACTTTAATTGTTCTCCTTTCAGCCTATTCCCTGAAATGTTACACGTGCACCGGGGCAACCAGCGACTGCATGACAGCGACAACCTGTCCATCCGGCTCCAGCTACTGTGCGACAAGCGTAGGCACAAGTTCAATCGGTAAGATTTGCTCAATCACATTATTATTTTTTATCCAACACGAGGCCAAAGAGCACAAACCAGTCATAATGCAGTGTGAAATATAGCGATCAGTTGCAGCAGATCAGCAGTTGATCGTGTACACCGATCTCACCGGCTGTGTCTCAGGTGCCTTGGTACATGCAGCATTTTCTTATAATACCGCCTGGAGTTTATCTGATACATTTTTGCCAATCTATAAATGAGAGAACAGAAGTGCGCACCGCAATGCTGCCCAATCCTGTAAGTATAAATTATAGACATGTGCAGTTCGTTTCGTTCCGAATTAATATTCAGACAAATTTTTAGTTTTCGGAAATGCAGATGTATCCGAATTTCTGAATTACAATAGTACCGAATTTAAACTAATCCAAAATAACGAAAAAATAAAAAATGGACCAAATTAGAATTCAAATTGACTCGAATAGTTTTCGAATTTCGAAAAGTTTTTGCATTTGAAAAGTTTTCGATTTGTTTTCCAATTTCCAAAGAGAATAGAATATAATAGAAAATAAAGGAATAGAATAGAAAAAAATAGAATAGAGTAGAAAAGAATATAACAGGAAATAAAGGAATAGAACAGAATAGAATGGAAAATAATAAAATAGCTTAGAATAAAAAAGAATAGAATAAAATAGAAAGAATATAACCTGTCAGGGCTGGGCTCAGCCCTTCCTTCTCAGAGCTGGCCGCTCAGTTGTTGGCTAATTGCCAGCTCCTATCTCTCCACAGTTACTCACTGATGATATCCTGCTCGTCAGTAATGTCTACTTAAGCCATCCAGCCCTGAGGATCTCTGCCTTTGCCTTCGTCAACATCACAGAGACTATCTCCTGTGTTCCTGTTTAAATACTCACTTGACTGACATCCCTTCTGGCTCCAGATTCTGCTTGCTGTTCCACTACATTGATTCCTGACTTCTGGCTTGGCTGACTATCCATTACGGTTACTGAATGGTGGCTATGTTTTGACTACGTTTGTTCTATTTTACTTTTATTATTAATCAAGTGTGATTTAACTGTACTTCTGTCTCGGTCTGATTCATGGTTTCTGACAATAACCATCTTCTGAAATTGGAATTTCACATAGAATAAATTTGAATTCAAATCCATAAGAAAAAAATATAATAGAAAAGAATAGATAAAAAAGAATAGAATAGAAGAGAATAGACAATAATAGAATAGAAAAGAATAGAATTAAAAAAAAAACAATAGGATAGACTAGAATATAACCATTTCCCAAAATGTAAATAGAATCAATTGGAATTTGAATAGAATAGAAAATAATAGATTAGAATAGAATAGAAAATAACAGAATAGTATAGAAAAAAAACAACAGAATAGAATAGAATGAATATAACCATCTTCTGAAATTCATAAGAATAGAATACAATAAAAAAAGAATAGAATAAAATAGAATATACCCATCCTCTGAAATTAGAATAGAAAAGAATAGATTAGAAAAGAATAGAATGAAAAAACAATAGAATTTAATAGAATGGAATGGAATAGAATAGAAAGAATATAACCATTACCCAAAATTCAAATAGAATCAATTAGAATTTGAATATAATAGAAAGGAATAGAATAGAATAGAAAATAACAGAATAGTATAGAAAAAAAACAATAGAATAGAATAGAGTAAAAAGAATATAACCATCTTCCGAAAATCGGAAAAATAGAATAGAATAAAAAAGAATAGAAATGAAAATAGAATAGAATAAACAAATAGAAAAAGAATAGAATTCAAAAAACAATAACATAGAATAGAAAGAATATAACCATTCCTCAAAATCTAAAAAGAATCAATTTGAATTTGAATAGAATATAAAAGAATAGAACAGATAGGAAGATGGTTATATTATTTCTATTCTATTCTGTTGTTTTTTTCTATACTATTCCGTTATTTTCTATTCTATTCAAATTTGAATTGATTCTGTTTGAATTTTGGGAAATGGTTATATTCTTTCTCTTCTATTCCATTCCATTCTATTATATTCTATTGTTTTTTTGAATTGTATTCTTTTCTATTCAAATTTCAGAGGATGGCTATATTCTATTTCATTCTATTCTTTTTGATTCTATTCTATTCGTTTCTAATCTATCCTGTTCTTTTTTTATATTCTATTTTGTTCTGTTTTACTTTATTACAGTGGGTACGGAAAGTATTCAGACCCCCTTAAATTTTTCACTCTTTGTTAAATTGCAGCCATTTGCTAAAATCATTTAAGTTCATTTTTTTCCTCATTAATGTACACACAGCACCCCATATTATACACACAGCACCCCATATTGTACACACAGCACCCCATATTGTACACACAGCCCCCCATATTGTACACACAGCACCCCATATTGTATACAAAGCCCCCCATATTGTACACACAGCCCCCCATATTGTACACACAGCACCCCATATTGTACACACAGCACCCCATATTGTACACACAGCACCCCATATTGTATACACAGCCCCCCATATTGTACACACAGCACCCCATATTGTACACACAGCACCCCATATTGACAGAAAAACACAGAATTGTTGACATTTTTGCAGATTTATTAAAAAAGAAAAAGTGAAATATCACATGGTCCTAAGTATTCAGACCCTTTGCTCAGTATTTAGTAGAAGCCCCTTTTGATGAGTCTTTTTGGGAAAGATGCAACAAGTTTTTCACACCTGGATTTGGGGATCCTCTGCCATTCCTCCTTGCAGATCCTCTCCAGTTCTGTCAGGTTGGATGGTAAACGTTGGTGGACGGCCATTTTTAGGTCTCTCCAGAGATGCTCATTTGGGTTTAAGTCAGGGCTCTGGCCGGGCCATTCAAGAACAGTCACAGAGTTGTTGTGAAGCCACTCCTTCATTATTTTAGCTGTGTGCTTAGGGTCATTGTCTTGTTGGAAGGTAAACTTTCGGCCCAGTCTGAGGTCCTGAGCACTCTGGAGAAGGTTTTCGTCCAGGATATCCCTGTACTTGGCCTCATTCATTTTTCCCTCGATTGCAACCAGTCGTCCTGTCCCTGCAGCTGAAAAACACCCCCACAGCATGATGCTGCCACCACCATGCTTCACTGTTGGGACTGTATTGGACAGGTGATGAGCAGTGCCTGGTTTTCTCCACACATACCACTTAGAATTAAGGCCAAAAATTTCTATCTTGGTCTCATCAGACCAGAGAATCTTATTTCTCACCATCTTGGAGTCCTTCAGGTGTTTTTTAGCAAACTCCATGCGGGATTTCATGTGTCTTGCACTGAGGAGAGGCTTCTGTCGGGCCACTCTGCCATAAATCCCCGACTGGTGGAGGGCTGAAGTGATGATTGACTTTCTACAACTTTCTCCCATCTCCCGACTGCATCTCTGGAGCTCAGCCACAGTGATCTCTGGGTTCTTCTTTACCTCTCTCACCAAGGCTTTTCTCCCCCGATAGCTCAGTTTGGCCTGACGGCCAGCTCTAGGAAGGACTCTGGAAGGGTTTTTTAGTAACTTTGGCCAGATCTGTGCCTTGCCACAATTCTGTCTCTGAGCTCTTCAGGCAGTTCCTTTGACCTCATGATTCTCATTTGCTCTGACATGCACTGTGAGCTGTAAGGTCTTATATAGACAGGTGTGTGGCTTTCCTAATCAAGTCCAATCAGTATAATCAAACACAGCTGGACTCAAATGAAGGTGTAGAACCATCTCAAGGATGATCAGAAGAAATGGACAGCACCTGAGTTAAAAATATGAGTGTCAGTTTTTTTAATTTAATAAATCTGCAAAAATGTCAACAATTCTGTGTGTTTCTGTCAATATGGGGTGCTGTGTGTACATTGATGAGAAAAAAAAATGAACTTACCGTATATACTCGAGTATAAGTCGAGACCCTAATTTTACCACAAAAAATGGGAAAAACTTAGTGACCCGAGTATAAGACGAGGGTGAGAAATGCACAGCTACTGTAAGTGGAAAAGAGGGTCAACAATGCACATTTGCAGCCTCACTGTGCCCATTTGCAGCCATAGGTCCCCCGAACTTTAAACTCGGTAGTTAAGGGTTCCTAGATGCCCCCTAGCTGCAGCCAAAATTTGGGGTCTCTGAACCCAAAGGGTCCTGAAATGACATTGCTGCAGATGGACACAGTTGACCGACTTTGGGGCCCCGTATCTCGGGGCTACTTAGTGCTAGGAACCCCAAACTGGTACCATAACATATCCAAAGCTGGGGTTCCTAGCACCAAGTGGCCCCGAGATACAGGGCCCCAAAAATCGGTTCAGAAAATGTCAAGCACTTTTCTGCAGCAGAGAATGACATTTTTTGAACCGGTTTTGGGGCCCCATATCTTGGGGCCACTTGGGGCTAGGAACCCCAGCTTTGGATATGTTATGGTTCCATTGGGTTTGCACACTAAATTTGGGGTTCCTAGTACCAAGTGACCCTGAGATACGGGGCCCCAAATTTGGTTCAGAAAATGTTAAGCACTTTTCTGCAGCAGAGAATGACATTTTCCGAACTGATTTTGGGGTTCCTAGCCAGAGGCGGCTCTCTAATTAGGCAAATTAGGCGGTCGCCTAAGGCCTCACACTCACAGGGGCCTCGCGGCCGCCTAATTTGCCTGTTCTCAATCACTGAAGTTGATGCCGGCGGCACCGCCTACCCCCACTGGGACTCTGTGGCTTAGGAGCTGACGGACAAATCAGATACTGCCCGCAGCCTGAGGAATAGCGGCCTCATCACGGAGTGTCCCAGTCCGTGGGGCCTCATGTGTAAGTTTTGCCTAAGGCCTCACAAAGCCTAGAGCCGCCTCTGTTCCTAGCACAACGTGGCCTGAGATACGGGGCCCCAAAGTCGGTTCGGAAAATGACATTTTTTGCTGCAGAAAGGTGCTTGACTCTAATATAAGTCGAGGGGGGCACTTTCAGCACAAAAAAATGTGCTGAAAAACTCGACTTATACTCGAGTATATACGGTAAATGATTTTAGCAAATGGCTGCAATATAACAAAGAGTGAAATATTTAAGGGGGTCTGACTACTTTCCGTCCCCACTGTATATTCTATTCTTTTATTTTCTGTTATATTCTTTTCTATTCTATTCTTTCTATTCTATTTCTTTATTTTGTATTCTAATTTAATTTTCTTTGGAAATTGGAAAACAAATAGAAAACGATTTGAATTAAAAAACCTTTCGAACTCAAATTTGAAAACTATATAAAACTGATTTGAAAATGATTTGAATCGTTTCGAATTAGAATTCGGAAAATTCGAATGATTCAAATGAGAATAAACAAAACAAATTCCGAAAACGAATTAAGCGGATTAAAAAAATGTAACTAAACAAATTTATGTAAATAACAAATCAAAACAAATTTTTTCGTTCTTCACATGTCTAATAAAATTAAGTTTCAGCTCTGTCAACTACCAAACCCTGCGCCTCTAATGCGTTTCACTCATTCATGCACCTAATCATAGAGTTATTACAGCTCTATGATTGAGCCCATGGGTGGGTGAAATGCGTTAGAGGGGTATGATTTGGGTTCCAGTCAGTGAATACCTAGCACCAAGTGGCCCCGAGATACAGGACCCCAAAAATCGGTTCAGAAAATGTCAAGCACTTTTCTGCAGCAGAGAATGACATTTTTTGAACCAGTTTTGGGGCCCCATATCTTGGGGCCACTTGGGGCTAGGAACCCCAGCTTTGGATATGTTATGGTACCAGTTCCACTGGGTTTGCACACTAAATTTGGGGTTCCTAGTACCAAGTGACCCTGAGATACGGGGCCCCAAATTTGGTTCAGAAAATGTTAAGCACTTTTCTGCAGCAGAGAATGACATTTTCCGAACTGATTTTGGGGTTCCTAGCACAACGTGGCCCTGAGATACGGGGCCCCAAAGTCGGTTCGGAAAATGACATTTTTTGCTGCAGAAAGGTGTTTGACTCTAATATAAGTCGAGGGGGGCACTTTCAGCACAAAAAAATGTGCTGAAAAACTCGAACACATCCAGAACATGCGAACAGGCAAAAAATAAATTCGAACACGCGAACACCTTTAAAGTCTATGGGACACAAACGTGAAAAATCAAAAGTGCTAATTTTAAAGGTTAATATGCAAGTTATTGTTATAAAAAGTGTTTGGGGACCTGGGTCCTGCCCCAGGGGACATGGATCAATGCAAAAAAGTTTTAAAAACGACAGTTTTTTCGGGAGCAGTGATTTTAATAATGCTTAAAGTGGAACAATAAAAGTGAAATATTCATTTAAATATCGTACCTGGGGGGTGTCTATAGTATGCCTGTAAAGTAGCGCATGTTTCCCGTGTTTATAACAGTCCGAGAGCAAAATGTTATTTCTAAAGGAAAAAAAAGTAATTTAAAAGTACTAGCGCTAGTGCCGGCTATTAATGAATTGTCGGTCCCGACAATATACATAAAAGTCATTGAAAGTCATTGAAAGATAAAAAAATAAAATGCGTGGGGGTCCCCCAAAATTTCATTACCAGGCCCTTCAGGTCTGGTATGGATTTTAAGGAGAACTCTGCGCCAAAATAAAAAAAAAATGGCATGAGGTTCCCCCAAAAATCCACACCAGACCCTTCTCTGAGCATGCAACCTGGCAGGCCGCAAGAAAAGAGCGGGGGACGAGAGAGAGCGCCCCACCTCCTGAACCGTACCAGGCCACATGCCCTCAACATGGTGATGGGGACAAGGGCCTCATCTCCACAACCCTTGCCCGGTGGTTGTGGGGGACTGCGGCGGGGGACTTATCGGAATCTGGAAACCCCCTTTAATAAAGGGGACACCCATATCCTGCCCCCCTATGTGAATTGGTAAGGGGTACATTGTACCCCTACCATTTCACAAAAAGAATGTGTCAAAATGTTAAAAAACCACAGGAGACGGCTTGGGACAAGTCCTTTATTAAAAATAAAAAAATAAAAAAGAGATTCCAGCAATGTAATCCAATAAATCCATGCTCCTACTCCAGCGATGTAATCCAATTCTCGATCTCGAGCGATGGATGATCTCCAGCGACTCCAGTGAGGAACACGCACAGGACCCTGCCTCCACCGGAAGCACCCAGGCAATGACGTGGCGCTAGCTTAACAGCTCTTATGTAGCTGAGGGCAGGGCCACCCGTCACTTGACCCCGCCCCCCTCTGACAAGGGGAAACGCCGAGGGTTTCCCAGTGACATGTACGGGTGACCCCGCCCCCCTCTGATGCAACCAACATCCTTCTAGGCCAAGCTTGCGTGGGAAAGACCCTTGGAGACACATCCTCTACAAGCAAAGCCTGGGAAGCAATTACTCTTATAGAAGTTCTCCATAAATATTTATCTCGTTCCCCAACCAACATCACTGATATAAACCTCTAAGGTAACAGTCACCCTGGAGGGATTTCAGATGTGACTTGAGTTGCACAGAATTGCATGACAAGGGAAATTTTCGGATTTTCGTTCTTTTGAATTTTCAGGTTTTCATTCTTATTTTCGGATTTTCAAATCTTCGGATTTTCAAATTTCCGAATGTCCACATTTCCAAATTTTCAATCTTTCGAATATTCAAATTTCCGAATTTCCAAATCTTCGAATTTCCAAATTTCGGATTCTCAGATTCCCTTTATTAAAAATAAAAAAATAAAAAAGAGATTCCAGCAATGTAATCCAATAAATCCATGCTCCTACTCCAGCGATGTAATCCAATTCTCGATCTCCAGCGATGGATGATCTCCAGCGACTCCAGTGAGGAATACGCACAGGACCCTGCCTCCACCGGAAGCACCCAGGCAATGACGTGGCGCTAGCTTAACAGCTCTTATGTAGCTGAGGGCAGGGCCACCCGTCACTTGACCCTGCCCCCCTCTGACAAGGGGAAACGCCGAGGGTTTTTCAGGTTTTCATTCTTATTTTCGGATTTTCAAATCTTTGGATTTTCAAATTTCTGAATGTCCACATTTCCAAATTTTCAATCTTTCGAATATTCAAATTTCCGAATTTCCAAATGTTCGAATTTCCAAATTTCGGATTCTCGAATTTTCATATTTACGAATTTTCGAAAAGTTTGCTAAACGGGTTTCCGTTAATTCGAATTGCACATGTTTAACACACACTGTATTGAACAAGGACCTAAAACAGAGGGAATTAAAGTAAATAATACATGTGACTGAACAACCACTTTAAGTGAACTCCAGAAAGCCTCAAGGGCTGGGAGGAGCCAAGCTTGACTTAGACAAACAAAGTCAGGATTGCATATATATTCAGCTGCCTAAAGCTCTGAATTTACTGATCGCGTTGACTTGTGTTTTTTTACCGAAGGTCCCCTCTGTTTATGCATTTTTCCATCATATGCCTAAAGGCTCTAAAGGCTGAAGGTTTTTTACCTTCAGGCATTCTATACATGAAGGTAAAAAAATCTTCACTATGCAGCTTCCCCCCACAGCCCCCCTTTCACTTACCTGAGACTGATCGCGATCCAGCGATGTGTACGAGAGCGACTGCTCTCCCAGGTTTCTGGCTTCCGATTGGCTGAGAAACTGCAGCAGGAGCCATTGGCTCTTGCTGCTGTCAATCACAGCTTACAGCCAGTGAGGAGGGAGCAGGGGTGGGGCCAAGCCCCATTCTGTGTGTCTTATGGAAACAGAGAGCGGGTCTCTGGAGGGAGCAGGCACAAGTGCCCTCATAGCAAGCAGAATAATAATAATAATAAACATTATTTTATATAGTGCCTTTAAAGGTAGCTGCTCAAAATGCTTTACAAAGAAAACACAATAAATATACAGGATGAAACAAAGGAAAAAAGGAAACAATTACGTGAAAGTTTTTCTAAAGAAAAAAGTTTTTAGATTTGATTTGAGTTTAGAGAAGACTCTCTGGTGTTCTTTGGAGGTGAATTGCAGAGTTTTGGGGCGTGGCAGGAGAAGGCTCTATCTCCCATCCAGTGTGGGTGAGTAGGGGGGGCATACAGAATTTAGTGGAGCGGAGGTTACGGGGGGGTTTGATAAAAGCTCAGAGAGATAATGGGGTGCCAAGCTATGAGGAACCTTATAGGTGAGCAAGAGGATCTTATAGTCTATGAGAAACCTGATGGGTAGCCAGTGCAAAGACTCCGGCCTCCGGGAAAGGGGTAATATGATCACTTGTACCGGACCTAGTCAGGATTCTGGTTGCAGAATTTAGTAGACATTGTAGTTGATTAAAAGTGGATTTAGGTACACCGGTGAGGAGAGCATTGCAGTCGAGTTGGGAAAACACAAATGTATGGATCATGTAAGGATCCAAGGCTTTTGGAAGCCTTCTGGCCACCATTTCTTCCAGTTACATCCGATGTCACACATGGACTTCCTGGTGGTGGAACGCACGCTGATCATGAGAGGGAAAAGAGAGACGGCATTTCAAACACAAAGCGGTATACATTTGTGCCGAGTCAGGGCACACATATACGCTCACCGGACACTTTTTTAGGTACACCTTGCTAGTAGCGGGTTGGACCCCCTTTTTCCTTCATTCTTGGTGATGGAGATACAACAAGGTGTTGGAAACATTCCTCAGAGATTATGCTCCGTAGTGAAATGATATCACACAGTTGCGGCAGATTTGTCGGCTGCACATCTATGATACAAATTTCCCGTTCCACCACATCCCAAAGGTGCTCTATTGGATTGGGATCTGGTGACTGTGGAGGCCATTGGAGGACAGGGACCTCATTGTCCAGTGGTGAGATGATTGGAGCTTTGTGACATGGTGCATTATCCTGCTGGAAGGAGCCATCAGAAGATGGGGACACTGTAGTCATAAAGGGATGGACATGGTCAGCAACAATACTCAGGTAGGCCGTGGTGTTTAATTGATGCTCAATTGGTACTGAGCCAGTGATACAAGGCAGGATGGATCCATGGTTCAAATTCTGACCCCACCATCTGAATGTCGCAGCTAAAATCCAGACTCATCAGACCAGGCAGCATTTTTCCAATCTTCTATTGTCCAATTTTGGTGATCCTGTGAGAACTGCGGCACTGAAGGGTACTGATGATGAGGCACTAATATGCAGCACTGATGGGCACTGATAGGCAGCACTGATGGGCACTGATGACACTGATAGGCAGCACTGATGAGGAGAAACAGAAGAGAGAGGCGCCTCTGGGTGTAGACTAAAAACAGTTTTTATTCATTAAAAAGTAGTGTTCAAACTCACATTTTTGAGGTCATCAGAAAAGCATGTAAATGTGTGCAGATTCTGAAGAGATCATCATCCATCAAGAGGTGTATATCTCAGGTCAGTCAAACAAATCCTGGCTGGAGGCTCTGCCTGTGTGTGGGGAGAGGTACAGCTGAGATGTAGGGCCTGATGAAGGGGCGCGGCTGTCCTGTCACTGCAGCTTGTACGCCCTGCAACGCGTCGCTCGACCAGTGACGTCATCACTCCTCGCCGGATGTCTTCCTTCCATGCTCTCTGCCTTGATTTGTGACCTGTCACCGCTGCGGCCAGCCCTACATCTCAGCAGTACCTCTCCCCATACACAGGCAGAGCCTCCAGCCAGGAGTTGTTTGACTGACCTGAGATATACACCTCTTGATGGATGATGATCTCTTTAGAATCTGCTCACATTTACATGCTTTTCTGATGACCTCAAAAATGTGAGTTTGATCACTACTTTTTTATGAATAAAAACTGTTTTTAGTCTACACCCAGAGGCGCCTCTCTCTTCTGTTTCTCCTTAGGATTTGGAATTTGGTTTCGCTTCTTGATGAAGGCAGCCCTGTTTGTGGACTCACCATTCTTTGGATCCCTGGATCTTTTTATCCTATTATGACTGTGACATAATGCTCCACATATGATACTTCTTTTCCCTTAATCAATAAAAGTGAAATATTCATTTAAATATCGTACCTGGGGGGTGTCTATAGTATGCCTGTAAAGTAGCGCATGTTTCCCGTGTTTATAACAGTCCGAGAGCAAAATGTTATTTCTAAAGGAAAAAAAAGTAATTTAAAAGTACTAGTGCTAGTGCCGGCTATTAATGAATTGTCGGTCCCAACAATATACATAAAAGTCATTGAAAGTCATTGAAAGATAAAAAAATAAAATGCGTGGGGGTCCCCCAAAATTTAATTACCAGGCCCTTCAGGTCTGGTATGGATTTTAAGGAGAACTCTGTGCCAAAATAAAAAAAAATGGCACGAGGTTCCCCCAAAAATCCACACCAGACCCTTATCTGAGCATGCAACCTGGCAGGCTGCAAGAAAAGAGTGGGGGACGAGAGAGAGCGCCCCCCCCCCCCTCCTGAACCGTACCAGGCCACATGCCCTCAACATGGGCAGGATGTCCCCATGTTGATGGGGACAAGGGCCTCATCTCCACAACCCTTGCCCGGTGGTTGTGGGGGACTGCGGCGGTGGGCTTATCGGAATCTGGAAACCCCCTTTAACAAAGGGGACACCCATATCCTACCCCCCCTATGTGAATTGGTAAGGGGTACATTGTACCCCTACCATTTCACAAAAAGAAAGTGTCAAAATGTTAAAAAACCACAGGAGGCGGCTTGGGACAAGTCCTTTATTAAAAATAAAAAAATTAAAAAGAGATTCCAGCAATGTAATCCAATAAATCCATGCTCCTACTCCAGCGATGTGATCCAATTCTCGATCTCCAGCGATGGATGATCTCCAGCGACTCCAGTGAGGAACACGCACAGGACCCTGCCTCCACCGGAAGCACCCAGGCAATGACGCTGCGCTAGCTTAACAGCTCTTATGTAGCTTAGGGCAGGGCCACCCGTCACTTGACCCCGCCCCCCTCTGACAAGGGGAAACACAGAGGGTTTCCCAGTGACGTGTACGGGTGACCCCGCCCCCCTCTGATGCAACCAACATCCTTCTAGGCCAAGCTTGCGTGGGAAAGACCCTTGGAGGCACATCCTCTACAAGCAAAGCCTGGGAAGCAATTACTCTTATAGAAGTTCTCCACAAATATTTATCTTGTTCCCCAACCAACATCACTGATATAAACCTCTAAGGTAACAGTCACCCTGGAGGGATTTCAGATGTGACTTGAGTTGCACAGAATCGCATGACAAGGGAAATTTTCGGATTTTCGTTCTTTTGAATTTTCAGGTTTTCATTCTTATTTTCGGATTTTCAAATCTTCGGATTTTCAAATTTCCGAATGTCCACATTTCCAAATTTTCAATCTTTCGAATATTCAAATTTCCGAATTTCCAAATCTTCGAATTTCCAAATTTCGGATTCTCAAATTTTCATATTTACGAATTTTCGAAAAGTTTGCTAGACGGGTTTCCGTTAATTCGAATTGCACATGTTTAACACACACTGTATTGAACAAGGACCTAAAACAGAGGGAATTAAAGTAAATAATACATGTGACTGAACAACCACTTTAAGTGAACTCCAGAAAGCCTCAAGGGCTGGGAGGAGCCAAGCTTGACTTAGACAAACAAAGTCAGGATTGCATATATATTCAGCTGCCTAAAGCTCTGAATTTACTGATCGCGTTGACTTGTGTTTTTTTACCGAAGGTCCCCTCTGTTTATGCATTTTTCCATCATATGCCTAAAGGCTCTAAAGGCTGAAGGTTTTTTACCTTCAGGCATTCTATACATGAAGGTAAAAAAATCTTCACTATGCAGCTTCCCCCCACAGCCCCCCTTTCACTTACCTGAGACTGATCGCGATACAGCGATGTGTACGAGAGCGACTGCTCTCCCAGGTTTCTGGCTTCCGATTGGCTGAGAAAC
Organism: Aquarana catesbeiana; assembly: GCF_042186555.1. Classification (NCBI taxonomy): domain Eukaryota; kingdom Metazoa; phylum Chordata; class Amphibia; order Anura; family Ranidae; genus Aquarana; species Aquarana catesbeiana. The sequence continues at coordinate 10,586,916 of NC_133328.1, read as the reverse complement.
TGCAGCAGGAGCCATTGGCTCTTGCTGCTGTCAATCACAGCTTACAGCCAGTGAGGAGGGAGCAGGGGTGGGGCCAAGCCCCATTCTGTGTGTCTTATGGAAACAGAGAGCGGGTCTCTGGAGGGAGCAGGCACAAGTGCCCTCATAGCAAGCAGAATAATAATAATAATAATAAACATTATTTTATATAGTGCCTTTAAAGTTAGCTGCTCAAAATGCTTTACAAAGAAAACACAATAAATATACAGGATGAAACAAAGGAAAAAAGGAAACAATTACGTGAAAGTTTTTCTAAAGAAAAAAGTTTTTAGATTTGATTTGAGTTTAGAGAAGACTCTCTGGTGTTCTTTGGAGGTGAATTGCAGAGTTTTGGGGCGTGGCAGGAGAAGGCTCTGTCTCCCATCCAGTGTGGGTGAGTAGGGGGGGCATACAGAATTTAGTGGAGCGGAGGTTACGGGGGGGTTTGATAAAAGCTCAGAGAGATAATGGGGTGCCAAGCTATGAGGAACCTTATAGGTGAGCAAGAGGATCTTATAGTCTATGAGAAACCTGACGGGTAGCCAGTGCAAGGACTCCGGGATAGGGGTAATATGATCACTTGTACCGGTTCTAGTCAGGATTCTGGTTGCAGAATTTAGTAGCCATTGTAGTAGATTAAAAGTGGATTTAGGTACACCGGTGAGTAGAGCATTGCAGTAGTCGAGTTGGGAAAACACAAATGTATGGATCATGTAAGGATCCAAGGCTTTTGGAAGCCTTCTGGCCACCATTTCTTCCAGTTACATCCGATGTCACACCTGGACTTCCTGGTGGTGGAACGCACGCTGATCATGAGAGGGAAAAGAGAGACGGTATTTCAAACACAAAGCCGTATACATTTGTGCCGAGTCAGGGCACACATATACGCTCACCGGACACTTTATTGGGTACACCTTACTAGTAGAGGGTTGGACTCCCTTTTTCCTTCATTCTTGGTGGTGGAGACATTCCTCTGAGATTTTGCTCCGTAGTGACATGATATCACACAGTTGCTGCAGATTTGTCGGCTGCACATCTATGATACAAATTTCCTGTTCCACCACATCCCAAAGGTGCTCTATTGGATGAGATGTGGTGAGTGTGGAGGCCATTGGAGTACAGGGACCTCATTGTCCAGTGGTGAGATGATTGGAGCTTTGTGACATGGTGCATTATCCTGCTGGAAGGAGCCATCAGAAGATGGGGACACTGTAGTCATAAAGGGATGGACATGGTCAGCAACAATACACAGGTAGGCCGTGGTGTTTAATTGATGCTCAATTGGTACTGAGCCGGTGATACAAGGCAGGATGGATCCATGCGTCAAATTCAGACCCCACCATCTGAATGTCGCAGGTGAAATCCGCACTCATCAGACCAGGCAGCATTTTTCCAATCTTCTATTGTCCAATTTTGGTGATCCTGTGAGAACTGTGGCACTGAAGGGCACTGATGATGAGGCACTAATATGCAGCACTGATGGGCACTGATAGGCAGCACTGATGGGCACTGATGGCACTAATAGGCAGCACTGATGAGGAGGCACTGACAGGCATTACTGATGGGCACTGGTTGGCATCCCTAATGGGCACTGATTGGCATCCTTGGTGGGCACTGATTGGAATACTTGATGGGTCTGCATTTATAATCAATGCGCTGATTATCAGTGCAGCCCCCCCCCCCATTAGGAAAGCTGCTGATCGGCTCTCCTCTACTTGTGCCTTGTCAGTGGGAATAGAGGAAAAGACACTTCCTGGTTACGATGTTACCAGCTGTGATTGGACACAGCTGATCACAAGGTAAGGAGCCTACGTCATAGGCTCTTTACCGGGATCGGAGATGCGGTGTGTCAGAGCAACAGACTGCACGCCCTTGCACGTGCGCGAGGGGCTTATCCTGCTGGATGTCATATGATGCCAAGTCGGGATAATACAGCCACCCTGCGGCCGTCATTCTGCATACGGCGGGCGGGAATTGGTTAAGCGAAGGGAATTATGGGCCTTTTATATCACAAATACAGTTAGATAGGAGAAAAGCAGCCAAAGTAGAATCCTGTTTAGTGTGGATGGATATCTGAGTGCCGTCAGCATAGAAGTGATAATTGAGCCCATGAGATCTAAGCAGTTGACCAAGTGAGAACATATAAATGCTAAAAAGTAAGGAGCCCAAGACTGAGCCACAGAGAAGAGGACAGGCCAGGAGCGCCGACGGGGGAACCCCAGAAGAGGAGGATCGGGGCTGCTCTGTGCAAAACCATTACACAGAGCAGGTATGTATGACATGTTTGTTATTTTTATAACATGAAAGAATACCTTTAATATCACTTTCACTTGAATTGACCAGGTTTGTGAGGTTAACTTTAACCACCTCAATACCGGGCACTTTCACCCCCTTCCTGCCCAGGCCATTTTTCAGCTTTCAGCGCTGTCACACTTTGAATGACAATTACGCGGTCATGCAACACTGTACCCAAATGAAATTCCGTATCATTTTTTCCCCATAAATAGAGCTTTCTTTTGGTGGTATTTGAAGAAGAGCGACAAGTTTGAAAAAAAAAACACAATATTTTTTACTTTTTGCTATAATAAATATTCCAATTTTTTTTTTTTCTTTAAACAAATGTTTTCCTAAGATTAGGTCGATATGTATTCTTCTACATATTTTTGGTAAAAAAATATCGCAATAAGCATATATTGATTGGTTCGCGCAAAATTTATAGCGTCTACAAAATAGGGGATAGATTTATGGCATTTTTATTATTATTTTTTTTTTTACTAGTAATGGCGGCGATCTGCAATTTTTATCATTACTGCGATATAGCGGCAGACACATCGGACACTTTTCACACATTTTGGGACAATTCACATTTATACAGCAATCTGTGCTATAAAAATGCACTGATTACGGTGTAAATGTGACTGGCAGGGAAGGGGTTAACACTAGATCGAGGGGTTAATTATGTTTCCTAGGGAGTGATTCTAACTGTAGGGGGAGGGGACTCACAAGGAGAGGAGACCAATCAGTGTTCCTCTGTATTGGGAACACACCATCGGCCTCCTCTCACCTGACAGGACATGAATCTGTGTGTTTACACACACAGATCCACGGTCCTGCTGTGTTACCGGGCAATCTCAGGTGCCCGGGGGACATCACAGCTGCCGGGCATGCGCATCGGGTCCCCAGTGACGCGTTGGGGGCGCGTGAGTGCCGCCGGCGGTACGCACGCGCCCCCCGGTGGGCAGGGAAGGTAACAGCGCCGCCTGGCCGTCAAATGACAGCTGGCGGGTGGCAAGCAGTTACGAGGTGCCTTCAAGTATCAAAGCGGATCTTTAATGCATCTGAGCACCACAAACCAAAAACACAATTTAATAAATTTTTATTAAATCAATGCAAACTCCCCCCATCCATCCATGTCTCCATGATTTATTTTGTTGAGAAATCACTTTGAACCCCCCCCCCCCCCCCAGCATTTTTGTCTGTGGCTATCTTGAGCAATGGCAAATGATTTATGTAGCATTTACTTCCTGGAATCCATCTTCCCTTAGCTCAGGCATGCAGGCAGTGTGCTTAGCTGAGAAAAACCCTCCTCCTCTCCTCCCCTCCTAAAGACTCCTGGGTTGTATGGCATAATTTGCCTAGGCAAGAAACCGGGAAGTAACTGAAGAAATGTACAAAAAAAGTTTAAAACAAGTAAATATGATCTACCTTCCTATCTATTTACTAATGCTAGCAGTGGGAGGATTACAAATAATCAGTATTGATTGGGATAAATAGTCATATAATCCCACTTCTGGATTTCATTCAGGAAGGATAATATAAAGGAAATAAAATAATGTTTCATTTGTTCTCTTTGTAGGTGGAACTTCTGCAACTGCAATAATCAAGGCCTGCATGGCCAGCTGTACGCCAACCACCATCAGCAACTCTCTGGGTACATTCACTGTGTCCTGCTGCTCCAGTGACCTGTGCAACACCAACAGAACCAACACCAACGGAACCAACACCAACGGAACCATCACCACCACCACCATCAAATCCATCAGCATCAAGCCCAGCTATTCCGTCATTGTCCTGGTGGTGGGAACCCTTGTGATGCTCATCAGCGGCTCCCTTCTCTGATATATGACATGAGAGAGCAGATTGTCCTTTGAGGTTAAAGTGTTTGTAACCTTAAAAATGAAACGTAATAAATTTGGCTCTTAAAGGCATTAAACAGTGTTTTGTGATATACAACATACATATATACAGTATTTTTATATATATATATATATATATATATATATATATATATATATATTTGTTATTGTGCTCCTCTGGTGATACCTGGTTGATCCTGCCTTTTCCCCAATTCCTGGTGGCAAACTGACCACACTAATCAAGGAGGCTGATTTGTGCTGGCGTGGTCAGTTTGCATCCCTTCTTATCCTGTTTTGGAGTTGCAGGAAAACCGTGCAAGCAAACAGCATGCCTGTGTCTTCCGTTGTCAGAATGTAGCCACGCCCCTGCCCATCTCTCCTCTCCAGATCGACAATGGATTCCCCATCAGCGGATTCCCAGCCTCACTGTCAAGCTGACATCAATGCCCCCCAAGTTGGTCACACCCACCTGCAGGTCTGTGATGCACTGAAAGAAGAAAAGTGATCCCATAACCTGCACCAGAAATCAGTGAAAAAGATATATAAGCATATTTTTTTTCTACATTTATAATTATGTATTATTGAAAGATATATTAATACTTATTAGAATACATTAGGGCTGCGGAAATTAACAATTAATTCCTCGATTAATCGATAATTTTTTTGATTGGTCAAAATTCTTTTGATCAGTACTCACCTCTCCACCGGCTTCCGGGTCTTCAGGGAGTTCCATCGGAGATCCGGTGACGTCACGGACATCGACGTCACCGGACTCCTCCCCCCTTCCCCAGTCATTGACGGTGCCCACGCTGGACAATGGTAAAGTAATGGAATACAGCAGGCGCCTGAGCGATCCAATCGTGGCCTGAAAGGCTTCGACCGAGTGGGCGTGTCCGCGAATTGCAGAGGTGTGGCTGCGAGCCGGTTTTGTGATTGGCCGGACACGCCCCATCCTGATGACACGTGACCCTTGCTGGGAATAAACAAGCATTGGAAGGCATTATGAAGGCGAGTGTGTTGTCTGTACTGGACAGGTCAATTGTGGAGGAGGAATCGCGGTGATTTAAAGTATATATACAGCTTGAATCTGTATTTTAGTTTTAGATTAGGTCATGCAGAGAGAAAACACCTCTCGGTTTAGGCTTTGCCTTGTGCATCCCATTGTGGAGCTTTCATTTCACTTCCTGTCCCAGAGACACAACAGGAAGTGAAATGGCATTCCCATTTTAGATGGTTGTCAACAGGACTGGTAGACCCATTGGAGGCATTACCCAGATAGCAAGCAATTGAGCTGCAAGTTTGAAAATGTCTTGTTAGAGTGGAGGTCCACCCTAAAAACAAATTTAACATTAAAAGACTCCTTAAAAAGTATTAAGTCATGGATTGTGGAAAGTCACTAGTGTCGGGTGATTGTATATAGTGTATACAACATTTACCACTGAATAATGCAGAGTTGCAATGCAAGGAGATCAGCTAAAAGTAGTTGGATCTGTATGTGCGCTATAATTAATCGAGATTAGACGATTAATCGATTTTTTTAAAAAAACGATTAATCGAACACGAACATTTTAATCAGTAACAGCCCTAGAATACATATATGGGATAAGATAAATTCACAATTACTTTAACCCCATGCCGACCGCCCTAGAGCAGATTTACTGATACAGGACGGCCGTTCTGTTCAGAATTATGTATATATACTTGATTCTGCTCTTCCGGGGTTGGAAGTGCGCGAACACGTCGCCGTTGTTCAGCTTCTGCTGTGATTAATTACAGCAGATGCTGATCAGCGGGTGCCGGCCAATGAATGTCTGCCGGCACCCGCTGATCAGCGAGGAGACAGGTCGGACAGCGCTCTGCCTATGTAAACAAGGCAGAGTTCCGTTCTGTCAGCGGGGAAGTCGTAGATTTTTTTTCCCTGGAAAGCACATCCCTTAGTAAAAGCAACACACATAGCGTTGAAATAAACACTAGGCACACAGTTAACCCTTTGATCGCCCCTGATGTTTAACCCCTTCCCAGACAGTGTCATTAGTACAGTGACAGTGACAGTGCATATTTTTAGCACTGATCACTATATCAGTGTCACTGGTTCCCACAAAGGGGTTGATTTACTAAAGGGAAAAAGACTGTGCACTTTCCAAAGTGCAGTTGCACTCTGCAAGTGCACTTGCTCCAGAGCTTAGTAAATGAGCAGAAGCTCTGCTGATATCCACTATCCAATCATGTTCAAGCAAAAATTCTGTCTTTTTTTAATTTTCCTTGCACGTGATTGGGTAATCTTTGTAAGGAGAAGCCTTACCTCATTTACTAAGCTCTAGAGCAACAGCACTTGCACAGGGCAACTGCACTTTGCAAAGTGCACAGTCTTTTCGCTTTTAGTAAATCAACCCCACTTTGTCAAAAGTGTCAGTTAGTGTCAGATTGTCCGCCGCAATATCGCAGTCCCGCTATAAGTTGCTGATCACCGCCATTACTAGTATAAAAAGAAATAAATACATACAAATTTCAGTACATATCCCATAGTTTGTAGACGTTATAACTTTTGTGTAAACCAATCAATATACGCTTATTGTAGCAGAATACATATTGGCCTAAATTTATGAAGACATTTGATTTTAATTCCATTTTTTTTATTGGGTATGTTTTATAGCAGAAAGTAAAAAATATTGTTTTTTTTATTTTTTGTTTATAGCGTAACTAATAAAAAACACAGAGGTGATCAAATACAACCAAAAAAAAAATCTCTATTTGTGGGAAAAAATGATATACATTTTATTTATGTACAGTGTTGCACGACCGCGCAATTGTCTGTTAAAGTAACGCAGTGCTGTATTGCAAAAAATTACCTGGTCATGACGGGGGGGGGTAAATCTTCCAGAGGTCAAGTGGATATATCTGTATATAAATATATAGATATACTGAAGAACCCAGCAATAAACTCAGATGTGTTCAGTATATATGATCCTTATCCTTCAATCGCTGTAAAAAAGGAATACTGACAATCTCAGACCTGAATAGCAAACATGCATATAGAGTGAGAGAAAAAAATTGATCCCCTGCTGATTTTGTACGTTTGTCCACTGACAAAGAAATGATCAGTCTATAATTTTTTGGTCGGTTTATTTTACCAGTGAGAGGCAGAATAACAACAAAATATCCGTAAAAAATACATTTCAAAAAAGTTATAAATTGATTTGCATTTTTATGAGTGAAATAAGTATTTGATCCCCGATCAATCAGAAAGATTTCTGGCTCCCAGGTGTCTTCTATACAGGTAACGAGCTGAGATTAAGAGCACTCTCTTACAGGGAGTGCTCCTAATCTCAGCTTGTTACCTGTATAAAAGACACCTGTCCACAGAAGTAATCAATCAGATTCCAATCTCTCCCCCGTTTTTTTTTTTGGTTTTTCTGAAAGCCTGTGGTGTGTGAACAAAAACTTCACCTGGTGCCAAAAAAGTTCACACATAAAGAGTGTAACACAAAAACGTGCAACGGGTGTACATAAGTCCTCCGAAATCGAAGGACCTTGCCCTGATCCCCCCGGGCATTAAGTTCCAGATGGGGACTGGGGTACTTACACTTGGTCCATCTGGCCGAAACCAGACAGACCCCATTCTTTGGAGGGTCTACCGAAACAGACCCCCCCCCAAGTACTAGTTGGGGCTCCCCCAAAGGGAGACCCCATGAGAGAGGGCAAGCCAAACCAGAAGGCCGTGTCCACCTCCTCCCGAGACTTTCAGGGCAGGCCCGAGGACCTACACCTTACCAGTCACACATGCAAAACCGTGTACAAACATGGGGCTTAAATAAAAGAAAGTGGGGGAAAGTGGGGGAGAAGGAAGTGGAGAGGAGAGTGAAGGAGGCAGGTGAGAAAAAAAGTGTGGTAAGTGCAGTGACCTTGGTGCTACAACACAAAGTGACCCTCACTCACTGTGAGTATACGGCACCCCTGGACTGCCACTCCAGGGGCACATGCACCACGGGCTTCTTTTTTTGGGCCCGGCCCCCATCCCTGCCAGATAGTGAGCCCTTCTAGGTTTTCTCAGGGAGAGCCATGGACGTCAAACACAGCCTTCACCGATACTAGCCTTTCCAGGCCCCCATCATTCCAGTGGATTTGCATGGCAACACCCTGATCCCTCAGTCAGGGTGACAGCTTCTACACCGGACGCCGACAGGAACAGAAACCACATCAATCCTAGCCAAAAGGCCAGGTTTGCCCAGCCTTTGTCCACATCAGCGCAGCACCCATCCTCACCAGGAGTACCCTTCTGGCCCAGTGGTGTATTTAGGTTTTGTGCTGCCCTGGGCCTAACTAAACTCATGCACCCCCTAATTAAAATATGGGCCACCCCTTCCTGTCAAGGCCACACCCCTTCCTGTTTAAGACCTGCCCTATCTGTAAACCACACCCCTTCCTATTTAGGCTCCACCTCTTTACATTAAAAGTGGGTACCAAGTGGCCTCATCAGTCAGTAGCCATCAGTGCAGCCTTTTAGTGCCCATCAGTGCGCCTATCAGTGCTCATCAGTACAGCCTTATCAGTGCCCATCAGTGCAGCCTCATCAGGGGCAACTGGTGCAGCCTATTAGTGCCCCATCAGTGCAGCCTTATCAGTGCTCATCAGTGCAGCTCATCAGTGGCCATCAGTGTGGCCTCATCAGGGGCAACCAGTGCAGCCTATTTGTGCCCATCAGTGCAGCCTCATCAGGGGCAACCGGTGCAGCCTATCAGTGCCCATCATTGCAGCCGTATCAGTGCCCATCAGTACAGCCATATCAGTGCTAATCAGTGCAGCCTCATCAGGGGCAACCGGTGCAGCCTATCAGTGCCCATCATTGCAGCCATATCAGTGCCCATCAGTACAGCCATATCAGTGCTAATCAGTGCAGCCTCATCAGGGGGAACCGGTGCAGCCTTATCAATGCTCATCAGTGCAGCCTCATCAGGAGCAACCGGTGCAGCCTTATCAGTGCCCATCAGTACAGCCTTAATAGTGCCCATCAGGGGCAACCGGTGCAGCCTTATCAGTGCCCATCAGTGAAGCTCATCAGTGGCCATCAGTGCTGCCTATCAGTGCCCATATCAGTGCAGCCTATCAGTGCCCAAATCAGTGCAGCTGATCAGTGCCCATATTAGTGCAGTCTATCAGTGCCCATATCAGTGCAGCTGATCAGTGCCCATATCAGAGCAGCTGATCAGTGCCCATATCAGTGCAGCTACTTAATGCAGTCTATCAGTGCAGCCTATCAGTGCCCATATCAGTGCAGCTGATCAGTGCCCATAACAGTGCAGCCTATCAGTGCCCATATCAGTGCAGCTCATCAGTGCCCATATCAGTGAAGCCTATCAGTGCCCATATCAGTGCAGCTGATCAGTGCCCATATCAGTGCAGCCTATCAGTGCCCATATCAGTGCAGCCTATCAGTGCCCATATCAGTGCAGCTTATCAGTGCCCATATCAGTGCAGCCTATCAGTGCCCATATCAGTGCAGCCTATCAGTGCCCATATCAGTGCAGCCTATCAGTGCCCATATCAGTGCAGCTTATCAGTGCCCATATCAGTGCAGCCTATCAGTGCCCATATCAGTGCAGCCTATCAGTGCCCATATCAGTGCAGCTCATCAGTGCCCATATCAGTGCAGCCTATCAGTGCCCATATCAGTGCAGCTGATCAGTGCCCATATCAGTGCAGCCTATCAGTGCCCATATCAGTGCAGCTCATTAGTGCCCATATCAGTGCAGCCTATCAGTGCCCATATCAGTGCAGCTCATCAGTGCCCATATCAGTGCAGCCTATCAGTGGCCATGACTATAATAACTTCAATATTGAGCACTTAACACACATTAGTAATAATAACAAAACCTTCTCTCCTGGCCGCTGGCTGGGGATTTCCCTTCCGCTCCTCTCTCTCCTCCTCCTATCACCCAGAGCCAGGGAGAAGATTCAGTGAAGAAGTTAGCCGTGTGGAGGAGAGTGGGCGGAGCATTTAGCTCCGCCAGTCAGGTTACATTCAGCCGGCCTGGCCAATCACCGGCTGCCTATGGGGATGCTCGTCATCGTCGATGCCGCCCCACCCCCTCCCCGCTGGCCAAGCACGCTCCATATACTGCCCACAATACAAGCCGGGGCAGTATTTGTTCGGCCGCGGGAACAGGGACTTGGGAAAACGGGACGGGGGCCTTTTTGCATGTGGGGGGTGGCTTTTTTGCCGCCACCCCGCAAAGTGCCACCCAAGGCCTGGGCCTTGTCGGCCTAGGCCAAGAAACAGCACTGTTATGGCCCGCTTAGACTCGACCGAGTACTAGCCTCAAACACACCTCCACAACGACCACTGCCTTGCTAAAGAAGCTGAGGGTAAATGTGATGGACTGGCCAAGCATGTCTCCAGACCTAAACCCTATTGAGCATCTGTGGGACATCCTCAAATGGAAGGTGGAGGAGCGCAAGGTCTCCAACATCCACCAGCTCTGTGATGTCGTCATGGAGGATTGGAAGAGGACTCCAGTAGCAACCTGTGAAGCTCTGGTGACCTCCATGCCCAAGAGGGTTAAGGCAGTGCTGGAAAATAGTGGTGGCCACACAAAATATTGACACTTTGCGCCTAATTTGGACATTTTAACTTTTAACGTGAGGGCTGTACTCACTTTTGTTGCCAGCGGTTTAGACATTAATGGCTGTGTGTTGAGTTATTTTGAGGGGACAGCAAATTTACACTGTTATACAAGCTGTACACTCACTACTTTACATTGTAGCAAAGGGTCATTTCTTCAGTGTTGTCACATGAAAAGAATAAAATATTTACAAAAATGTGAGGCGTGTAGATACTGTATAAGTCAGGTCCATAAATATTGTGACATCGACACGGTTCTAATCTTTTTGGCTCTATACACCACCACAATGGATTTGAAATGAAACGAACAAGATGTGCTTTAACTACAGACTTTCAGCTTTAATTTGAGGGTATTTACATCCAAATCAGGTGAATGGTGTAGGAATTACAACAGTGTGTATATGTGCCTCCCACACCAAAAGTAATGGGACAATTGGCTGTTCAGCTGTTCCATGGCCAGGTGTGTGTTATTCCCTCATTATCCCATTTACAGGGAGCAGATAAAAGGTCCAGAGTTAATTTCAAGTGTGCTATTTGCATTTGGAATCTGTTGCTGTCAACTCTCAATATGAGATACAAAGAGCTTTCACTATCAGTGAAGCAAGCCATCATTAGGCTGAAAAAACAAAACAAACCCATCAGAGAGATAGCAAAAACATTAGGTGTGGCCAAATCAACTGTTTGGAACATGCTTAAAAAGAAAGAACACACAGGTGAGCTCAGCAACACCAAAAGACCCGGATAACCATGGAAAACAACTGTGGTGGATGACCAAAGAATTCTTTCCCTGGTGAAGAAAACACCCTTCACAACAGTTGGCCAGATCAAGAACACTCTGCAGGAGGTAGGTGTATGTGTGCCAAAGTCAACAATCAAGAGAAGACTTCACCAGAGTGAATACAGAGGGTTCACCACAAGATGTAAACCATTGGTGAGCCTCAAAAACAGAAAGGCCAGATTAGAGTTTGCCAAACAACATCTAAAAAAGCCTTCACAGTTCTGGAACAACATCCTATGGACAGATGAGACCAAGATCAATTTGTGATGGGAAGAGAAGAGTATGGAGAAGGAAAGGAACTGCTCATGATCCAAAGCATACTACCTCATCAGTGAAGCATGGTGATGGTAGTGTTATGGCGTGGGCATGTATGGCTGCCAATGGAACTGGTTTTCTTGTATTTATTGATGATGTGACTGCAGACAAAAGCAGCAGGATGAATTCTGAAGTGTTTCGGGCAATATTATCTGCTCATATTCAACTAAATGCTTCAGGACTCATTGGACGGCGCTTCACAGTGCAGATGGACAATGACCCGAAGCATACTGCAAAAGCAACCAAAGAGTTTTTTAAGGGAAAGAAGTGGAATGTTATGCAATAGCCAAGTCAATCACCTGACCTGAATCCGATTGAGCATGCATTTCACTTGCTGAAGACAAAACTGAAGAGAAAATGCCCCAAGAACAAAAAGGAACTGAAGACAGTTGCAGTAAAGGCCTGGCAGAGCATCACCAGGGATGAAACCCAGCGTCTGGTGATGTCTATGTGTTCCAGACTTCAGGCTGTAATTGACTGCAAAGGATTTGCAACCAAGTATTAAAAAGTGAAAGTTTGATGGATGATTGCTAATCTGTCTCATTACTTTTGGTCCCTTAAAAAGTGGGAGGCACATATACAAACTGTTGTAATTCCTACACTGTTCACCTGATTTAGATATAAATACCCTCAAATTCAGGCTAGGTTCACACTGCTGCAGTGCGAAATTAGCGCAATTTTGATCCGATTGCGTTGCAAATTTGCATTGCGAATTCTTTGTGTGTTCTTGCGATTCTACTGCAAATTTTGCAATCTATGGAGCTGAATTCGCATTGCACACGGATCAAACTCAGACAGGACCCTTTTTTTACGCAGGTTAAATTCGCAACGCATTGATGTGAACAGCACTCATGGAAAACAATGTTATTAAAATGACTTGCGAATTTGAGCGATCGCAGCGGCTCAAATTCGCAATAAAATTCGCAGCAGTGTGAACCTAGCCTAAAGCTGAAAGTCTGCAGTTAGGCTAGGTTCACACTGCTGCGAATTTTATTGCGAATTTGAGGCCCTGCAATCGCTCAAATTCGCAAGTCATTTTAATAACATTGTTTTCCATGAGTGCTGTTCACATCAATGCGTTGCGAATTTAACCTGCGTAAAAAAAGGGTCCTGTCCGAGTTTGATCCGTGTGCAATGCGAATTCAGCTCCATAGATTGCAAAATTTGCAGTAGAATCGCAAGAACACACAAAGAATTCGCAATGCAAATTTGCAACGCAATCGGATCAAAATCGCGCTAAATTCGCACTGCAGCAGTGTGAACCTAGCCTTAAAGCACATCTTGTTCGTTTCATTTCAAATCCATTGTGGTGGTGTATAGAGCCAAAATTGTGTCAATGTCCCAATATTTATTGACCTGACTATCTATCTATCTATCTATCTATCTATCTATCTATCTATCTATCTATCTATCTATCTATCTATCTATCTATCTATCTATCTATCTATCTATCTATCTATCTATCTATCTATCTATCTATCTATCTATCTATCTATCTATCTATCTATCTATCTATCTATCTATCTATATTCAGTGTAGCCTATATATTCAGTGTAGACTCTATATTCAGTCAATGCAGGCAGTGTAGTTTATATAACACAGTGTAATGAAGTGGTTAAGGGAAACCCTGCGACAAAATAAAATAAAAAATGCGTGGAGGTCCCCCCAAAATCCATACCAGGCCCTTCAGGTCTGGTATAGCCAAGAGGGGGGAGTTTGGGACTTTAAATGAGGCACAATAATTGTGCCTCCATCCCGGGTTCAAGTACATAAGAAGGGAATGTGGGACTTTAAATGAGGCAATTGACTTGTGCAGGTAGAGTATTTAGTAAACATTTTTTATTTGTAACAATAGTAAAAAAATGTTTTCATATATATACATGAACAATGGCATAAACATAATGAATACATATACATTAGCTTGGCAGCATATAGGTCTGGTATGGATTTTAAGGGGATCCCAGAACAATAATGTAAAAAAATGATGGCGTGGGGCCCCCCAAAATCCATACCAGACCCTTATCTGAGCATGCAACTTGGCAGGCAGCAGGAAAAGGGAGGGGGGGATGAGAGAGTGCCCCTCCTCCTGAACCGCACCAGGCCACATACCCTCAACATGGGGAGAATGCTTTGGGGTCCCCCCAAAGCACCTTGTCCGCATGTTGATGGGGACAAGGACCTCATCCCCACAACCCTTGCCTGGTGGTTGTGGGGGTCTGCGGGCGGGGGGCTTATCGGAATCTAGAAGCCCCCTTTAACAAGGGTGCCCCCAGATCCTGCTGCCCCATGTGAATAGATATGGGGGATACCCCTACGCATTCACCAATAAAGTGTTAAAAAAATAAAAAGGACAGCAGCCAGTTTTTGACAATTCCTTTATTTAAAAAAAAAAAGTATCCCGCGATGTCCATCCATCTTCAATCACGCCCCTGAGAAAAAAAAAACAGAAAAACTACGCCTCCATGGGAGGCATCCTGCTGACTGCAGCTTTTTCACGGTGACAGCTGTTATATAGCCAAGGGCAGGGTCACCCGGTCATATAACCAGGTGACCAGGCCCCTTCCGACGTTATGTGACATCAGATGGGGCGGGGTCACCCGTTTACATCACCAGGTGGCTCCACCCTTGGCTATTTAACAGCTGTGGAAAAGACGGCAGTCTGCGGGACGCCTCCCATGGAGGCGGAGTTTTTCTGTTTTTTTTCACTGGACCATCGACGACGTGATTTTATGATGGATTTACATCGCGGGACACTTTTTTTGTCCCCATCACGTGGGGGGGGGGGGCGAGATCTGAGAGCCCCCTTGTTAAAGGAGGCTTCCAGATTTTGATAAGTCCCCTGCCCGTAGACCCCCACAAACACCGGGCAAGGGTTGTAGGGATGAGGCCTTAGCACATGGTAGCCAGGCCTGACACTGGCTCAGCCAGGCCTAAGTAACTTGCCCTTTGCAGGCAGGGACCGCGGGCCCCTATAGTGTAGCAGAAAATATGGAAAGTCTTGTTAGTGCTAGCTGTCCTCCTGGTGGACTATTGCTCCCAGTCAGTCCTCTTCAGGCCCTGCTAGCCCTCCTGGCTGCAGCTACCTGACTTCACTGCCCATGACATTGCAATCCTCTCTACTGGCTATACACCCAGCTCTGACTGT
This sequence comes from Aquarana catesbeiana, assembly GCF_042186555.1. Lineage (NCBI taxonomy): Eukaryota > Metazoa > Chordata > Amphibia > Anura > Ranidae > Aquarana > Aquarana catesbeiana. The sequence continues at coordinate 10,571,905 of NC_133328.1, read as the reverse complement.
TTCCTCTCAGTCCTCTCTGGCATGCCTCTCCAGTTCTCCTGACTGCACATGTCACTCACCAGCCCTCCTGGCTGCAACCGGTGGTTCCCTCCTGAAGATTTGCTTGGCAGTACTAGTTCCTGCTGTCCTCTCTGACTTCTCCTGTGCCTCCTGTTTGGATCCTTCATGAGTTCTTGAAGGACTCCATTCTGAACCTGAGTCCCAGGCCCAAGATTAGCCCCCCAGACTGGGGAGCTCCCTCAATGGCCCTGACAGCCTAGTACTCCATCCTCAGTTCTTCCACCCGACAACTCCTCCCCAGCTGGGCTGACTCTGGGTATTTCAAGGAGGCCTGCCCCTTGCCAATCCTAGTTGGAGATTGGCCAGGGCTCCCTGAGACACCCCAGACAGCTCTACCTCTCTACCCCTCCTCTTCTTCTAGAATCCTCTATAAGAAAGAGGGAGGTAACAGTGAGGTGATGCTGTCTGAGTCATAGCTGCTACTCTAAATTGACCTACACTTACCAAAAAGAAACCTACTCTAGCACCTACCTAGACAGAGGGTGCTACACAGAGTTTTTCTTAATTTGTGAGTTTGAAAGGTCACTTTAAGAATATATGCAGTGGAGGAGGAAAATTCGTAATTAATAAGGGCATTTGTTCATAAATTTACATATTTAGATCCTGCGCCAATGACATTAGCTAGTCAAAAAGAAAATTTGGATGATGCAACTTCAGTTATAGATCTTGTAAGAAGACAATTAAAACAAGGAAATAGGAGAGAGGCAATGCTCTCCCAGGGATGATTGGACTTTAATTAGAGATATCTATGTCTGTTACCAGGTAAACACGCACACAATGTGATTTAAGAAAATATTACGTTTTATTACATAATGTCAGATAAAAATCACAAGAAAAAAGGGGTTCTACACCCCAAGTTTAGAATATATAGAGAAGGTTTGTGGTTAGACAATTTCCAGAAACAAACAGTTGTCTCCAAATCCCTGGTGATGAATAAAATGAGGAAATAGGAGAGAGGCAATGCTCTCCCAGGGATGATGGGACTTTAATTGGAGATATGTATGTCTGTTACCAGGTAAGCACGCACACAATTAGGGATGAGCTTCGTGTTCGAGTCGAACCCATGTTCGACTCGAACATCGGCTGTTCGATCGTTCGCCGAATTGCGAACGTTATGGGCCGTTCGCGCTAAATTCGTGTGGCGCGTCACGGCCCATAATTCACTGCGGCATCGCAGTGCATTGCTGGCTGATGATTGGCCAAGCATGCACTATGACCCGCATGCTTGGCCAATCACAGCGCTGTCAGTAGAGAGAGCTGTAATTGGCCAAAGCCAGGGTGGCTTTGGCCAATTATGGCTCAGGGGATTTAGTACACACCCCACACTATATAAGGCCGCCTGCACGGCGGCCCTGTGTAGTGTGTGTTCCGGTGTGCTGAGAGATAGAGAGAGAGAGAGACAGTGTCATTTGATTTGAGTTAGATAGATTAGGCAGAACAGTCAGTCAGTTAGCTGCACTTACAGTGTATTGTGTATATATATGCATCCCAGGTGTTGCATATATATATATACACTGTATTCAGTTTAGCTAGATCCGTTCCTGTTATCTTCTATCTAGACTATTTACATTTAATGCAGTGCGTCCTGCTCACAGTGTTCAGCTAGATCCGTTCCTGCTATTTACATTTAGTGCAGTGCGTCCTGCTCACAGTGTTCAGCTAGATCCGTTCCTGTTATCTTCTAGACTATTTACATTTAGTGCAGTGCGTCCTGCTCACAGTGTTCAGCTAGATCCGTTCCTGCAATTTACATTTAGTGCAGTGCGTCCTGCTCACAGTGTTCAGCTAGATCCGTTCCTGCTATTTACATTTAGTGCAGTGCGTCCTGCTCACAGTGTTCAGCTAGATCCGTTCCTGCTATTTACATTTAGTGCAGTGCGTCCTGCTCACAGTGTTCAGCTAGATCCGTTCCTGCTATTTACATTTAGTGCAGTGCGTCCTGCTCACAGTGTTCAGCTAGATCCGTTCCTGTTATCTTCTAGACTATTTACATTTAGTGCAGTGCGTCCTGCTCACAGTGTTCAGCTAGATCCGTTCCTGCAATTTACATTTAGTGCAGTGCGTCCTGCTCACAGTGTTCAGCTAGATCCGTTCCTGCTATTTACATTTAGTGCAGTGCGTCCTGCTCACAGTGTTCAGCTAGATCCGTTCCTGCTATTTACATTTAGTGCAGTGCGTCCTGCTCACAGTGTTCAGCTAGATCCGTTCCTGCTATTTACATTTAGTGCAGTGCGTCCTGCTCACAGTGTTCAGCTAGATCCGTTCCTGCTATTTACATTTAGTGCAGTGCGTCCTGCGCACAGTGTTCAGCTAGAGCCGTTCCTGCTATTTACATTTAGTGCAGTGCGTCCTGCTCACAGTGTTCAGCTAGATCCGTTCCTGTTATCTTCTAGACTATTTACATTTAGTGCAGTGCGTCCTGCTCACAGTGTTCAGCTAGATCCGTTCCTGTTATCTTCTAGACTATTTACATTTAGTGCAGTGCGTCCTGCTCACAGTGTTCAGCTAGATCCGTTCCTGCTATTTACATTTAGTGCAGTGCGTCCTGCTCACAGTGTTCAGCTAGATCCGTTCCTGTTAAATTCCTACTGACCGGCAGGCTTGTCTGGTTACAGTATATAAAGCTACCTGAAGAAAATTACAGGTGTTCTATTTGATCCTATTAGTACCACGGTCAGGCAGCTAGACTATTTACATTTAGTACAGTGCGTCCTGCTCACAGTGTTCAGCTAGATCCGTTCCTGTTATCTTCCTACTGACAGGCAGGCTTGTCTGGTTACAGTATATAAAGTTACCTGAAGAAAATTACAGGTGTTCTATTTGATCCTATTAGTACCACGGTCAGGCAGCTAGACTATTTACATTTAGTACAGTGCGTCCTGCTCACAGTGTACAGCTAGATCCGTTCCTGTTATCTTCCTACTGACAGGCAGGCTTGTCTGGTTACAGTATATAAAGCTACCTGAAGAAAATTACAGGTGTTCTATTTGATCCTATTAGTACCACGGTCAGGCAGCTAGACTATTTACATTTAGTACAGTGCGTCCTGCTCACAGTGTACAGCTAGATCCGTTCCTGTTATCTTCCTACTGACAGGCAGGCTTGTCTGGTTACAGTATATAAAGCTACCTGAAGAAAATTACAGGTGTTCTATTTGATCCTATTAGTACCACGGTCAGGCAGCTAGACTATTTACATTTAGTACAGTGCGTCCTGCTCACAGTGTTCAGCTAGATCCGTTCCTGTTATCTTCCTACTGACAGGCAGGCTTGTCTGGTTACAGTATATAAAGCTACTTGAAGAAAATTACAGGTGTTCTATCCCAGCTTAGTGCAGCTACAGGCCATTAGTATGTCTGGAAGGCCAAGAAGGAGAGGCAGACAGTCACAAGCCAATAAGAGAGGGCAAGCAGGCTCTGTGTCTAGTGCTGGTCGTGGAGACGGTGCATCCTCATCAGCACGTGGCCATGGGACACGCTTGGCCTTTTTTTCGGCAGCTGGCCATGTTGAGCCGCAACATGCGGAAGACTTGGTCGAGTGGATGACCAAGCCGTCCTCATCCTCCTCATCCTCTCTCACCCATGCCCAGGGTGCTTTGTCTGGCAAAGCAGCGGCCTCTTCCCTCAGCTCAATGTCATCAGTGACTCCTTCCCTAGCTCCACCATGTCCTCATGAGGATTCCCTCGAACTGTTTGACCACAGTGTTGGGTACATGCTCCAGGAGGATGCCCAGCGTTTGGAAGGCTCTGATGACGATACTGAGCTCGATGAAGGCAGTAACATGAGCGCGGACAGAGGGGGTGCCCAAGAAGGACAGCAATCTGGCAGTCATGCTCCCCCTGCTGCAGCATACTGCCAGGTTTGCTCCAGTGATGAGGAGGGAGGGGATGATGAGGTCACTGACTCAACGTGGGTGCCTGATAGGAGAGAGGAGGAGGAGGAGGAGGAGGAGGCGGCGGCACATCACCAACGAGGCAGGATGCCCTCCAGGGGCCAGCCTAAGGGCAGCACATTGACTGCATCACACCCCAAAGCTCCACATGTGCAGGGCGCTGCAGTCTCTGCGCGTTATTCAAAAAGTTCTTTGGTGTGGGCCTTTTTTGAGACGAGTGCATCAGATCGCACCGCTGCTATTTGCAACATATGTCTCAAGCGTATCTCGCGTGGCCAAAATATCTCCCGCTTGGGTACCACATGCTTGACCAGACATATGTTGACCTGCCATGCAGTTCGTTGGCAAGCGTATCTAAAAGACCCACACCAAAGAACAAAGAGGATCTCTCCTTGCTCCTCATCAGCTGAGATTTCCAACCCCACTAGACCTTCAGTCCTCTCTGAGACCTGCAGTGAGAGGAATGAAGGTGTAGAATTAGGTGTGTCACAGCCAAGTACTTGTGGGCAATCTGCTTTTGGTACACCGACGTCAGATTGTACCAGGCAAATTTCCCTGCCCCAGCTGCTGCACCGCCGAAAGAAGTTTGCTCCCAGCCATCCACATGCCCAGCGGTTGAATGCTAGCTTGGCAAAATTGCTAGCACTTCAACTGCTGCCTTTTCAGTTGGTAGACTCTGCCCCCTTCCGTGAGTTTGTGGAATGTGCGGTTCCTCAGTGGCAGGTACCCAAACGCCACTTTTTCTCACGGAAGGCGATTCCGGCTCTCTACCGGCATGTGGAAGGCAATGTCCATGCCTCGCTGGACAGGGCGGTCAGCGGTAAGGTGCATATTACCGCTGACTCATGGTCCAGCAGGCATGGACAGGGACGTTACCTAAGTTTCACGGCGCATTGGGTGACTCTGCTGGCAGCTGGGAAGGATGCAGGACAAGGTGCAGTAGTGTTGGAGGTTGTTCCGCCACCACGCCTCCAAAATGCTGATTGTGACACACCTCTCTCCTCCACCCCCTCCTCTTCTTCTTCCTCCATGGCCTCTTCCTCGGAACCAGCGGTGCTCCGTAGGCGTTCAAGGGGCTACGCAAGTACGCAGGCCAAAAGATGCCATGCGGTGCTTGAGCTGGTGTGCTTGGGGGACAGGAGCCACACTGGGGCAGAGGTTCTGTCAGCTCTGCAGGGGCAGGTTCAGAGGTGGTTGACGCCACGCCAACTTAAGGCAGGAATGGTGGTTTGCGACAATGGCACCAACCTCCTCTCTGCCCTCCGACAGGGACAAATGACCCATGTGCCCTGTTTGGCTCACGTCCTTAACTTGGTGGTGCAGCGGTTCTTGGGCAGGTACCCGGGCTTACAGGATGTCCTGAGGCAGGCCAGGAAAGTCTGTGTGCATTTCCGCCGGTCATATAATGCCAGTGCTCGGCTGACGGACCTCCAAAAGGAGTTTAACCTGCCCAAGAACCGCCTAATCTGTGACATGCCCACCAGGTGGAACTCAACGTTGGCCATGCTGCAGCGGCTGCACACGCAGCAGAGGGCCATCAATGAGTACCTGTGCGACTATGGCACCAGGACAGGGTCAGGGGAGCTTGGTTTTTTTTCCCCACGCCAGTGGGCCATGATCAGGGATGCATGCACTGTCCTGTCACCATTCGAGGAGGCCACGAGGATGGTGAGCAGTGACAGTGCATGCATCAGTGACACTGTCCCCCTTGTCCACCTGTTGGAGCACACGCTGCGTGGAATAATGGACAGGGCACTTGAGGCAGAGCAGAGGCAGGAAGAGGAGGACTTCCTTAGCTCTCAAGGCCCCCTTTATCCAGACAGTGTTCCTGCGTGCCCGCCGATCACACAGGAAGAGGACGAGGAGGAAGAGGAGGAGGAGGAAGATTGTGTCAGTATGGAGGTGGAGCCTGGCACTCAGCATCAGCAGCAGTCTTTAAGGGATCAGTCCCAAGAAACACATGGACTTGTACGTGGTTGGGAGGAGGTGGCTGCGGACCATGTCGTTCTTAGTGACCCAGAGGACTCCGGACCGAATGCCTCAGCAAACCTACGCTGCATGGCCTCCCTGATCCTGCAAAGCCTGCGTAAGGATCCTCGTATTCGTGGTATCAAGGAGAAGGACCAATACTGGCTGGCAACCCTCCTTGATCCACGTTACAAGGGTAAGGTTGCGGACCTTATCTTGCCATCGCAGAGGGAGCAGAGGATGAAACATCTTCGGGAGGCCTTGCAGAAAGGTCTGTGCAACGCGTTCCCAGAGACTGGGAGGTTACAAACTCCTGTTTCTGGACAACGTGTTGCTGAGGCTTCGGTCAGTCAAAGAAGGAGCGGTGGAGAAGGTGGCCGTCTGACCGATGCGTTCAGACAATTTTTTGGTCCGCAGCCCCAAGGTATGATCGGTTCCAGCAACCATCGCCAGCGTCTGTTTTACATGGTGCAGGAATACCTAGGGGCAAGATCAGACTTGGACACCTTTCCCACCGAAAATCCTCTGGGTTACTGGGTCTTGAGGATGGATCACTGGCCAGAGCTTGCACAGTATGCAATTGAGCTACTGGCCTGTCCTGCATCCAGCGTTCTTTCGGAACGCACATTCAGTGCTGCTGGAGGCGTGGTAACCGATCACAGGGTGCGTCTGTCCACCGACTCGGTCGATCGGCTGACCTTCATAAAAATGAATGAGTCTTGGATCACCACCAGCTACCAAGCACCTGATGCTGATGTAACCGAATAATTTTTTTTGAAATCTCAGATCCCTTCAAAGACTGCCTATGCTGATGCTGAGTGACTATCCCTGAGTAATTATCCTCTTCCTCCTCAATCATCACGCTGATAGCTTGTAAGAACATTTTTGGTTCTGGGCGCCACCACCAGTGCCTAAGGCACAATTTTTCAGCCCCTGTTTAACAGGGGCGTGTAATTACAATTTTTGATGTAATACTTTGCAGCAGGGCTCGTTCCTGCATTCCAACTAGAGTGTCTGTGAGGGGTTGCAGTGTTGTGGCACCAGCACCAGTGCCTAGGGCCCAATTTTTCTGCCCCTGTCTAACAGGGGCGTGTAATTACAATTTTTGATGCAATACTTTGCAGCAGGGCTCGTTCCTGCGTTCCAACTAGAGTGTCTGTGAGGGGTTGCAGTGTTGTGGCACCAGCACCAGTGCCTAAGGCCCAATTTTTCTGCCCCTGTCTAACAGGGGCGTGTAATTACAATTTTTGATGCAATACTTTGCAGCAGGGCTCGTTCCTGCGTTCCAACTAGAGTGTCTGTGAGGGGTTGCAGTGTTGTGGCACCAGCACCAGTGCCTAAGGCCCAATTTTTCTGCCCCTGTCTAACAGGGGCGTGTAATTACAATTTTTGAAGCAATAATTTGCAGCAGGGCTCGTTCCTGCGTTCCAACTAGAGTGTCTGTGAGGGGTTGCAGTGTTGTGGCACCAGCACCAGTGCCTAAGGCCTAATTTTTCAGCTCCTGTTCAACAGGGGCATGTAATTACAATTCTTGATCTAATATTTCACAGCAGGGCCCTGTGAGGGCTTACAGTGTTGTGGCCACAGCAACACCTAAGGCCCAAATTTCTGCTGAGTATATAGGGCAGGACCCTACTTTCAAACATCTAACTTACAAACGAGTCCTACTTGCAAACGGAAGGAGACAACAGGAAGTGAGATGAAATCTACCCCTAGGAAGGGAAATTCTCTCCTGTAAGAGTTAATATGGGAAAACAAGTTCTCCTTTCCACTGATGCTTTCCAATCCTTGTTCCACAAAAAAACCCAAATTTTCAAAAAACATTTTTCATTGGGACAAAAAAGTGAGGTGAAATCTTCTGAAGAGGAGGAAAGACAGCAAAACAAATGTCACAGGGGTGATAACCCTTCCCTATGTTTTCCAAAAAGCTTAGAAAAGATTTTTTGGCTGGAGCTAAACACGTTAAAAATGTTCAAAATTACAAACAGATTCTACTTAACAACAAACCTACAGTCCCTGTCTTGTTTGCACCGCCTGTATACTGCTGTTCAGAGTATATAGGGCCTGGTGGCCCCACACCTTTCCTTATTTTAATTTGGGTGCGGGGTTCCCCTTAATATCCATACAAGACCCAAAGGGACTGGTAATGGACTGGGGGGTACCCATGCCGTTTGTCTCACTGATTTTCATCCATATTGCCATGACCCGACATGACATTAAACCCGCAAGCAGTTTTAAATGAGATTTTTTCCTTTAAAAATGACATTTGGTGCAGGGACTGTTCTAAACATGGGAAACACGCGTCACTTTACAGGCATACTATAGACACCCCCCAGGTACGATATTTAAAGGAATATTTCACTTTTTTTTTTTTACTTTAAGCATCATTAAAATCACTGCTCCCGAAAAAACGGACGTTTTTAAAAGTTTTTTTTGCATTGATACATGTCCCCTGGGGTAGGACCCGGGTCCCCAAACCCTTTTTAGGACAATACCATGCAAATTAGCCTTTAAAATGAGCACTTTTGATTTCGAACGTTCGAGTCCCATAGACGTCAATGGGGTTCTAACGTTCGTGCGAACTTTCGGTCCGTTCGCGGGTTCTGGTGCGAACCGAACCGGGGGGTGTTCGGCTCATCCCTACACACAATGTGATTTAAGAAAATATTACGTTTTATTACATAATATCAGATAAAAATCCCATAGTCATCATAACATTTTGACCATGAATTAATACCTAATAAGTGAAACAAGATGCTTGGATATGCAGAGGGGCCGGCATATTTCGCAGATTCCTGCTTCTTCAAGGCACCGCATGCATCTACAGTTTCATCTATCACTAGTCTAGTAACAATCAATCAATTTTAACTCTTTTAGACAGTAATAAAATACTAATTCACTTTGTGCGCTACATAATATGTGCGCCTTTTCCTTCTCCCCTCCCTCCATTGGAAGCCTGGATGAGTAATAGAAATATGTGTTGTATTAATACACATGTATTAATCTAATATACTTAGGCCTTTATGGGCGTAATTCATTTGCATATCACCCAATATCATTGTATTGAGGGTCATGTTGACCAACTCATAATTATAAACACCCATGGTAATTACTGCTATTTTAAAAGATCACCATCAGGCGCAGCATCTCTGCACCAGTATTATAATTTACTTTCACACTACAGAGGGAGATGGAAATATAATACACCTTTAAACATAGATACACATATTAAACAAGACAAATTATTGGTCCCTTGTTTCTCCCATTTCTTCCTATTCCCCCTCCCTCTCCCCTTCCCTTTCCCTTCACCCCCCCCCCCCCCCCCATTTTCTTTTCCTTGTTCTTGCTCTTTCTTCCCCTCCTCTCCCTCCCAATCCTCCTGTTTCCTTTCATCTTTTCCCTCATCTCACCCTCTGTCTTTCTCTTCCCTCCTCCTCTCTCCATTCTTTCTCTTTCCTTATCTTCCCTTTTCCCTTCCCCTCCTCCCCTTCCCTTCTTCTCCACCCCCCCCCATTTTCCTTTTCTTCCTTTTTCCCTTCCCCCTTATTCCATCCCTTCCTTCTTCTTTCCCTTTTCTTTTCTCTTTCCCCCCCTACTCTACTACACAGTTTCTGGGTATTTAATATGGGATTAGATGCCACCATAAGATTCAAAATATTTGGCCAATTTTATAAAGTAAAGAGCTTTGCTCCATCCTACTAGTTTCTGATAAGAGCCATGTACTTGTTAACTGTAAATCGGTTAATATTAGCATCTTTAACTCCATAGACCATCTGTGTTGAATAATCACTTGGTAATTAACCGATCTGATACCTCCACTGACCAACCCTGGTGGACCTGATTCCCACCGGGTAGCTGCTGCAGGCGGTCATTATGTGTCGGTTATCTTTGGACAAGCGATGTCACCAATGTTCCGTAAAGCATCCAATATTTTAAGTAAGGTAAGCACATATACAGTATCTCACAAAAGTGAGTACACCCCTCACATTTTTGTAAATATTTTCTTCTATCTTTTCATGTGACAACACTGAAGAAATGACACTTAGCTACAATGTAAATTAGTGAGTGTACAGCTTGTATAACAGTGTAAATTTGCTGACCCCTCAAAATCACTCAACACACAGCCATTAATGTCTAAACTGCTGGCAACAAAAGTGAGTACACCCCTAAGTGAAAATGTCCAAATTGGGCCCAAAGTGTCAATATTTTGTGTGGCCACCATTATTTTCCAGCACTGCCTTAACCCTCTTGGACATTGAGTTCACCAGAGCTTCACAGGTTGTAACTGGAGTCCTCTTCCACTCCTCCATGACAACATCACAGAGCTGGTGGATGTTAGAGACCTTGTGCTCCTCCACCTTCCCTTTGAGTATGCCCCACAGATGCTTAATAGGGTTTAGGTCTGGAGACATGCTTGGCCAGTCCCTCACCTTTACCCTCAGATTCTTTAGCAAGGCAGTGGTCATCTTGGAGGTGTATTTGGAGTCGTTCGGCCCGGTCTCCGAAGGGAGGAGATCATGCTCTGCTTCAGTATGTCACAGTACATGTTGCCATTCATGATTCCCTCAATGAACTGTAGCTCCCTAGTGCTGGCAGCACTCATGCAGCCCCAGACCATGACACTCCCATGACCATGCTTGACTGTAGACAAGACACACTTGTCTTTGTACTCCTCACCTGGTTGCCCCCACACACGCTTGTCACCATCTGAACCAAATAAGTTTATCTTGGTCTCATCAGACCACAGAACATGGTTCCAGTAATCCATATTCTTAGTCTGCTTGTCTTCAGCAAGCTGTTTGCAGGCCTTCTTGTGCATCATCTTTAGAAGAGGTTTCCTCCTGGGACGACATCCACAGACCAATTTGATGCAGTGTGCTGCATATGGTCTGAGCACTGACAGGCTGACCCCCCACCCCTTCAACCTCTGCAGCAATGCTGGCAGCACTCATATGTCTATTTCCCAAAGATAACCTCTGGATATGACGCTGAGCACGTGCACTCAACTCCTTTGGTCGACCATAGCGAGGCCTGTTCTGAGTGGAACCTGTCCTGTTAAACCACTGTATAGTCTTGGTTACAGTGCTGCAGCTCATTTTCAGGGTCTTGGTAATCTTCTTATAGCCTAGGCCATCTTTATGTAGAGCAACATTTATTTTTTCACATCCTCAGAGAGTTCTTTGCCATAAGGTGCCATGTTGAACTTCCAGTGACCAGTATGAGAGAGTGAGAGCGATAACACCAAATTTAACACACCTGCTCCCCATTCACACCTGAGACCTTGTAACACTAACGAGTCACATGACACCGGGGAGGGAAAATGGCTAATTGGGCCCAATTTGGACATTTTCACTTAGGGGTGTACTCACTTTTTGTTGCCAGAGGTTTAGACATTAATGGCTGTGTGTTGAGTTATTTTGAGGGGACAGCAAATTTACACTGTTATACAAGCTGTACACTCACTACTTTACATTGTAGCAAAGTGTCATTTCTTCAGTGTTGTCACATGAAAAGATAGAAGAAAAGATTTACAAAAATGTGAGGGGTGTACTCACTTTTGTGAGATACTGTATGTAATGTTATATTGTCATGTACTATAGTATTTTATTACTGTCTAAAAAGAGTTAAAATTGATTGATTGTTACTAGACTAATGATATGTTCTATGTTACCTATATGAAACTGTAGATGCATGCGGTGCCTTGAAGAAGCAGGAATCTGCGAAACATGTCGGCCCCTCTGCATATCCAAGCATCTTGCTTTACTTATTAAGTATTAATTCATGGTCAAAATGTTATGATGACTATGGGATTTTTATCTGATATTATGTAATAAAACATAATATTTTCTTAAATCACATTATGTGCATGCTTACCTGGTAACAGACATACATATCCCAAATTAAAGTCCCATCATCCCTGGGAGAGCATTTCCTTTCTCCTGTTTCCTCGTTTTATTCATCACCAGGGATCAAAATCATTTTACAGACCCCACATTTTACTTTGAAGTTCCTTTTTGAGAAAAATGTTCCTGGAGTCTCCAATCAAAGATTTTCTCAATGGTTGTTGCCTCTGTCACCTAAACAAATACAGGCTGAACACAATGCCAAGTATACCCTTCCTCAGTTGATGGAATACAATGGGCTAGAACATGAATGTTTGTGTGAAGTCAATGAGTCTCACTCTCCTCTCTTCCAAAGAGGCAGAGAAAATTGATGAACCTGTATTTGTTGATGGTTTGAGATATTGTATGTCAGGTAATTATTACAGTGAGGTCTCAATTTGATATCCAGAGCGTAATCTTGCCATACAACGCAAATTGCCAGGACGTTTTTCAGCTTAACAAGCAGAACCTGAAGCAGTAAAATCAGTATTGACAATTGACAAGGAAGAGAATAGAAGTCCATTAGTGATCTATAGTGACAGTTCATATGTTGTTTGTTCTCTTACTGACTACCTACCTATTTGGAAAGGTAGAAGTTTTGTAGATTCATCCAATAAGACCCTTGTGCAGAAAGAGACACTTGAATCAATTTTTGAACTTGCAGAGAAAAATCCACTTGCATATGCTGTTGTAAAAATTTCATCACATAAAAAAGACAATAGTGAGTTATCTGTAGGCAATCGAACAGCAGACACATTAGCAAAGAAAGCAGCTTTGCATGGAGAATTAGTGATTCAGCCTGAATTTGTTCCAGTTAATGCTGTGAGGAAAACAGACACACAGATTCCTTCATTTGCAGAGGAACAGAAACGGGATGCTTCTCTTTTTTCTTCTTTTCCGGGTGACCCAAAATTTTCCTTTGTTTGTGAAAACTGGATATTGTGTTATGACTTAGATGGGTTTCTGCATCCTGTTATACCACAACACCTACAGGTGGAATTCACTCAATTCAATCATGAAAGTTTAGGTCACTTTCGTAAGCAAAAATTGCTTGAAATTCTTAAAGAGAAGTTTTACTGGGACAAAATGGAAGAGACTGTAGACAGTGTCATTAAATCTTGTCTAATTTGTGCACAAGTGAATCCTAGAGCAAAGGGTCAGAAACCTACTTTACGAAGAATTCCTCCAGCAGACGGACCTTAGTCCACTATACAAATAGATTATATAGGACCATTACCATCAGAGAAATATGGATTTATATTTGCTTTAGTATTGATTGTCATTTTTTCAAAGTGGATCGAGATCCTCCCAGTTCGCAAAGATGATACTTTAACAACTGCTAGGATATTAATTTATCATGTTTTTCCAGTTTATGGTATACCAACAAACCTCAGTTGTGACAGAGGATCCCATTTTACAGGTAAAATCATGCAGGCAATGTGTAAAATTTTGGGAATAGAACAGAGATTTTATGTACCATATCATCCACAGTCTACAGGTATTGTGGAAAGAATGATAAGGACTATCAAATCTAGAATTGCAAAAATATTGTTAGACAGAGGAAATACTTGGGTTGATGGGGTATCATTTGTTATGATGAGTGTCAGAAGCACAGCCTCTTCAGCAACAAAGTATTCTCCTTCTGAATAAATGACAGGAAGAAAAATGCCGCTTGTGTTTCCCAATGAACCTTTATTGTCTACGCCACAAAGAGAGGCAATAGAGAAAACAAAATGGTTACAGATATTACAGAACAATCTGAACCATATTTTGCCACATGCAGCTACTTGTATGCAAAAAATGGTCCCTCCACATATTTCTAAGTTTGAGAAAGGAGGACAACTTATGATAAAAAGTTTCAGGAAAAGTGGACCGTGGCAAAGTAATTGGGAAGGTCCATTTGACATTTTGGATATTCAGCGTGTAATGGTGCAAGTCCCAAGACCTCTCAATTCAGTGAAAAATGTGGGTACACACTGATCAATGCAAATTGTATATGCCAAGATAATGATGCTGCATTTCTTTTTCCAGGAATGATTTCTAAAAAATCTAACCTAGAGGAATCATGGATTCCAAAAAGAAGAAAAGATGACAACAAAACAAAAGAAAAGTTTTAACCGCTTCAGCCCCGGAAGAATTTACCCCCTTCCTGACCAGAGCACTTTTTGCGATTCGGCACTGCGTCGCTTTAACTGACAATTGTGCAGTCGTGCGACGTGGCTCCCAAACAAAATTGACGTCCTTTTTTTCCCACAAATAGAGCTTTCTTTTGGTGGTATTTGATGCTCTATAAACAAAAATATAGTTTGAAAAAAACGCATTATTTTTTACTTTTTTGCTATAATAAATATCCCCAAAAATATATAAAAAAATGTTTTTTCTTAGTTTAGGCCGATAAGTATTCTTCTACATATTTTTACGCGATTATTGATAGGTTTGCGCAAAAGTTATAGCGTTTACAAAATAGGGGATAGTTTTATGGCATTTTTATTAATATTTTTTTTTTAAATGGCGGCAATCAGCGATTTTTATTGTGACTGCGACATTATGGCGGACACATCGGACACTTTTGACACATTTTTGGGACCATTGTCATTTATACAGCAATCAGTGCTATAAAAATGCACTGATTCCTGTGTAAATGACACTGGCAGTGAAGGGGTTAACCACTAGGTGGCAGTGTAGGGTTTAGTGTGTCCTAGGGGCGTGTTTCTAACTGTGGGGGGAGGGTGGCTACATGTTACGCGTCACTGATCTGTGCTCCAATGACAGGGAGCAGAGATCGAGTGACACTGTCACTAGGCAGAATGGAGAGATGCTGTTTACATCAGCATCTCCCCGTTCTTCCTCCCCGTGAGGCGATCGCGGGTATCCCCACAGCGATCGAGTCCGCAGGACCCGCAACCCGACTCATGGAGCTTGCCGCGGGCCCGCCTCTTAAAGGGCAAAGTACAGGTACGTGGTTTTGCCTGTACGAGCCCTTCTGCCGCAGTATATCTGTGTGAGGCGGTCAGCAAGCTGTTAAAGAGAGAAGACTTATTATCATCATCACAGGATTCACTTTTCTCTAGTGACCATTTTATCTGTGGTAAAATATATCACAAACTGTTCCAGCTATGCACAGGTTAACAAGATTGAAGATTTACACAACAAAGACATTACATTATTCAGAAACAAAAGAGATGTAGATACTAATATCAATACAGATGACAAAAGTGATAAACACAAAGATATCAATGTAGATGACAAAAGAAATACATTTAGATACACTAATATCAATACAGCTGAAAATTTGTTTGGATATGTATGCGAAGGACAGGGATATAATTGCTGTTTGGAATTGTATTTCATTCATAGCAATAATGTTGAAGTCAAAGTTAAAATAGAATCTAAAACAAATTTTGTTAAAATACAGGGATCTTATAAACTAAACAACAGAACCAAAACTTTTGAGTGTAATATGATGGAAAGGAGTTTCTGGTCAGTATTTGTAAAAGGTCATGATTCAACAATTTGGTCTGGAGATGTTAATAATAATAATAATAATAATAATAATAATAATAATAATAATATGATAAGGTCTGGGAAATTACTTTACCCATTAGAGCTATATTATTACCTATTACAAAGTTTTGTAAAAATATTAGATCCAGAACATTTAAATATAATAGGAGATGAAAAGGGGACGTTGCAAGAACATGGAATTTTAAAGTAACAAGAAAAATAGCTCAAATAAGGGTTGCAATTAGTATTATTGTGGTAGATATGATTGTTCCAGAAATTAAAGTGTCTCCACAGTCTTTAAAAATCATTGAAGACAAAGATAGTTTAGATTTGATATGTAGTACACACATTTATTTACCTCATAGTTCATTGTCAACTTGGAAAAGGAATAGTGAATTTTTGGGTAGCTTTCTTCACAGTACTACTAATATAGTTCATAAAGGAATTTTTGATAGTGTGAATTGGAATAATGATACATTTATTTATCATCAAATAGGTGTATCCTTAAATGATACCGGTATATATGAGTGCTGTATATCAATAGAAGAATTATCTGGTGAACTGTGCTAATGCAAGTGTTGTTGTAATGTCTCCAAGGAAAACTCAATATATTGATAAGAAAAGGGTTCCCGCTAATCCTTTTCAGATTAACCATTCCCAATCCAGAGCTCTCTTGAGAGAAGGAAAATTTGTCATTATATTGTGGAACTTTAATATTTCAGAATGGAAAATTTCTACAAGGTTTCCACAAATTCAAGGACATTTGTGTCAGGGAAATGGCCGTAGGAGAACTGGCACCAGCTCTTCTCTCCTGGATCCATCTGGCAACCTGTGCTTCTCTGGGCACTACACCCTCTGTACCCAACTTCAGGGTGTACTGCACTCAGCCGCAAGGGGAGCCCTCTCGGCATTTCGGCCTCCAACCAGGTACATGACCATTTGGTTAATATAGAATTGGGTATTGAAAGATGGTTTGGAATTAATAGTAGGAACCATAACAGAAAAAGCGCGGTATTGTCGAAGGTATTTTAGAAGGAGTCGGTACTATTGGAAGTATAACAAATGGTATGGATATTAACACTTTAAAGTCTGTTCTTGAAACAGCTGGTTTAGTGGGAAGTAAAGGTATTAAGGTACAAAGAAATTTAAATCAGATATTAGAAGATATGGTTATTGAAACAGCTAATGTAATGGGTCCATCTTTATTACATCTTCAAAATATTAGTCTTAATTTTTTTGTATAATCTTTATTTTTTCAGAGACAGATAACAGATCATGTTCAACATTTGTAAAATAAAATCTTGGGCCCATGTGGGCTCGTTTTGCATAAACCTTGTATACAAACAGATTGAACATAAAAGTAAGTATATAGTGTAAGGGGATATTCAGTGCCCCCTAAGAAAAAAAAAAGGGGGCCTTCCCCGCAAGCGTAGAGGCATCAGGCATCATGGTTATTAGTCATGGTGACTAAGCCCTGGACCAGCGTCCAAGCAACAGAAAATATTTGTCATTCCTAAGGGGTTTAGGAAAGAGAACAGGAGAAGAGAAGGGGGAGACAGGAAAAGGAGAAAAGGAAAGAGAAACATAAAAGGGGGAAGGGGAGGGGGAAAGAGGAATGATCAGGTCATACCTGGAACCTTGTGAGGAACTGTAGACACATCCACACCGAGCACACTGCACCTGGTCAAGATAGACGGTCCAGAGGCTGACAACTGCTGTATGGTAAAAAAAAATTGTCTCCGTATTCTCTAGGATTTCTGAGGCCTACGGGTCTTAAGGGATGGGTCTACAAGTTCTAATAAAGCCATGTCCAAGCTGGAGGGCATGTGGTTTGAGTCTGAAACATATTCGAACCAGGATACCCAGACACCAGTAAAACGACCTCTGGAGCACCTGCAGGTCGCTATCCATTCCTCCACCTCATGAATATCATTCACATTGCTGACCCATTCTTCCTGAGTAAGGTTTCTGGGTTGCTTCCAGTAAATTGGAAGCAAGTGCCTTTAGTAGGTGGGGCAGTGTGCTTTTCTTGTATTGGCTAACTGGGATTGGGGGAACATGTAAGAGGAAGTGTGTTGGAGACAGAGGAACGTCTAGCTCCAGTATCACTTTTATTTGATCCTTAATGTCCTCCCAAAAGGACTTAACAACGGAGCATTCCCACCATATGTGAATAAGCGTGCCTCTGTGTCCACTTCCTCTCCAGCAAAGCTCAGACACAGAGGGGTAGATACATGCCAGGTACCAGCGGTACAGTATCTTGTAATTTGTTTCCTGAGTTTTAGAATCAATAGAGGATGAGTGAGTCAGTTGATATAGGTGAGTTAGTTGTGTTTCCATGAGTTCATGTCCCAAGTCCTTTTCCCATCTTCGGATATAAGCGTGTTTAGGTTTAAGTATGGCAGAGCCTAGCAGCTGGTATAGTTCCGACACCATATGGGGTATTGGTTCGTCATCTACAAAGAATTGTTCGAACGAGGTGACGGAGGAGGGGTCTCTAATGGAGTGGCCGTGTGTCTCAAAGAAATGGTGTAATTGTCTATATCGCCATAAATTCATGCGGGAGCCCTGATGTCTGGCTTGGAGGGTGTCAAAACTTAGAAGCTTACCATCTTTCATGAGTTTACCACAACTGGCATTGCCGTTATCCACCCATGGCCCAAAGAAGACCATTTGTTCGCCTGGGGGGAACCATAGAAATCCGCCCAATGGGGCCAACGGGCACACAGGGGGGGTATTTTTAGAAGTGGGTTAAAGTTGTCCCAGACTGAGAGGCCATGCTTAGTCACTGGGGAGGTTGTATCATATAGCCCCCTGTGTTCCCGATTTAACCATGGAGCGTAGCATAGATTTCTGCCCTCCAGGCTCTTTTCCAAGGAGACCCACAGTTTGGAGAGGGTATGAAAGCGCCAGTTGAGTATCCTCTGGAGAATCATGGCTCGGTAGTAGCGTTGTATGTCTGGGATACCTAAACCCCCCTCAACACCCTTAGGGCTATTCTAGGTTTTCGTGCATTCCATACAAATTCAGACAGCATGCTGGACAGGCGATCAAAAAAAGTCTAGGTAAGGGTATCATTCGGAGGAAGAAGAGTATACCTGGCAGGATATTCATTTTTATCATGTTTATCCATCCCAACCACGTGAAAGCAGTCTGTGTCCATTGCAAAAGGTCCCATTTAACTGCAATAAGTAGCTGGGGATAGTTAGCAGTGTATAAGGTATCGAAACGGTCCGTAAGTTGTATGCCTAGATATCTTAGAGATGACTTAGCTCATGTAAAAGAGAAGGCAGTCTGGAGGCTGTTTGTCAAGGAGGAAGTCAGTTGGATGGGTAGGATTTCTGATTTTGTATAGTTTATCTTAAAATTGGAAAGGGTATCAAAATGTTTGAGTTCCTTTATCAAACTGGGCAAAGATATCAGGGGGTCTGAGAGGTGGAATAGGATATCATCGGCATAGGCCGAAAACTAATGCTCCGTGGTGCCAACCTGTAGACCCTTTATGTCTCCATTAGCTCTTACCGTGCAAAGCAGTGGTTCCAGCACTAGGGCAAACAAAAGGGGTGAAAGGGGGCACCCCTGTCTCGTGCCGTTTTTAATCGGGAAACATCATGAGAAGGTACCATTTACTTTAACCTTTAACAAGTGACAATCCGTAATGTGTGGCAAGTGACAATCCATAATGTGTGGCAGGTGACATGGCAAGTGACAATCTGGGATGTTATCTGATGACATTATCTCTCTGCTGCCTGACTGGTAATCTGCTGCTGGACTCTGGGACACAGCAGGAAAGTGACATAGCAAGTGACAATCCATAATGTGTGGCAGGTGACGTGGCAAGTGACAACACGTAACATGTGGAAGGTGACGTGGCAAGTGACAACACGTAACATGTGGAAGGTGACAATCCGTAATGTGTGGCAGGTGATGTGGCAAGTGACAATCCATAACGTGTGGCAGGCGACATGGCAAGTGACAATCCATAATGTGTGGCAGGCAACGTGGCAAGTGACAATCCGTAATGTGTGGCAAGTGACAATCCGGGACATGGCAAGTGACAATCCGTAATGTGTGGCAGGTGACGTGGCAAGTGACAATCCGGACGTGGCAAGTGACAGACCATAATGTGCGGCAGGTGACGTGGCAAGTGACAAACCGGGATGTGGCAAGTGGACAATCTGCAACATGTGGCAGGTGACATTCCGCAACGTGTGACGGTGGCAAGTGACACGCTCAGAGCTCCCACTGATTCTGCATTATGGTGAGTTGAACTATTTCATTTTATATAACAGAACAGAAATTGGTTAGAAAGCATGGAGGTCAGTAATGTGTGTCCATCAGGGGCTGCATACAGTATACTGCATACTTTGTTGTTCAAAATTAATATAAGCTGTTGCCTGGGTACTGTGCCACATGGGTGTGGTAATCTGTTGTTCAATGGCATTAGTTCATTTTTTTGTGGGGGGGGGTGTTTGAGGGGGGCCCCATACAACATTTTGCTATGGGTCCCTGTAATTTCTACTTACGTACCTAGGGGGTCTATTTTGTTTCCAGTAGATTGAAAAGGCAAGATTTGTGGATTGCGATAGCTGTCCCTCTAGATTTAGGTATCGGGGAAGTGCTAAGAAACCACTGTTTAAAGAGATGAGTGGGCAGCTTGGGTGTTGACTGGGGGGTGAAGTGGGTCTCTTGAAGGAAAATCACCTGTGCACCTAGTCTTTTTAATTCCCACCATAACTTACTCTGCTTATTCGGGGAGCAAAGGCCTCGGACATTACATGAGCTTACCTTTAAAGCAGTCATGGAAGGTCAGGGGGGTTGTAGAGGTGCCAAGGACGTCTGTGCGCTCGGTGTGGGCAGAAGTGCAGTAGATCGCTCCTGGGAGAGGGAGAGGAGGAAAATGAAGAAGAAGAGAAGAAAGAGGGGAGCAAAAAGAACAAACATTTAAATTGAACATCAAAAACAGAAGAAACAAAAAAAATGGCCGTGGCCATCGTAACATTTCAAACAACTATGGGTCGTGCTCTAGGCCCCGTCCCCTAGGGGAGGAGGCCCGGAGCCTTGACCTTGGGTCCCAAAAGGGAAAAGTACCTAGTAAAGGGTGGCCTACGTGGGGAACGTGTGCCAACACGGGAGGGAAGGTGAGGGGGTATCTGTCTCCATCCATCGCGTCTAATGGTGTGCTACAGGAGAGGGAGAGGGGGGGTTGTGCACCTGTATAGTAGCCCGCGGGTTGCGGAATCAAGTAGAAAAAGTAAAAAAAAAAGGGGGGGACAGTTAAAGTGCAACTGGTGCATTCAGGTCCTAGGACCATTGTACCCGTCAGGGGGACTGAGAGGCAGTCTATGTCTTAAGGCCCAACTTGTGCAATTATGTCGGTCTCAACAGGGTCCATCAGCAAGGGAGGTTTCACTTGGGAGAGAGAGGGGCTCGGAATCAGAGTGCGAGCAGGCTTATTCTGTCATTCTCTTGAGGTGGCCGGGCCCAGGAAGGAATCAGAAGGATGGCGTCTTTGGTCTCGTCTGTGATTTCTATGTTTAGCAGGCAGCCACAGTTGGGATTGAGGTGGTCGGGTAGGTGGAAAGTCTAATGTTCCCCTCCAGTCTGGAAAATCCACAGGATCTAGGTTGAGGGAGGTTAGGAAGCGTGGCAGATCATCCTTGGTGCGTAGAGTCACAGGTTTGCTGTCTTTGGTCACTTGAAGAAAGAAAGGAAATCCCCATCTGTATGGCAGGCCTACTTCTAGGATAGCCTTCAGAAGGGGGCGAAGTGCTCTACGCTGCATGAGGGTTCGCCTTGATATTTCCTGATAGAAAGCTAAATGTGCACCATCAAAGTCAAAGTAGGGCTTACCACGCATTTTTTGCCTAATGCGGTCTTTGAGCGTGTATTTATGGAGTTTACATATGACGTCCCTCGGGTTATCTACATCTTGGGAGGGGGGCCTGAGCGCCCTGCGGGCATCATCAATTTCAATCGTAGCAGTGGCAGGTAGTTCCAAAATTTCTTTAAATATGCCCACCAGGGTAGGAATAATGTCTTTGGAAGCCATTGCCCCAGGGAGGCCTCTGATTCTGATGTTGGCCCATCGACTACAGTTTTCCATGTCATCTAACTGGCTGAGCAAGGACTCAATTTGCTGGTCCTGTGAAGTACATTTATCTTTGGGATTGGGATTTTTGGGAATAAATGAGTTGGTGTCTTGTGTAAGTTGTTGCTCGTCTGTAGGCTTTTTTAAAGGATGTATGTGAATAGCCTCTCAGAAGGAGTCTTTCACGTAGATTATCTGCCTAAGCTTTGAAAGTAGCATCGTTGGTACAATTTCTTCTGACCCTGAGATATTGACTGTATGGTATGGATTTTATTAAACTCTGTGGGTGGAAACTAGAAGCAGGGTGCAGGGTACAGTGTTACCCGCAGTGGCCTTTCTGAAGAGGCCACTGCTGAGTGTGCCATCCTCATTTCTTGAGACCATTACATCCAAAAAAGGAATTGCACTACAACTAGATGGCATTGTAAAGGTGAGATTAAATTGGTTTTTATTCATATTGGCAAGACATTGATGTAAAAGGTCTAAAGGGCCATCCCAAATGGTGAAAATGTCATCGATATACCTAAACCATACAAGAAAATGGTCCGTGTATATCGATAAGTTTTCATCATTGAGAAACGTGTTTTCCCACTCCCCCAGGTACAGGTTTGCGTAGGATGGGGCACAACAAGTCCCCATCGCTACTTCCTGTACCTGGAGGAAGTGGGAACCATCAAAGGTGAAAATGTTATGGTACAGGATGTATTCTAATAATAAGAGGATGAATTTGTTGTATGCCCAGTCAGCATCCCCTCTCTGAAAGATGGCATGTTTGACAGCTGCCAGCCCCCTAGAAGAAGAAGAAACTATGTGTATAGTCATTCTGTGGCAGACATTATCATCCCCCACTTCCTGTGTCTGGAGTTAATTAGATATGCTGTTCATATTACATTCCTACTTTTAGCCCCCACCCTTAGAGGGGAGGGGAAGGGAAAAGACGAAGGGAGTAATATGGGAGGGTGTAGTTTTCAGGCTCGAAATCTAACAAAGGGAACAATTTTATTTAAGTGAAGAGCAGCACGAAGAAAGGGCTCTTTTTTCTTTTTCACTACACTGCCTACATATACACAGAAACTCAGCCTATAGAAATGTTTACAGATGCTCTCAGAACAAAGGACACATCAGCCATCTTTGAAGCACATGTCTTGAACTTATTCTTTGAAACAAAAACTTTATCTCATAGCTTTTATCTTATTTTGAAGCTACATTTATTTTGCATCTGAATGTACAATTTTGGTAAGTATTTTTTAACTTTGTGTGGAAATAAATCACATGGTTTGCTGACTCAGACATAACAATTCTGAAATTTGTCTCACAATCATCATTTGAAAAAGGCAGAAGAGCCTTTCACAGCTATAAAGCTGATTTAACAGAATGCCCAAAAACAGCCCAATGCATTTTGGGGATTCGAAAAGACCCCCTTCATCAGGGTTTAACATGTTTAAATCCTACTGGGCTATACTTATGTATCACTATTGGGTGGACTGACACTTTAAGTATAGTGCTTTGGTTGGATGTCAGATAATAGTCAGTGAAAAAAGTCCTTCAGAGGAAGAAATGGCACCATGGGTATTTTTGCATAAAGCATCATGTAACATCAGATGGGCCCCATATGGTGGTGTCCTGGTATCCAATATTGTAGACACAGCAAGAAACAGACACACAACACCAAGGTTGTTATTGCAACAGGTTTATTGATGAAGGTTGGACAATCTGTTACCTCACATCATATATTAGAGAATTGAGTCACTGAAGAACATCAGGATGATTCCCATCACCAGGAAAATAGCGGCATAGCTGGACTTGATGCTGATGGCTCCCCTGTTGCACAGGTCCTTCTGGCAGCAGTACACAATATCCCCAAAAGGGCTTTCAGTGCCTTCTTTGCAGGTGGATTCACATGTCTTGGTGTAGCTGTTTGCAGTTCCTCCAGCTACAGAGAGAGAACAAATGGATCAATCTTTAAACTCTAATATATATTTCCTTCATGAAACCTGGAACCAGAACTATGTAACCTCTCAATGCTTAGAGACTTTGTACCTCTTAAAGTGTGCATGTCACAAATCTGGCCAATTCAAGCTAAGCATATGATGAGGAAACCTTTAGTGAAATCCCAATGATTAGTAGATCCAGCACCTGAATATATATTCAATCCTGACTTTTATTGTGTAAGTCCAGCTAGCCCCCCCCCCCACCCTCTAAGACACCCTATACGTTCCTGACTTGTGCCAAAGGGCTTTCATGGGCAAATGTAGGGTGCTTTTAACATCACTTTGAGATGCTTCTGAGATCATTCAGAATTCATTGACAGGTAACCTGCAGGTAACCTTCTTCTTATTTGCTTCAGCTGCATTTGCATTCCCATTGGCTTGCATAGGGAAGCATTGATGTATAGGGTGGCACAGCAGGTGCTGTGGTGTACCTAACAAATCACCTATAATGTTGGGTGTCCTACATGTGTAGATGCTGCTACTTAAAACTATTAGTAACTTTTTTTACATTTTACAATGGGGTGCCTTTAGAGTGTGCAGAATGTTACCCTACATTCCATTTCCTGCACCACATTAAAAATGCACAGCAGTTGCCATCTGCAGCAGGTGTCAATGTTAAGTTAACAACACCCCAAATGCAGGTCAGAAGTGCAGTGTGTTTGCATGCATCAGATCGCAATGTACAGAACTTGAACCATATACCATGCAATCCAGTTGCAGGGTGTGTCCAAAAGTAGTGCATGCACTACTTTTGGCGTGGTCCAGTGTGATTTGAGCCTATAAAAATGAATAGGCTCAAATCGCACCACTCTGAACCACATGTGATTTGCACATCCCTGCTCAATTCCTAGTGCGACCCACCCTTAAATGACTGACTTGCTTTGAACTCAAGGTCAGCTCTATGCAATATGTTGCTAGTAGGCAGGTTTCCGAATGGCCATGATGTATAATATTGAGGTATTGGGACCAAGATCCTGCTTTTCACATAATTCCAGCTAAACTAGGAGGGGGGATTCCTTTTATGGTGTGTGATACCATGAAAACCAATATCTTGAATGGTTTAATGCTTTTATCATCTAACCATTGTAGATTCACAAGGTGGTTGGCTGAAGTAAATATGTAGAAAACCTCTTTAACCCTCCTAGCGGTAATCCCGAGTGTGGCTCGGGGTGAATGTTCATTACCAAAAGTGGTAACCCAGAGTCACACTCGGGATTGCATTACAGTATCCTGGTACATGTAACTTACCTTGGCCCCAGGATCCTGCAATGTCCCCCTGCTGTGTTCTCTGCCGGATCCTCCTCCCAATTCATCAATGTTCTGGTCTCTGTTCCCTGAGAGTGTCGGGACGCATGGGGCGGAGCCCGGCAGCAAATTCAAAAAGTGCAAAAAACATAACACGTACAATACACTGTAATCGGTAAGATTATATTACTGTATCAAATCATTGCACCTCCCTTTTGTCCCTAGTGCTTAGTCCGGTGCCCTGCTTGCACTTTTATATTATATATACTGTTTTTTCTGCCTTGAGAACGTCCATGGCAACCAAAAAGCGTCCCTCTACGTCAAAAGCGGTTTTAGACCAGCTGAAAAACGATAGTGAATTAGAATCACTTGCAGAATTGAGCGATAGTGATTGGTGGGGAAATTCGTCATCAAACACTGAAAGTGACAACAGCGGCAATTCTGCGACTGAGCAAATTTCAATGTTTTTGATTTGATTGCATTATTGAATACATTTTTTTATTATTATTATTATATTATAATTTTTGATAATTATTTATAGTTATTTATCATATTATAATTTATGAATTCGTGTTTCAAACTTTATCATACCCGGGATGTCTACTAGACTCTTGTTTGGACAGATTTAAGTGAGTTATTCCTAAGAGTTACAGGCCTACAATATAAAACGCCAAATTTCTATGCAAAACTACCGCTTTGAGATTCAAAAATCTGACATAATCATACGGCCAGGGAGGTTAATTGCCGGTGTTCCGTCAGAACCGGCGACCCATCAGAATAGGTAACGGAAGTGACGTTACGTCACGGCCATCTTGGAACACCCTGCATTCGGGAGCAGTAATGCCGCGTACACACGGTCGGACTTTTCGTCTACAAAAGTCCAACGGACGCTGACGGACTAAAGCTGGCTGGTAATCCGATCGTGTGTGGGCTTCTCCGGACTTTCAACGGACTTTTTTAGCCTCAAATCCGACGGACTTTAGATTTGAAACATGCTTCAAATCTTTACGTCGTAAGTACGACGGACCCCGAAATCCGCTCGTCTGTGTGCTAGTCCGACGGACAAAAACCCATGCTAGGGCAGCTATTGGCTACTGGCTATGAACTTCCTTATTTTAGTCCGGTGTACGTCATCACGTACGAATCCGTCGGACTTTTGTGTGGTCGTGTGTAGGCAAGTCCGTTCGTAAGAAAGTCTGCCGCAAGTCCGCCGAAGGTACGTCGGAAGTCTGTTGGACAGGCTGTCGGACTTTTGTAGACGAAAAGTCCGACCGTGTGTACGCGGCATAAGACTATAGCATACCTCCCAACTTTTGAATTTGAGAAGGAGGGATACTTTAGGGGGTGAGCGACTTGTGGCATGTGTAGTGTGTCGCTACGCAAAAGCGGGCGTGGTTTAAAAAGTGGGTGTGGTTAAATGTTTATGGCCGGGAGAAGACAGTTGCGGCATGTGAGGGTTAAAGGGGATAAAGCAGGTGGGACAGAGGCACTATAACGCTTTCCTACTGCCTGTCAAATGCTCTTCAGGAACCAAGGTGTGAACAAATCATAATTATTTATTTGTTTCATTTATTTATGTTTTTTTTTTTTTTTTACAGTTTTTGGCATTTTTTTTAAATATTTAACAGCCCTATTGGGGAGCTTTGGGGAAATGGCAGGGTTAAACATATTTACTGCCCCCCCATTCTCTATCCTGAACCCCATCCTCTTCTCTTGTGCCCTGCAGCTGCTGCAGCAAGCGGAAGGGAGTGGAGAAGAGACGGCAGTGCTGTTGGGGCACACGGAGGAATGATGGAGAGAAGAGGGCACTGAGAGCAGACACTGTGACTTGATTTTCCTGCAGCACAGCCAGAGGGAGAGGGGGAGAAGCCAGCTGTACTTTAGGGGGTCAAAGCCAGATCGAAGCAGGGGGATTAGTTAAGCCCAAAGCCAGAACGAGCTCCGGGTCTGGGACTTAGCCTGGGTGTACTGGATGCCGGATTTCAATGAAATCTTGGGATGGTCCTGCTTATTCTGGGATAGTTGGGAGGTATGCAGTACCCAGCAGATAAAGATAACTTACTGAGAAGTATGATGTGACTCATGGGTAGGGATGGTCCCAATGTTCGAGTCGACGTCCAATAGGACGAAACGTACGTCGGAAGGCTGACGCGCTGACGTCATCGTTTTCGTTTGAACGGGTGCATGCGAGCCGGCCGGCTGTTGTTCATCTTATGTGCCTTATATCGTGTTTTTACATGTAAGTGTGACCATTTTTTATACCTGAATAAATGATATACAGTTTTACACTATGGAGAATTTGTTTTGTCCTTTTGGGTCCTCCTGATATGCGGATTGAGTCCATCTCATTGAAAGATCCTGTCCGCCCCCCTTCCTTGTGTGGAGACCTGAGGAGCTGTTTTTCCCCTGAGTGGAGGTTCATATTAAGCTGATTTACAGCTTACCTCTGGTAAGCGCACATCTTATTAGGTGGAGGATTTCTCACTGGGTGTTATATGTATATAATCACCGATTGCATCTGCCTTGGCTCCGAGGACTGTGTGTTTTTGTGACTGTTTAGTCACTTTCCTACTTCATTTGGGACTTTTATTTTTTAGTCACTTGTTCTATTTTCACTTTCATTAGAATTTTGGTGTTTCAATATTTTAATATTTTTCAATATTTTTTATATTTGATGAATTGTATTTCTATGCACGTAATCATGTCTGTTTAGTTACGTCACATGTCATTGTTCTTAGCGCGGTCTTTTTTGATTATTTTTGTCTAATATGTGCACGCCTCACATTAAGACTGCTGCTTTTTTAGTTTTATAACCGAGCTTTTTTATAGTGAGTAGCGCGGTAATTTTTGATACATATCGAGGCGAACTTACGTTTGCAGAACAAACGAACATATGAGGCGTTCGGTGCAAAGCACCGCGGAGCGCACCATAATGCACTGCGAGACCACAGTGCATTGACGGCTACTGATTGGCCAAAGCATGCACTTGACCGGCAAGCTTTGGCCAATCACTTTGCTATCTGCTGTGAGAGCCATGATTGGCCAAAGGCAGGGTGTCTTTGGCCAATCATGGCTCAGGGGGCTAAGTCCACACCCAACACTATATAAGGCTGCATACATGGCGGCTCTATATAGTGTGATACGTTAAGGAGATTGAGAGAACGTTAGCTAGATTAGGCAGGTTAGTTAGTGGTGTGCAGGCAGTTTAGTATATACAGTATATATACAGTGGGGACGGAAAGTATTCAGACCCCCTACATTTTTCACTCTTTCTTATATTGCAGCCATTTGCTAAAATAATTTAAGTTCATTTTTTTCCTCATTAATGTACACACAGCACCCTATATTGTACACACAGCACCCCATATTGTACACACAGCACCCCATATTGTACACACAGCACCTCATATTGTATACACAGCACCCCATATTGTACACACAGCACCCCATATTGTACACACAGCCCCCCATATTGTACACACAGCACCCCATATTGTACACACAGCCCCCCATATTGTACACACAGCACCCCATATTGTACACACAGCACCCCATATTGTACACACACCCCATATTGTACACACAGCACCCCATATTGTACACACAGCACCCCATATTGTACACACACCCCATATTGTACACACAGCACCTCATATTGTACACACAGCACCCCATATTGTACACACAGCACCTCATATTGTACACACAGCCCCCCATATTGTACACACAGCACCCCATATTGTACACACAGCACCCCATATTGTACACACAGCACCCCATATTGACGGAAAAACACAGAATTGTTGACATTTTTGCAGATTTATTAAAAAAGAAAAACTGAAATATCACATGGTCCTAAGTATTCAGACCCTTTGCTCAGTATTTAGTAGAAGCCCCTTTTGATCTAATACAGACATGAGTCTTTTTGGGAAAGACGCAACAAGTTTTTCACACCTGGATTTGGGGATCCTCTTCCATTCCTCCTTGCAGAACCTCTCCAGTTCTGTCAGGTTGGATGGTAAACATTGGTGGACAGCCATTTTTAGGTCTCTCCAGAGATGCTCAATTGGGTTTAAGTCAGGGCTCTGGCTGGGCCATTCAAGAACAGTCACAGGGTTGTTGTTAAGCCACTCCTTCGTTATTTTAGCTGTGTGATTAGGGTCATTGTCTTGTTGGAAGGTAAACATTCGGCTCAGTCTGAGGTCCTGAGCACTCTGGAGAAGGTTTTCATCCAGGATATCCCTGTACTTGGCTGCATTCATCTTTCCCTCGATTGCAACCAGTCGTCCTGTCCCTGCAACTGAAAAACACCCCCACAGCATAATGCTGCCACCACCATGCTTCACTGTTGGGACTGTATTGGACAGGTGATGAACAGTGCCTGGTTTTCTTCACACATACCGCTTAGAATTAAGGCCAAAAAGTTCTATCTTGGTCTCATCAGACCAGAGAATCTTATTTCTCACCATCTTGGAGTCCTTCGGGTGTTTTTTTTAGCAAACTCCATGCGTGCTTTCATGTGTCTTGCACTGAGGAGAGGCTTCCGTCGGGCCTCTCTTCCAATAAAGCCCCGACTGGTGGAGGGCTGCAGTGATGGTTGACTTTCTACAACTTTCTCCCATCTCCCGACTGCATCTCTGGAGCTCAGCCACAGTGATCTTTGGGTTCTTCTTTACCTCTCTCACCAAGGCTCACGGCCAGCTCTAGGAAGGGTTCTGTGTCTTCCATTTAAGGATTATGGAGGCCACTGTGCTCTTAGGAACCTTAAGTGCAGCAGAATTTTTTTTTTGTAACCTTGGCCAGATCTGTGCCTTGCCACAATTCTGTCTCTGAGCTCTTCATGCAGTTCCTTTGACCTCATGATTCTCATTTGCTCTGACATGCACTGTGAGCTGTAAGGTCTTATATAGACAGGTGTGTGGCTTTCCTAATCAAGTCCAATCAGTATAATCAAACACAGCTGGACTTAAATGAAGGTGTAGAACCATCTCAAGGATGATCAGAAGAAATGGACAGCACCTGAGTTAAATATATGAGTGTCACAGCAAAGGGTCTGAATACTTAGGACCATGTGATATTTCAGTTTTTCTTTTTTAATAAATCTGCAAAAATTTCAACAATTCTGTGTTTTTCTGTTAATATGGGGTGCTGTGTGTACATTAATGAGGAAAAAAGTGAACTTGTGATTTTAGCAAATGGCTGAAATATAACAAAGAGTGAAAAATTTAAGGGGGTCTAAATACTTTCCGTCTCCACTGTACAGTGCAGGCAGTGTAATATATATATATACTGTGTAATATATTATTATATATATATTGCATTCAGTGTAGGCTATATATTCAGTGCAGGCAGTCTAGTATATATAACAAAGAGTGAAAAATTTAAGGGGGTCTGAATACTTTCCGTCCCCACTGTACAGTGTAGTCAGTGTAGACTATATATACAGTGCATTATATCTATCTATCTATCTATCTTATCTATCTATCTATCTATCTATCTATCTATCTATCTATCTATCTATCTATCTATCTATCTATCTATCTATCTTGCATTCAGTGTATATATTCAGTGCAGAAGTGCAGTCAGCATAGAATATATATCGTATATAGTATATATATAGTATATAATATAGTATATAATACAAAGGTAACAGTAACTGTGAGCACAAGGTACAGTGTAGTAGAAAAGGGAATAATGGTAATATAAAAATCACTATAACTAGATCTGTATTATAAGGAGATCATTTGTCCATAGGAAAAATATTATTCCCAGGATAAAGGTAATGATGATATGACAAGGGCGGCTGCTGTCCTCAGAGAGCTGACTCTGTACACAGAAATAGAAAGGGAGATCACCGGAAGCACCACCTGAGTGCAGTATTAAAAGCTTATTTTAATGGCAAGGCATGCAAGTACACTTACAAGAGGTAAGAAAAGTATAGGCACATCTGTATTAGTAGTCCCGGGGGGCTCCTCAGGTCCGGAAGGGGTTCCTGGTGCGTGGCTATGTTGATAGCAAGTCCGCAGCACCTCCTGTGGCCACAGGAGAGAGACCGTAACCAGCGTGGAGTACACAGAAGTGACGTCACGGTTCACACGATCAGATCCGGAGGAGCTATCACAGGGAAGGAAGAGGGACTGCCAGGCTACGTGCTTGGAGCATCAGCTCCTTCTATTGGCCTGGGGTGGCAGTGACTGGATAGTACTATTTACAGTATATGTCTGCGGTGTGGGACAACAAATCACAGCGCGAACTTGTCTCTGGGCAGCCACACTGAGACAACAAACTTTTCTAAATAGTTGCAGTGGGATTAATGTGTCCCGTTAAATTTAGACAACTAACGAGAATTGCAGCATAAATTACACATAAGATAAAAAAATATATACATACAATAAAAAAATCAGTGATTAAAAAATAATGTAAAAAAAAAAAAAAAAAATTATATATATATAATGGGTGCTAGTAGATCCAATGGGATCACGTAGCTCATGATATGGGTCATGACTCCATACTGGGACAGGAATAGAAGCTGGGGTAATAGTATTATTGTTACTAGGGGGTTCCTGGCTTGAAGTATGACCTACATGATCCTTTCTAGGTCTAATCCTAGAACGTCTGGGCTTAGGGGGGATGGTGGTTCTAGCTTACGAGGAGGCTGGGGTGTATGCCATGATGGATGTGATGGCCTGGTTGTGTGGCAAGGTGGATTAGGTTGTACAGTCCTAGATGGAAGATAGGATCTAACATGGGGCCCAAGGTTGTTTCCATATGGGTGACAGGACATTAAAGGAATAGGGCCTGAGTAGCTTTCCTGGTGCAGATATCAAGTCTGTTTCCAGCTAAATACCTTTTTGTAATTATAATCGTGGAGATCCCTTCTTAATTTACCAAGTTTGTTAGAAATAAGGTTGCCTTCATTTCTAATGGTATTCCTTTTAAGCATACTGAACCAGGTGTAAGATAAGTGGGGAATGGTCTCACAAATGGTTTTGCAGAGGGTGATAATCTTATCTTTGAGCGCTATATATTTTCTTTCTCTTTGCTGAGTGATGATGCCCATCCATTTGGTGGTACAGAATTCAGATACGTGTGTCCGTTCTGTATGGGCATCTGGGTCAAGAAAGGCACACTGTTTGAGGACTCTAAGACCCCTAGGGGAAATCTTATAGGATACGTATAGTTGGAGAAAGAACTTATCCCACCACTGCTGGTTAGCAGTGGAGATTAGGTCCTCTAACCTTCTAAAACGGGTGCAAAGTTCAGGGATGAGTATTTTCGAACCAATGATAGAACATTTGGTTTTAAAAAAGCTGATGGGGAATAGGGTATAACATTCTTCTAGGATGAAGTGCTTGAATCTAGAATTACGTAGGCTACTATCAGATATGAATACATACCAAATCCTCCCCAGTGATCGCACTTTTCAGTTTTCAGTAAAAGCCAATACACTCGTACAAAAAGCCCTCGATGATGAGATAATCTCTAAAATGGAAGCGTCTTTCCTTAAGAAAAGCTTATATATAATTCCATATTTCTACCATCTACCGAAAGTCCACAAGATTACTAATCCTCCAGAATCCTCCAATTCTCGGCAAGCCCACTTTATTTTGGAGGCCCTACAGTTCTGCCTCAAACATAACTATTTCGAATCTGATGGGACCCCATTTTTTGCAGAATAATGGCACAGCTATGGGAGCCAACTTTCCCCCCAGTTATCCCAATCTCATGATGGGTTTTTGGGAACACATGTATCTAACTGCCAACCATCCCTTTGCCGCCCATGTGATCTACTATGGTCGTTACATTGACGACATAGTGATCATATGGGACGGTTCATCTCAGGACATCAATGCCTTTGTGCAATATTGTAATCAAAACTCGGGCCTATCATTTACTCATGTTGCCGATCCCAACACCCTAGCCTTCTTGGACTTGGAATAATGCCATGACAATAGAGCCATATATGCAAAATACTTTACCAAACCCACAGCAGGGAATTCTTTTATTCACGTCAACAGCTGCCATTATCCTAGATGGGTCAGTAACATCCCGCGTAGCCAATTCTGTCGGCTTCGCCATAATTGCACCAGTGACACAGACTATGATCACCATGGTCAACTCCTTTCACAGAAATTTATTGATAAAGGCTACCCCATTTCACTAGTAGATCAGGCCTTTGAGAACTATCGTAGCTTGCTAACTGATTCTCGTATACCATCACCACCAGCTGCCAAACAACCCACGAGATTCATTACGCAATTTCATACCAAATACAAAAAAATGGAAAAAATCCTAGCTGCACATTGGCCTATCCTACTTGAAGATCCTCATCTAAAGACTACAGTTGCTACCAAACCTAAAATAGCATAAAGGAAGGCTAGAAATATCAAAAGCCAAATCGCCCTGAGTAAAATCAAGCCCACTCGATCACCACCGGTTCTCATCCCACTAGTGGGGATGTACCAGTGTAAAAAACCTCTCTGCCTGACTTGTAAATCCATTCACCATGGTCAAAAAACTTTTACAGTAAAAGGGAAAAACTACACACTAAAATAATTTTACAACTGTTCCATGGACTATGTCGTATATTGTCTTACATGTCTGTGTGGACTGTTTTATGTTGGGAGAACAATTAGGGCCCTCAGAGCATGATTTGGTGAGCACAGGCGCTTCATTGAAAAGGGCCGTGATCACCATAGTGTTCCAAAACATTTCTTAATACATCACAACCAATCCACAGTTGGTCTCAGGGTGTGGGTCATTGAGTTCATTCCGGGGTAATTTCCTTGGTCCGAACAAATTTAAACGTCTGTGACAGTAGGAAACTTTTTGGATTTATTCCTTAGGTGCTTTGACGCCAGGGGGGTTGAATGAGGACATTGATGTACACACAATTTTGTGAGCTTCTCTTGCCCCATGAGACTCTCTTTGCAATCTATATAAAAATATACGGTACATGTTTTACATCTATGTCTATCTATTTATGTGTTTGCATATGTACATATATGTATATATGTGTATATATGTATGTATATGTGTATGCCCATCTGATTAACACTGCATGTTAATGTCGTCTTTCTTGTAGCAGACCCATCCCATCCACATTACAGCTATGACCCACAACCATAGTAAATACATTACCGTTAAGGCCCGTATAGTGGTAATAATAGTTGTACTCTACGTATGTTTTTAATATCCTAATTAAAATGAAAAAAAATATATTATTCTCTACATGTTGGATATGCACGTGCATGTATATGTGTTTACATGTGCATGCTCATGTATTGTTATGTACACACGTGCACGTATATATACATATGTTCGAGGGGATATGTGTATGTGTGTGCATATCGTTTTGCCCTGTACAGGCATGACCCTCCCTCTTTCTTAGCCATTTAGGTATACCCATGAGTGTTTCTCCTAAAATACCCATGGTCTCTGCCCTTGTATGATTGATTCCCATGACACATTAACCTTTATATTCTAGTCCCTCATCTAGCACTTTATTCTTGTGGTAGAGTAATAAAGTTTTATTCTACAAGTGAGTTTTAATTGGTTGTATTCATGCCCTGTTGTTTCCGTTGAGCCATCTGAACATGTTTATATTTATTTTTACTAGTATGTATATATATATCTATATATAGATCTATAGATATATAGATCTATATCTATAGATCTATATATAGATATATATATATTGGGGACAGAAAGTATTCAGACCCCCTTAAATTTTTCACTCTTTGTTATATTGCAGCCATTTGCTAAAATCATTTAAGTTCATTTTTTTCCTCATTAATGTACACACAGCACCCCATATTGAAAGAAAAACACAGAATTGTTGACATTTTTGCAGATTTATTAAAAAAGAAAAACTGAAATATCACATGGTCCTAAGTATTCAGACCCTTTGCTGTGACACTCATATATTTAACTCAGGTGCTGTCCATTTCTTCTGATCATCCTTGAGATGGTTCTACACCTTCATTTGAGTCCAGCTGTGTTTGATTATACTGATTGGTAGGGATGAGGTGAACACACCCCCGTTCAGTTCGCACCAGGACCTGCGAACAGACCGAAAGTTTGCGCAAACTTTAGAACCCCATTAAAGTCTATGGGACTCGAACGTTCAAAATCAAAAGTGCTAATTTTAAAGGCTAATATGCAAGTTATTGTCCTAAAAAGGGTTTGGGGACCCGGGACCTGCCCCAGGGGACATGTATCAATGCAAAAAAAGTTTTAAAAATGGACGTTTTTTCAGGAGCATTGATTTTAACCACTTGCCGACCGCCTAACGTATATATACGTCGGCAGAATGGCACGGGCAGGCAGAATCACGTACCTGTACGTGATCTGCCTCCCGCGGGCGGGGGGTCCGATCGGACCCCCCCCCGGTGCCATCGGCGGTCGGCATCTGACTGGGAGCGTCGGGAGGCGAGGGGGAGACCATCCGATCGTGGCCCCCCCCTCGCGATCGCTCCCAGCCAATGGGAATCCTCCTCTGCCTGTGTATAGTTTCACACAGGCAGAGGATGTGATGTCATCTCTCCTCGGTCTGGCAGTTTCCGTCCAGCGCCGAGGAGAGAAGACATGTAAGTGCACAACACACAAACACACACAGTAGAACATGCCAGGCATACCTTACACCCCCGATCCCCCCCCGATCGCCCCCCGACCCCCCCCCAATCACCCCCCCCCCCCGTCACAAACTGACATTAGCAGTATTTTTTTTTTTTTTTTTTTTTTTTTTTCTGATTACTGCATAGTGTCAGTTTGTGACAGTTACAGTGTTAGGGCAGTGAGTGGTAGCCCCCTTTAGGTCTAGGATACCCCCCTAACCCCCCCTAATAAAGTTTTAACCCCTTGATCACCCCCTGTCACCAGTGTCACTAAGCGATCATTTTTCTGATCGCTGTATTAGTGTCGCTGGTGACGATAGTTAGAGACGTAAATATTTAGGTTCGCCGTCAGCGTTTTATAGCGTCAGGGACCCCCATATACTATCTAATAAAGGTTTTAACCCCTTGATTGCCCCCTAGTTAACCCTTTCACCACTGATCACCGTATAACTGTTACGAGTGACGCTGGTTAGTTTGTTTATTTTTTATAGTGTCAGGGCACCCGCCGTTTATTACCGAATAAAGGTTTAGCCCCCTGATCGCCCGGCGGTGATATGCGTCGCCCCAGGCAGCGTCAGATTAGCGCCAGTACCGCTAACACCCACGCACGCAGCATACGCCTCCCTTAGTGGTATAGTATCTGATCGGATCAATATCTGATCCAATCAGATCTATACTAGCGTCCCCAGCAGTTTAGGGTTCCCGAAAACGCAGTGTTAGCGGGATCAGCCCAGATACTCGCTAGCACCTGCGTTTTGCCCCTCTGCCCGGCCCACCCAAGTGCAGTATCGATCGATCACTGTCACTTACAAAACACTAAACGCATAACTGCAGCGTTCGCATAGTCAGGCCTGATCCCTGCGATCGCTAACAGTTTTTTTGGTAGCGTTTTGGTGAACTGGCAAGCACCAGCCCCAGGCAGCGTCAGATTAGCGCCAGTACCGCTAACACCCACGCACGCACCGTACACCTCCCTTAGTGGTATAGTATCTGATCGGATCAATATCTGATCTGATCAGATCTATACTAGCATCCCCAGCAGTTTAGGGTTCCCACAAACGCAGTGTTAGCGGGATCAGCCCAGATACCTGCTAGCACCTGCGTTTTGCCCCTCCGCCCGGCCCACCCAAGTGCAGTATCGATCGATCACTGACACTTACAAAACACTAAACACATAACTGCAGCGTTCGCAGAGTCAGGCCTGATCACTGCGATCGCTAACAGTTTTTCTGGTAGCGTTTTGGTGAACTGGCAAGCACCAGCCCCAGGCAGCGTCAGGTTAGCGCCAGTACCGCTAACACCCACGCACGCAGCATACGCCTCCCTTAGTGGTATAGTATCTGAACGGATCAATATCTGATCTGATCAGATCTATACTAGCGTCCCCAGCAGTTTAGGGTTCCCACAAACGCAGTGTTAGCGGGATCAGCCCAGATACCTGCTAGCACCTGCGTTTTGCCCCTCCGCCCGGCCCAGCCCAGCCCACCCAAGTGCAGTATCGATCGATCACTGTCACTTACAAAACACTAAACGCATAACTGCAGCGTTCGCAGAGTCAGGCCTGATCCTTGCGATCGCTAACAGTTTTTTTGGTAGCGTTTTGGTGAACTGGCAAGCACCAGCGGCCTAGTACACCCCGGTCGTAGTCAAACCAGCACTGCAGTAACACTTGGTGACGTGGCGAGTCCCATAAGTGCAGTTCAAGCTGGTGAGGTGGCAAGCACAAGTAGTGTCCCGCTGCCACCAAGAAGACGAACACAGGCCCGTCGTGCCCATAATGCCCTTCCTGCTGCATTCGCCAATCCTAATTGGGAACCCACCGCTTCTGCGGCGCCCGTACTTCCCCCATTCACATCCCCAACCAAATGCAGTCGGCTGCATGAGAGGCATTTTCTTTATGTCCTCCCGAGTACCCCTACCCAACGAACCCCCCCCCAAAAAAGATGTCGTGTCTGCAGCAAGCGCGGATATAGGCGTGACACCCGCTATTATTGTCCCTCCTGTCCTGACAATCCTGGTCTTTGCATTGGTGAATATTTTGAACGCTACCATGCACTAGTTGAGTATTAGTGTAGGGTACAGCATTGCACAGACTAGGCACACTTTCACAGGGTCTCCCAAGATGCCATCGCATTTTGAGAGACCCGAACCTGGAACCGGTTACAGTTATAAAAGTTAGTTACAAAAAAAAGTGTAAAAAAAAAAAAAAACACATACAAAAATATAAAATAAAAAAAAAATAGTTGTCGTTTTATTGTTCTTTCTCTCTCTATTCTCTCTCTCTATTGTTCTGTTCTTTTTTACTGTATTCTATTCTGCAATGTTTTATTGTTATTATGTTTTATCATGTTTGCTTTTCAGGTATGCAATTTTTTATACCTTACCGTTTACTGTGCTTTATTGTTAACCATTTTTTTGTCTTCAGGTACGCCATTCACGACTTTGAGTGGTTATACCAGAATGATGCCTGCAGGTTTAGGTATCATCTTGGTATCATTCTTTTCAGCCAGCGGTCGGCTTTCATGTAAAAGCAATCCTAGCGGCTAATTAGCCTCTAGACTGCTTTTACAAGCAGTGGGAGGGAATGCCCCTCCCCCCCCAACGTCTTCCGTGTTTTTCTCTGGCTCTCCTGTCTCAACAGGGAACCTGAAAATGCAGCCGGTGATTCAGCCAGCTGACCATAGAGCTGATCAGAGACCAGAGTGGCTCCAAACATCTCTATGGCCTAAGAAACCGGAAGCTACGAGCATTTTATGACTTAGATTTCGCCGGATGTAAACAGCGCCATTGGGAAATTGGGAAAGCATTTTATCACACCGATCTTGGTGTGGTCAGATGCTTTGAGGGCAGAGGAGAAATCTAGGGTCTAATAGACCCCAATTTTTGCAAAAAAGAGTACCTGTCACTACCTATTGCTATGATAGGGGATATTTACATTCCCTGAGATAACAATAAAAATGATTAAAAAAAAAAAAAAAATGAAAGGAACAGTTTAAAAATAAGATAAAAAAATAATAATAATAAAGAAAAAAAAAAAAAAAAAAAAAAAGCACCCCTGTCCCCCCTGCTCTCGCGCTAAGGCGAACGCAAGCGTCGGTCTGGCGTCAAATGTAAACAGCAATTGCACCATGCATGTGAGGTATCGCCGCGAAGGTCAGATCGAGGGCAGTAAGTTTAGCAGTAGACCTCCTCTGTAAATCTAAAGTGGTAACCTGTAAAGGCTTTTAAAGGCTTTTAAAAATGTATTTAGTTTGTCGCCACTGCACGTTTGTGCGCAATTTTAAAGCATGTCATGTTTGGTATCCATGTACTCGGCCTAAGATCATCTTTTTTATTTCATCAAACATTTGGGCAATATAGTGTGTTTTAGTGCATTAAAATGTAAAAAAGTGTGTTTTTTCCCCAAAAAATGCGTTTGAAAAATCGCTGCGCAAATACTGTGTGAAAAAAAAAAATGAAACACCCACCATTTTAATCTGTAGGGCATTTGCTTTAAAAAAAATATATAATGTTTGGGGGTTCAAAGTAATTTTCTTGCAAAAAAAAATTATTTTTTTATGTAAACAATAAGTGTCAGAAAGGGCTTTGTCTTCAAGTGGTTAGAAGTGTGGGTGATGTGTGACATAAGCTTCTAGATGTTGTGCATAAAATGCCAGGACAGTTCAAAACCCCCCCAAATGACCCCATTTTGGAAAGTAGACACCCCAAGCTATTTGCTGAGAGTCATGTTGAGTCCATGGAATAATTTATATTGTGACACAAGTTGCGGGAAAGAGACAATTTTTTATTTTTTTTATTTTTTTTTGCGCAAAGTTGTCACTAAATGATATATTGCTCAAACATGCCATGGGAATATGTGAAATTACACCCCAAAATACATTCTGCTGCTTCTCCTGAGTACGGGGATACCACATGTGTGGGACTTTTTGGGAGCCTAGCCGCGTACGGGACCCCGAAAACCAAGCACCGCCTTCAGGCTTTCTTAGGCCGTAAATTTTTGATTTCACTCTTCACTGCCTATCACAGTTTCGGAGGCCATGGAATGCCCAGGTGGCAAAAAAACCCCCCAAATGACCCCATTTTGGAAAGTAGACACCCCAAGCTATTTGATGAGAGGTATAGTGAGTATTTTGCAGACCTCACTTTTTGTCACAAAGTTTTGAAAATTGAAAAAAGAAAAAAAAAAATTTTTTTTCTCGTCTTTCTTTATTTTCAAAAACAAATGAGAGCTGCAAAATACTCACCATGCCTCTCAGCAAATAGCTTGGGGTGTCTACTTTCCAAAATGGGGTCATTTGGGGGGGGTTTGTGCCACCTGGGCATTCCATGGCCTCCGAAACTGTGATAGGCAGTGAGGAGTAAAATCAAAAATGTACGCCCTTAGAAATCCTGAAGGCAGTGATTGGTTTTCGGGGTCCCGTACGCGGCTAGGCTCCCAAAAAGTCCCACACATGTGGTATCCCCATACTCGGGAGAAGCAGCTAAATGTATTTTGGGGTGCAATTCCACATATGCCCATGGCCTGTGTGAGCAATATATCATTTAGTGACAACTTTGTGCAAAAAAAAAAAAAAAAATTTGTCACTTTCCCGCAACTTGTGTCAAAATATAAAACATTCCATGGACTCAACATGCCTCAAAGCAAATAGCTTGGGGTGTCTACTTTCCAAAATGGGGTCATTTGGGGGGGTTTTATGTCATCTGGGCATTTTATGGCCTTCAAAACTGTGATAGGTAGTGAGGAGTAAAATCAAAAATGTACGCCCTTAGAAATCCTGAAGGCAGTGATTGGTTTTCGGGGCCCCGTACGCGGCTAGGCTCCCAAAAAGTCTCACACATGTGGTATCCCCATACTCAGGAGAAGCAGCTAAATGTATTTTGGGGTGCAATTCCACATATGCCCATGGCCTGTGTGAGCAATATATCATTTAGTGACAAATTTTTGTAATTTTTTTTTTTTTTTTTTTTTTTTGTCATTGTTCAATCACTTGGGACAAAAAAAATGAATATTCAATGGGCTCAACATGCCTCTCAGCAAATTCCTTGGGGTGTCTACTTTCCAAAATGGGGTCATTTGTGGGGGTTTTGTACTGCCCTGCCATTTTAGCACCTCAAGAAACGACATAGGCAGTCATAAATTAAAGGCTGTGTAAATTCCAGAAAATGTACCCTAGTTTGTAGACGCTATAACTTTTGCGCAAACCAATAAATATACACTTATTGACATTTTTTTTACCAAAGACATGTGGCCGAATACATTTTGGCCTAGATGTATGACTAAAATTGAGTTTATTGGATTTTTTTTATAACAAAAAGTAGAAAATATCATTTTTTTTCAAAATTTTCGGTCTTTTTCCGTGTATAGCGCAAAAAATAAAAACGGCAGAGGTGATCAAATACTATCAAAAGAAAGCTCTATTTGTGGGAAGAAAAGGACGCAAATTTCGTTTGGGTACAGCATTGCATGACCGCGCAATTAGCAGTTAAAGCGACGCAGTGCCGAATTGTAAAAAGTGCTCTGGTCAGGAAGGGGGTAAAACCTTCCGGGGCTGAAGTGGTTAATGATGCTTAAAGTGAAAAAAAAAAGTGAAATATTCCTTTAAATATTGTACCTGGGGGGTGTCTATAGTATGCCTGTAAAGTGGTGCGTGTTTCCCGTGCTTAGAACAGTCTCTGCACAAAATTACATTTTTAAAGCAATAAAAGTCATTTAAAACTGCTTGCGGCTTTAATGTAATGTCAAGTCCCGGCAATATGGATGAAAATCAGTGAGACAATCGGCATGGGTACCCCCCACCCCCCAGTTCATTACCAGGCCCTTTGGGTCTTGTATGGATATTAAGGGGTACCCCGCACCCAAATTAAAAAAAAAGAAAGGCATGGGGCCCCCAGGCCCTATATACTCTGAACAGCAGTATACAGGTGGTGCAAACAAGACAGGGACTGTAGGTTTGTTGTTAGGTAGAATCTGTTTGTAATTTTGAACTGGTACATTTTTAAAGTGTAGCTCCAGCCAAAAAATCTATTTTTAAGCTTTTTGGAAAACATAAGGAAGGGTTATCTCCCCTGTAACATTTGTTTTGCTGTCTGTGCACCTCTTCAGAAGATTTCACCTCACTTTCTGTCTCAATTAATTTTTTTTTTAAATTTAGGGTTTTTAGTGAAACAAGGATTGGTGATAAAGCATCAGTGAAGAGGAGACTCGTTTTTCCCATATTAACTCTTACAGGAGAGAATTTCCCTTCCTAGGGGTAGATTTCATCTCACTTCCTGTTGTCTCCTTCCATTTGCAAGTAGAAGTCTTTGTAAGTTGGATGTTTGAAAGTAGGGGCCTACCCTATATACTCTGCAGAAATTGGAGCCTTAGGTGTTGGTGTTGCCACGACACTGTAAGCCCTCACAGTTACTCTTGGTGGGCACAGGAATGGGCCGTGCTGTGAAATATTAGATCAAGAAATGTAATTACATGCCATTGTTGAACAGTGGTAGAAAAATTGAGCCTTTGGTGGTGGTGATGGTGGTGCTGGTGCCACAACACTGTAAGTCCTCACAGTTACTTTTGGTGGGCGCTGGAACAGGCCCTGCTGTAAAATATTATTTCAAGAATTGTAATTACATGCACCTGTTGAACAGGGGCTGAAAAATTGGGCCTTTGGTTTTGGTGGTGGTGTTGCCACAACACTGTAAGCCCTCACAATTACTCTTGATGGGTGCAGGAATGGGCCCTGCTGTGAAATATAAGATCAAGAATTGTAATTACATGTCCCTGTTGAACAGGAGCAGAAAAATTGGGCCTTAGGCACTGGTGCCACAACACTGCAACCCCTCACAGATGCTATAGTTGGAGTGCAGGAATGAGCCCTGCTGCAAAATATTGCATCAAAAATTGTAATTATACACACCTGTTAAACAGGGGCTGAAAAATTGGACCTTGGGCACTGGTGCTGGTGCCACAACACTGCAGCCCCTCACAGATACTATAGTTAGAGCGCAGGAATGAGCCCTGCTGCAAAGTATTGCATCAAAAATTGTAATTATATGCCCCTGTTAAACAGGGGCTGAAAAAATTGGGCCTTGGGCACTGGTGCTGGTGCCACAACACTGCAACCCCTCACAGATATTATAGTTGGAGCGCAGGAATGAGCCCTGCTGCAAAGTATTGCATCAAAAATTGTAATTATACGCCCCTGTTAAACAGGGGCTGAAAAATTGGGCCTTA
This sequence comes from Aquarana catesbeiana, assembly GCF_042186555.1. Lineage (NCBI taxonomy): Eukaryota > Metazoa > Chordata > Amphibia > Anura > Ranidae > Aquarana > Aquarana catesbeiana. The sequence goes on along the minus strand of NC_133328.1, from coordinate 10,529,438 downwards.
GGCACTGGTGCTGGTGCCACAACACTGCAACCCCTCACAGATACTATAGTTGGAGTGCAGGAATGAACCCTGCTGCAAAGTATTGCATAAAAAATTGTAATTACACGCCCCTGTTAGACAGGGGCAGAAAAATTGGGCCTTGGCCACGGGTGGCGGTGCCCAGAGCCAAAAATGTTCTTACAAGCTATCAGCATGAAAATTGAGGAGGAAGAGGATTGTGACTCAGCATAACAGGATAGTCACTCAGCATCAGCATAGGCAGTCTTAAAGGGATCTCACATTTAAAAAAAATCAATAGGTTACATCAGCATCAGGTGCTTGGTAGCTGGTGATCCAAGACTGATTCATTTTTATGAAGATCAGCCGATCGACCGATTCAGTGGACTCTGTGATCGGTTAGAAAGCCTCCAGCAGCACTGAATGTGCATTCCGAAAGAACGCTGGATGCAGGACAGGCCAGTAGCAATTGCATACTGTGCAAGCTCTGGCCAGTGATCCATCCTCAAGACCCAGTAACCCAGAGGATTTTTGGTGGGAAAGGTGTCCAAGTCAGATCTTGCCCCTAAGTAATCCTGCACCATGTGAATCAGATGCTGGCGATGGTTGCTGGAACCGGTCAGACCTTGGGGCTGCGGACTAAAGAATTATCTGAACACATCGGTCAGACGGCCCCATTCTCCACCGCTCCTTCTGTGACTGACCGGAGCCTCAGCAACAAGTTGTCCAGGAGGACCAGGAAATTGTAACCTCCTCCCAGGCTCTGGAAACGCATTGCACAAACCTTTCTGCAAGGCCTCCCGAAGATGTTTCATCCTTTGCTCCCTCTGCAATGGCAAGATAAGGTCCGCAACCTTACACTTGTAACGTGGATCAAGGAGGGTTGCCAGCCATTAATCATGCCTCCCCTTGATACCACAAATACAAGGATCCTTCCACAGGCTTTGCAGGATCAGGGAGGCCATGCAGCGTAGGTTTGCTGAGGTATTTGGTCGAGAGTCCTCTGGGTCACTAAGGACGACATGATCCGCAGCCACTTCCTCCCAGCCACGTACAAGTCCACGGGTTTCTTCGAACTGTAAATGATCCCTTAAGGACTGATGCTGAGTGCCAGGCTCCACCTCCATGCTGACACAATCCTCCTCCTCCTCCTCTTCCTGTGTGATTGGCGGGCATGCAGGAACACTGTCTGGATAAAAGGGGCCTTGAGAGGTAAGGAAGTCCTCCTCTTCCGCCCTCTGTTCTGCCTCAAGTGCCCTGTCCATTATTCCACGCAGCGTGTGCTCCGACAGGTGGACAAGAGGGACAGTGTCACTGATGCATGCACTGTTACTGCTCACCATCCTCGTGGCCTCCTCAAATGGTAACAGGACAGTGCATGCATCCCTGATCATAGCCCATGGCGTGGGGAAAAAAACAAGCTCCACTGACCCTGTCCTGGTGCCATAGTCGCATAGGTACTCATTGATGGCCCTCTGCTGCGTGTGCAGCCGCTGCAGCATGGCCAACATTGAGTTCCACCTGGTGGGCATGTCACGGATTAGGCGGTTCTTGGGCAGGTTAAATTCCTTTTGGAGGTCAGCCAGCCGAGCGCTGGCATTATATGACCTGCGGAAATGCACACAGACTTTCCTGGCCTGCCTCAGGACATCTTGTAAGCCCAGGTACCTGCTCAAGAACCACTGCACCACCAAGTTAAGGACGTGAGCCAAACAGGGCACATGGGTCAGTTGTCCCTGTCGGAGGGCAGAGAGGAGGTTGGTGCCATTGTCGCAAACCACCATACCTGCCTTAAGCTGGCGTGGCGTCAAGCATCTCTGAACCTGCCCCTGCAGAGCTTACAGAATCTCTGCCCCAGTGTGGCTCCTGTCCCCCAAACACACCAGCTCAAGCACCGCATGACATCTTTTCGCCTGCGTGCTTGCTTAGCCCCTTGAATGCCTACGGAGCACCGCTGGTTCCAAGGACTGGAAATGGAGCGAGTACAAAGAAGGGCAACAAAGCTAATAAAGGGTCTGGAGGATCTTAGTTATGAGGAAAGGTTGCGAGCGTTGAACTTATTCTCTCTGGAGAAGAGACGCTTGAGAGGGGATATGATTTCAATTTACAAATACTGTACTGGTGACCCCACAATAGGGATAAAACTTTTTTGCAGAAGAGAGTTTAATAAGACTCGGGCCACTCATTACAATTAGAAGAAAAGAGGTTTAACCTTAAACTACGTAGAGGGTTCTTTACTGTAAGAGCGGTAAGGATGTGGAATTCCCTTCCACAGGCGGTGGTCTCAGCGGGGAGCATTGATAGCTTCAAGCAACTATTAGATAATCACCTGAATGACCGCAACATACAGGGATATGTAAGGTAATACTGACACATAATCACACACATAGGTTGGACTTGATGGACGTGTGTCCTTTTTCAACCTCACCTACTATGTAACTATAAGGACAAATCAGCACAGGAAGAGGCCATAGAGGAAGAAGAAGAGGAGGTGGTGGAGGAGAGAGGTGTGGCAGAATCAACACTAGTAGAATGAATTTTGGAGGCGTGGTACCAGAACAACCTCCAACACTACTGCACCCTGTCCTGCATTCTTCCCAGCTGCCAGAAGAGCTACCCAGTGCACAGTGAAAGATAGGAAACGTCTCTGTCCATGCCTGCTGGACCATGAGTCAGCAGTAATATGCACCGTACCGCTGACCGCCCTGTCCAGCTAGGCCAAAGCATTGCCTTCCACATGCAGGTAGAGAGCTGGAATCGACTTCCCGTAAGAAAAAGTGGCGTTGGGAACCTGCCACTGAGAAACCGCACATTCCACAAACTCACGGAAGGGAGCAGAGTCTACCAACTGAAAAGGCAGCAGTTGAAGTGCTAACAATTTAGCCAAGCTAGCATTCAACCGCTGGGCATGTGGATGGCTGGGAGCGAACTTCTTTCGGCGGTACAGCAGCTGGGGCAGGGAAATTTGCCTGGTACAATCTGACGTTGGTGTACCGATAGCAGATTGCCTGCAAGTACTTGGCTGTGACACACCTAATTCTACACCTTTATTCCTCTCAGTGCAGGTTTCGGAGAGGACTGAAGGTATAGTGGGGTTGGAGATCCCAGCTGATGAGGAGCAAGGAGAGGTCCACTTTGTTCTTTGGTGTGGGTCTTTTAGGTACGCTTGCCAACGAACTGCATGGCAGGTCGACATATGTTTTGGCCACGTGAGATACGCTTGAGACATATGTTGCAAATAGCAGCGGTGGGATCTGATGCACTCGTCTCAAAAAAGGCCCACGCCCAAGAACTTTTGGAATAGCGCTCAGAGACAGCAGCGCACTGCACATGCAGAGCTCTGCGGTGTGATGCAGTTGGCGTGCTGCCCTTAAGCTGGCCCCTGGAGGGCATCATGCCTTGTTGGAGATGTGCCTCCTCCTCCTCCTCCTCTCTACTATCAGGCACCCACGTGGAGTCAGTGACCTCATCATCCCCTCCCTCCTCATCACTGGAGCAAAGCGGGCAGAATGCTGCAGCTTGGGAAACATAACTGCCAGATTGCTGTCCTTGGGCACCCCCTCTCTCTGGGCTCACGTTACTGCCTTCCTCTAGCTGGGTACCATCATCAGAGCCTTCAAAACGCTGGGCATCCCCCTGGAGCATGTACCCAACACTGTCAAACAGTTCGGGGGGACTCCTCAGGAGGACATGGTGGGGCTAGGGAAGGAGTGACTGATGCTATTGAGCCGAGGGAAGAGGCCGCGTTGGCAGCTATTTTGCCAGACAAAGTACCCTGAGCCTGGGTGAGAGAGGATGAGGAGGATGAGGACGGCTTGGTCATCCACTCTAGCAAGTCTTCCGCATGTTGCGGCTCAACACGGCCAGCTGCCAAAAAAAAGACAAGCCACGTGCTGATGAGGATGCACCGTCTCCACGACCAGCACTGTTGCCTCTAGACACAGAGCCTGCTTACCCTCTTTTATTGGCTTGTGACTGTCTGCCTCTCCTTGTTGGCCTTCCAGACATACTAATGGCCTGCAGTGAGATGTAGCTGCACAAAGCTGGGATGTATATATATATACTGATACTGCAGCTAGCAGAATCAACTGCCTGCCTGTAGTATTATTAGTATGAGAACACCAGCAATCTCCCAGTGTCTGTCATCTCGCAGCCCTCTCTAAAGAGCTGACTGGGGCAGACTGACGCTGGTTGAGACCTGTTAGGTAGTGGAAAACTTCCTGGTGTTTGGAGAGAGGTGTTTGCGGAGAGAAGACATTTCCGCAGCAAAGGGCCCCTGTGCAATGCACAGAAAGATCGTCTGGTGGTGATGCGTTTGCGCTGCAAAGTCATTATCGGTTTAGCGGTTGTTTCCTCTGGTCGCCCCTGGTATGCCTGATCAACATGTTTGGGGTGCCATGACGTACACCTGCAGATAATCTCCCATCCATGAGGAACTCTAGTCATCGTCATTTGGTTGTATGTATTTTGTTGTGGTGTTAAATCCTTATATGGGCATTCACATCCTGTGTTCATTTCTTGTGAGGTCACAAGCTTTGTAAGAGGTGTTCGGCTGTTGGGGGCCCAACCCTCGAGCTTTGGGTCCTATTGATATGCTAATAAAGTGGCTCACTCAGACAGCTGAAGCAGACTGGCTGGCAGAAAGAGGTGGGAGCTGGTAACGTGAGGATGTGTTGGGTCTATTTTTGAGCATGGGGCACACACCAGAGGATGAGCTACGGCAGAAGGAAAGACATATGATCAAAAGGTGAGATGCATTTATAACATTAGACGAAATTGTTATTATCATGAGAAACAGGAGATTTGGCTGTGTGCTGTACGTGCAGCCAAATTTCCATTTCAGCATGGCGAGCCAGAACGTAGGAGTGAACAGAACCTCCTTCAGAATCGGAACATTAAGATGTGCTGGGGAGGGTCTGCTTCACGAAAAGAACACATTTTTCGTCTTTTGAAATAATGCTGGAAGTTTGATCGTATGTCTGGTGTGTGCCCGCGTGTGTGTGTGCCTGCGTGTGTGTGTGCCTGCGTGTGTGTGTGATTTGTATCGCAAATGTATGTGTAAGTAACTGTATGTTGTGTAGTTGTGTAACAAGTATATGAGAAATAGAAATGTATGATCATTTGCAGCCTGCAATGTGGGTGTGATGAATTGTAATTATTACTTATGTATGGGACAGGTAGATTACATGAGTTTTGATTGACTCAAGACACAGATGGTTAGTGGACTTTGATGGTTATGAAAAGAACATGAAGGCATCACTGTTTGTATCTCTCAATGTCTTGTTCCTGTGAAAGCTGATGTGAACTCTGTCTTGAATCTTGCTGTGGTCCAGATTTCATCTACTATGTGTTCCTAAGTTGTGATTTTTCGTAACTTTAACACTTTTAAATGTCTGTCTAAGTGTTCATTTAGTATCTCAAATGTGTAATTTTGTGGGGAGAAATTTTTAGTTTTGGCGGGAAAATGCGCCATTTTGTTGGGGTCTGGCTTTTGTTGTGGTCACCATGTACATCGGCGGCCATTTTGAAGACCTCTGGGCCTTCCTATTGGGGAAGCTGCTCCATTGTGTATTCCTTTGTGTGTGCAAAGCCACGTGCTTTAAGCTACAATCTGGCTTCTAGGCACCATTTTGTGAATTCTATTTTTGTACTGTTTACATACTTTTCAAGGAAACTATTGCGTTTTCTGTATTGAATATTGGTTTTGAGTGAAATCTCTACTTTGCACTGAATTTCAATGGATAACAAGACTAGCTTTAACTGAGTTTTTTTTACACAGCGGTGTGTGTTATTTTAATTTTTTTAATGTTTGGGAGTTTCTCAGAGTGCAATTCATTGTTTTACTTTAGCTAAGTTTTGCTAGACTGCAGTATCCCTCCCCTCCCTTTTCCTGTACATTGATATGTAAATAAACCAGTTTGAGGGGTTTTAGAGCTGGGCACACAGCATTTTATGTATCAACAGGAAGTTGGTGGGGGGGAGCTTGGAGTATCACACAAGCAACTGAGATTTGTGCTCGGAAGGACAATGTGAAAATACTGGCGTTTGAAAGTGTTTTAAATTTAATTCCAATTGTTTTAAAGAAGTTTATGTTTCTAGTGAAGAAATCTTGATTTTGGCGGGATCAACAACTAAATTTCATGTGTTAATGGCACCATTTTGTTTGTGGCTGCAGTGGAAGGGAAAAGACTTTGGTTGAACTCCTTCAGCCGTCTTTTTGCAGGAGTTTCAGTTTTTGGCTTTTGTTACACTGTTGTGTGGTATTTCTGTCTCAAAACTTGTGGTTTGACTTCCCAGGGGATATGTGAGTCAAGGGGGATTCCTTCCCATTTGCAATATGGGGGCTTATTCCACCCACTCCTGGACAAAAGTTTTTATTTGTTGATGTTAGCCATAGATATTTCTAATGTCTTGATAGACAAAATATGAAGCTATTCAAGGCTTCCCCTCCCCCTCCCTCTTCCTACTAAGGTGTGCAACAGGAAGTTGGTGGGAGGGGCTTGGGGTCTTTTGTCTTGTGTTTGGAAAGACAAAATCATTTTTATTTTTAAATTAAGGTTTATACTGTAATACAGTTTTGGGTAGAGAGCAAACAGGAGGCATCCAAGTTATTGTTGAATATCAGGGTACAGAGAGAAGCTGCAGTGTTTTTTTTAATAAAGCAGGCAGAATTGCTCTGTGTAGATTCGTCTGGCGACGCAGTGTACGGTCGTACAGCGCAATGCGCTTGTGTATGCATACACTGTGAGGGGTTGAGACATAATTCGGGGGTTGGTCTGTGGTTGATGGCGAAACATTTGGCATAGTTAATAGTTGGTTGTTAAAAGAGTGGTACTCTGTAGTCCGTGCCAAAAGTGTTGGGACAACAAGCCATAGACTTGATGCCTCGTTTTAGTGTTTCTAGTTGAGCGACTAATTTGTAGTCTGTCAATCCACCGTGTAAGAAGACACCGGGCGGTGGTCTCCAAAATGGGTGCAAGGGTTTTCCCTGGACGCAGGGATAAGACGATAAGCCGATTTGAATCGCCATGGGCAATGGCAGTCCGTGCAAGGGAAGGAATGCGAGGCTTCCCACAGTCAAACGAATGCACAAGAGCATGGAGTCTAGTTCTGAGGAAAAGGCCATTAAACCCCAGAAAGATTTACATAGGTGGTCCAATGGATACTATTTTGGGTATCCCTCTGGAGTTGATGTAGAGCGACTGCGGATTCAGAAATCTGTAATGTTGAGTAAGTTGATGGATGCGTAGTACACGTTTGTGTGATTAAAAATACACAGGCCTGTTTTTAAACTTTGTGTGGCTGGTCCATAGCTCAGCGAAGCTGGCCCCCCTACAATCAGCACAAATAAAAACCCAAGTGTGTTTCTTTAGTGCTACGTTTGTGCTGTTTTGTGCCGTAAAAATTTACATTTGTGCTGCTTTTATTATTAAGATATTAGCAATTGTTTTTTCCAGACTATGACATCACCTAGTCCCACTACAACGCCCAAATGACACAAAACTGGTCTCATTGGTTAGTGCTACGTTTGTGCTGTTTTGTGCTGCTAAAAATTCCGTTCTATCTTTTATCGTTTTTGCGTTATTAATGATTTATTAAAGGTCACCAAAGGTCAGTCAGCCCCCCTACAATGCCCAAATGACACAAAACTGGTCTCGTTGGTTAGTGCTATGTTTGTGCTGTTTTGTGCTGCTAAAAATTTAGTTCTATAACGAGACCAGTTTTGTGTCATTTGGGTGTTGTAGGGGGGCTGACTGACTTTTGGTGACCTTTAATAAATCATTAATAATGCAAAAATGATAAAAGGTAGAACAGAAATTTTAGCAGCACAAAAGAGCACAAACGTAGCACTAACCAACGAGACCAGTTTTGTGTCATTTGGGTGTTGTAGGGGGGCTGAGTGACCTTCGGTGACCTTTAATAAATCATTATTAATGCAAAAATGATAAAAGGTAGAACAGAAATTTTAGCAGCACAAAATAGCACAAATGTAGCACTAAAGAAACACACTTGAGTTTTTATTTGTGCTGATTGTAGGGTGGGCAAAGTGAGTGGGGTTTGAAAAAAAAAAAAAAACCTGTTTATAACTTAAAAACCATAACAGCACAAATAAAAATTTTAGCAGCACAAACCAGCACAAACATAGCACTAACCAACGAGACCAGTTTCGTGTCATTTGGGCGTTGTAGGGGGGCTGACTGACCTTTGGTGACCTTTAATAAATCATTAATAACGCAAAAACGATAAAAGATAGAACAGAATTTTTAGCAGCACAAAACAGCACAAACATAGCACTAACCAACGAGACCAGTTTTGTGTCATTTGGGCGTTGTAGGGGGGCTAGGTGATGTCATAGTCTGGAAAAAACAATTGCTAATATCTTAAAAATAAAAGCAGCACAAATGTAAATTTTTACGGCACAAAACAGCACAAACGTAGCACTAAAGAAACACACTTGAGTTTTTATTTGTGCTGATTGTAGGGGGTCCAGCTTCGCTGAGCTCTGGTCCATGCAAAGATTTCGAAATGCTCTCATGCTTTTCAAATTGTATTCTTTTCTATCGCTAAAAGAGTGAAGGCAGCATTCCATCTGGTCGTTTTTTTTTTGTTTTTTTTTTCCGTTTTTGGGAACTATTAAATATCTCCCCCACATTTGTATCTAAATGTTTGTCTTTATTTCATTGTTTATATGTGGTAACAAGATGTTTGAACCTACCACGACAGCCCTCTTGCATGTCGCTGCTGTTGTATTTTAAGCAAAAACTTGAAAGTAAGATTTACAGAGAGTTTAGTTATTGTCGGTTTTGTGGAATGTCAGTGACAATTTGCCAATGTACACGAATGTTGTATTGTTTACCATTCTTTGAAGGATAGAGTTAATAACTTTTGTTTATAAGTATCTTTTCAGGTCCAAAGAGTTTCTGGAAGTTTGTGTACAGGTGTATAAGAAGGTAAAAGTATCATAGTCTATTTCACTGTTTTATTCTGCACCATTCTAAACCCTGCATGTCTTTCTCCAGTTTGTAATGAGGAGGGAAGAAAGGGGGGATGAGAGTGGTGAGAATGACACATTTTCAAACCAACAATACTAACCGCTCTAATTCCAACCAAGGTTGTGCCAAGACTGTCTTTCTTTGATGGAATTTGAATCAGCAAGCAGTAGTCTGGCGAAGTAGGCTCTCATCCCAGATGCTAAGAACCTTTTTGTCACTGGTTCCAGGTATTACACCCCAGATGGTAAGCCACACACAGGTTATGCAGTGACCACAGTCCCGATGTCTGGGTTATTGTCATATGAGGTTTGTTTGGAGGTCAAGCAAAACCAGGGTTGTACTTTCCTCATTAGCTGTCACCTACATTCTCAGCTGATGGGGTGGGTGCAATCACTGTAACATGAACTTCAAAAGGTCCACCACAGGGTTCACGAGTCCATCCTGGACCCTGACACAATAACCAGTTTACATTCTTTACAACGAGGTGACTGGGTCATTGTAAAGAAGCTTGAGGGATTTATTTATATTTTTAAAGTATTTTGAACTAGCTAAGAAAGAGAACAGTACACATGGTTGGGTCTTCTAGTACCCCAGCGATGACGGCGGTACATGCTATATGTGACGTTCATATTGGTGTGAGGAGTTTTGACAACCTAGTAAAATCCAAACAAACACCTGTCAAAAGAACTTAACAAAACATTTCTAGAAGGTAAAATTAATTATAATTTTAACAATAGCTCTGGTTCTTGCCAGCTTTGGTATCGGGATAACTAGGTAGCCCACAAGTGTGCCTCAACTGTAGTTTGGTATTAATGCGGATCTGCAGCTTATAAGGTAATTCCCCTAAGGCAAGAGGTTCATGTGTGCTGGTGAAACTTGTCCCAGCATCTTATGTCGTGGCCGATCGTGAGGATCTGATGGCGCGAGAGAAGGTAAGAATGGCAGGGACAGCTGGAAGGGAATTGCTTGTACACGGTGGGGGCTTGAGCTTATGAAATGGTTGAACAATTTCTCATCCATAGAGGATGAGATGTTTTCATGTAACTGTTGAAGCTACAAGGAAGTTCCCACAGCCCAAGGGGGTTTCTGGGAATTCATAAGTAAAGATTGTTATATTTGGATCGGGGATAGTAGTGACAAAGATCAGGCCCATATGGATAAGGTTTAGATCCCTGCAAGCAAAGCCAGAGCTATAGATAGTGAAGGTTGGAATCCTTTTTTAAAGCGGAGTTCCACACAAAAATGGAACTTCCGCTTTTCGGAACCCTCCCCCCCTCCGGTGTCACATTTGGCACCTTTCAGGGGGAGGGGGGTGCAGATACCTGTCTAAGACAGGTATTTGCACCCACTTCCGGCATAGACTCCCATGGGAGTCTATGTCTCTTCCCGTCCCCACCGCGCTGTCTGCTGGGAACACACAGCTCCCAGGAGAGAGCGGGGACCACTTGGGACGCGCAGCGCGACTCGCGCATGCGCAGTAGGGAATCGGGAAGTGAAGCCGCAACGCTTCACTTACCGATTCCCTCACCTAGGATGGCGGCGCCAGCTGCCGAGAACCGAGCGGGTTCTCGGCGTCCCCTGCCGACATCGCTGGACCCCGGGACAGGTAAGTGGCCATGTATTAAAAGTCAGCAGCTGCAGTATTTGTAGCTGCTGGCTTTTAATATTTTTTTTTTTGGCGGTGTAGGTGAACCCCCGCTTTAAGGGTTTGGGAATCATTGGGGATTTAATTTTTATCTTGCAGCGGATCATAGTGAAGGAAGTAGGGGTATATACAGTATACTCATGTTGTTTTCGTTTCTATTCCTTCTATATGCCATGATGAAGTGCTCCTGTTGCCTGATTGGACGCGTGACCAGAGCCTGAGCAGATGACCACATCTTCCCTGATGAGATGCCCTGAAGCCGGACCCACATACAATACACAGAGGATCCCAGACCAACCGGCGACTACTACAGCTCACCACATCATCTCCAACAAAGTCTACATGTCAAGCCGTGTTTTACTTTTTATGGACTAAGAAGAAGATCAGGATTCATCGAGGGACACATGGGATCATATAACAAGAGGAGGGAACTGTTGTGGAAAATTTTATATTAATGTATTGTCATAAGAGTCTCCCAGTGTCTGCCATCTCGCAGCCCGCTCTAAAGAGCTGACTGGGGCAGACTGAAGCTGGTTGAGACCTGTTAGGTAGTGGAAAACTTCCTGGTGTTTGGAGAGAGGTGTTTGCGGAGAGAAGACATGTCCGCCAGCAAAGGGCCCCTGTGCAATGCACAGAACGATCGTCTGGTGGGGATGCGTTCGCTCTGCAAAGACATTATTGGTTTAGCGGTTGTTTCCTCTGGTCGCCCCTGGTATGCCTGATCAACATGTTTGGGGTGCCAAGACGTACACCTGCAGATAATCTTCCATCCATGAGGAACTCTAGTTATCGTTATTTGGTTGTATGTATTTTGTTGTGATGTTAAATCCTTATATGGTCATTAACATCCTGTGTTCATTACTTGTGAGGTCACAAGCTTTGTAAGAGGTGTTCGGCTGTTGGAGGCCCAACCCTCGAGCTTTGGGACTTCCTATTGATATGCTAATAAAGTGGCTCACTCAGACAGCTGAAGCAGGCTGGCTGGCAGAAAGAGGTGGGAGCTGGTAACGTGAGGATTTGTTGGGTCTATTTGTGAGCATGGAGCACACACCAGAGGATGAGCTATGGCAGAAGGAAAGACATATGATCAAAAGATGAGATGCATTTATATCATTAGACGAAATTGTTATTATTATGAGAAACAGGAGATTTGGCTGTGTGCTCTACGTGCAGCCAAATTTCTATTTCATACACTAACTGTAAATACTGCAGCTGCCTGCCTGTGGTACTTATAGGATCAGAAGAACACCACCAATTTTTTCAGGTAGCTTTAGGTGCACACTGTGCAGAGGACACAATAAACTAACTGTAAAAACTGTAGCTGCCTGCCTGTGGTATTAATAGGATCAGAACAAAAGCAATTGTCTTCAGGTAGCTTTAGGTGCAAACTGTGCAGAGTGTGCAGTACACTAACTGTAAATACTGCAAATGCTTGCCTGTGGTACTAATAGGATCAGAAGAACACCACCAATTTTCTTCCGGTAGCTTTAGGTGCACACTGTGCAGAGGACACAATACACTAACTGTAAATACTGTAGCTGCCTGCCTGTGGTATTAATAGGATCAGAACAACAGCAATTGTCTTCAAGTAGCTTTAGGTGCACACTGTACAGAGGACGCACTACACTAACTGTAAATACTGCAGCTGCCTGCCTGTGATACTAATAGGATCAGAAGAACACCACCAAATTTCTTCAGGTAGCTTTAGGTGCACACTGTGCCAAAGACACAGTACACTAACTATAAATACTGCAGATGCCTGCCTGTGGTAGTAATAGGATCAGAACAACAGCAATTGTCTTCAGGTAGCTTTAGGTGCACACTGTGCAGAGGACACAGTACACTAACTGTAAATACTGCAGCTGCCTGCCTGTGGTACAAATAGGATCAGAACAACAGAAATTGTCTTCAGGTAGCTTTAGGTGCACACTGTGCAGAGGACGCACTACACTAACTGTAAATACTGCAGCTGCCTGCGGGTACTAATAGGATCAGAAGAACACCACCAATTTTCTTCAGGTGGCTTTAGGTGTACACTGTGCAGAGGACGCACTACACTAACTTGTAAATACTTCAGCTGCCTGCGGTACTAATAGGATCAGAAGAACACCACCAATTTTCTTCAGGTAGCTTTAGGTGCACACAGTGCAGAAGACGCACTACACTAACTGTAAATACTGCAGCTGCCCGCGGTACTAATAGCGTCAGAAGAAAACGACCAATTTTCTTCAGGTAGCTTTAAGTGCACACTGTGCATAAGACGCAGTACACTAACTGTAAATACTGCAGCTGCCTGCGGTACTAATAGGAACAGAAGAACACCACCAATTTTCTTCAGGTAGCTTTAGGTGCACACTGTGCAGAGGACGCACTAAACTAACTTGTAAATACTGCAGCTGCCTGCGGTACTAATAGGATCAGAAGAACACCAATTTTCTTCAGGTAGCTTTAGGTGCACACTGTGCAGAGGATGCACTACACTAGCTGTATATACTACAGCTGCCTGCGGTACTAATAGAATCAGAAGAACACCAATTTTCTTCAGGTAGCTTTAGGTGCACACTGTGCAGAGGATGCACTACACTAGCTGTATATACTACAGCTGCCTGCGGTACTAATAGGAACAGAAGAACTCCACCAATTTTCTTCAGGTAACTTTAAGTGCACACTGTGCAGAAGAGCACTACACTAACTGTAAATACTGCAGCTGCCTGCAGTACTAATAGGATCAGAAAAACACCACCAATTTTCTTCAAGTAGCTTTAGGTGCACACTGTGCAGAGGACGCACTACTCTAACTGTTATTACTGCAGCTGACTGTGGTACTAATAGGATCAGAAGAACATCACCAATTTTCTTCAGGTAACTTTTGGTGCACACTGTGCAGAGAATGTACTACACTAGCTGTATATACTACAGCTGCCTGCAGTACTAATAGGATCAGAAGAACTCCACCAATTTTCTTCAGGTAGCTTTAGGTGCACACTGTGCAGAGGAGGCACTACGCTAACTTGTAAATACTGCGGCTGCCTGCGGTACAAATAGGATCAGAAGAACATCACCAATTTTCCTCAGGTAGCATTAGGTGCACACTGTGCAGAGGATGCACTATACTAACTTGTAAATACTGCAGCTGCCTGCGGTACTAATAGGATCAGAAGAACACCACCAATTTTCTTCATGTAGCTTTAAGTGCACACTGTGCAAAAGACGCACTACACGAACTGTATATACTGCAGCTGCCTGCGGTACTAATAGGATCAGAAGAACACCACCAATTTTCTTCAGGTAGCTTTAAGTGCACACTGTGCAGAAGACGCAATACACTAACTGTAAATACTGCAGCTGCCTGCGGTACTAATAGGATCATAAGTACACCACCAATTTTCTTCAGGTAGCTTTAGGTGCACACTGTGCAGAGGATGCACTACACTAGCTGTATATACTACAGCTGCCTACGGTACTAATAGGATCAGTAGAACTCCACCAATTTTCTTCAGGTAGCTTTAGGTGCACACTGTGCAGAGGACGCACTACACTAACTTGTAAATACTGCAGCTGCCTGCGGTACTAATAGCATCAGAAGAACACCACCAATTTTCTTCAGGTAGCTTTAGGTGCACACTGTGCAGAGGACGCACTACACTAACTTGTAAATACTGCAGCTGCCTGCGGTACTAATAGGATCATAAAAAAACCACCAATTTTCTTCAGGTAGCTTTAAAGTGCACACTTCGCAGAAGACGCACTACACTAACTGTAAATACTACAGCTGCCTGCGGTTCTAATAGGATCAGTAGAACTCCACCAATTTTCTTCAGGTAGCTTTAGGTGCACACTGTGCAGAGGACGCACTACACTAACTTGTAAATACTGCAGCTGCCTGCGGTACTAATAGGATCAGAAGAACACCACCAATTTTCTTCATGTAGCTTTAAGTGCACATTGTGCAAAAGACGCACTACACGAACTGTATATACTGCAGCTGCCTGCGGTACTAATAGGATCAGAAGAACACCACCAATTTTCTTCAGGTAGCTTTAGGTGCACACTGTGCAGAGGATGCACTACACTAGCTGTATATACTACAGCTGCCTACGGTACTAATAGGATCAGTAGAACTCCACCAATTTTCTTCAGGTAGCTTTAGGTGCACACTGTGCAGAGGACGCACTACACTAACTTGTAAATACTGCAGCTGCCTGCGGTACTAATAGGATCAGAAGAACACCACCAATTTTCTTCATGTAGCTTTAGGTGCACACTGTGCAGAGGAAGCACTACACTAACTTGTAAATACTGCAGCTGCCTGCGGTACTAATAGGATCATAAGAACACCACCAATTTTCTTCAGGTGGCTTTAAGTGCACACTTCGCAGAAGACGCACTACACTAACTGTAAATACTACAGCTGCCTGCGGTTCTAATAGGATCAGTAGAACTCCACCAATTTTCTTCAGGTAGCTTTAGGTGCACATTGTGCAGAGGACGCACTACACTAACTTGTAAATACTGTAGCTGCCTGCGGTACTAATAGCATCAGAAGAACACCACCAATTTTCTTCAGGTAGCTTTAGGTGCACACTGTGCAGAGGACGCACTACACTAACTTGTAAATACTGCAGCTGCCTGTGGTACTAATAGGATCAGAAGAACACCACCAATTTTCTTCAGGTAGCTTTAGGTGCACACTGTGCAGAGGACGCACTACACTAACTTGTAAATACTGCAGCTGCCTACGGTACTAATAGGATCATAAGAACACCACCAATTTTCTTCAGGTAGCTTTAAGTGCACACTTCGCAGAAGACGCATTACACTAACTGTAAATACTGCAGCTGCCTGTGGTACTAATAGGATCAGAAGAACACCACCAATTTTCTTCATGTAGCTTTAAGTTCACACTGTGCAAAAGACGCACTACACGAACTGTATATACTGCAGCTGCCTGCGGTACTAATAGGATCAGAAGAACACCACCAATTTTCTTCAGGTAGCTTTAGGTGCACACTGTGCAGAGGATGCACTACACTAGCTGTATATACTACAGCTGCCTACGGTACTAATAGGATCAGTAGAACTCCACCAATTTTCTTCAGGTAGCTTTAGGTGCACACTGTGCAGAGGACGCACTACACTAACTTGTAAATACTGCAGCTGCCTGCGGTACTAATAGGATCAGAAGAACACCACCAATTTTCTTCATGTAGCTTTAGGTGCACACTGTGCAGAGGAAGCACTACACTAACTTGTAAATACTGCAGCTGCCTGCGGTACTAATAGGATCATAAGAACACCACCAATTTTCTTCAGGTGGCTTTAAGTGCACACTTCGCAGAAGACGCACTACACTAACTGTAAATACTACAGCTGCCTGCGGTTCTAATAGGATCAGTAGAACTCCACCAATTTTCTTCAGGTAGCTTTAGGTGCACATTGTGCAGAGGACGCACTACACTAACTTGTAAATACTGTAGCTGCCTGCGGTACTAATAGCATCAGAAGAACACCACCAATTTTCTTCAGGTAGCTTTAGGTGCACACTGTGCAGAGGACGCACTACACTAACTTGTAAATACTGCAGCTGCCTGTGGTACTAATAGTATCAGAAGAACACCACCAATTTTCTTCAGGTAGCTTTAGGTGCACACTGTGCAGAGGATGCACTACACTAGCTGTATATACTACAGCTGCCTACGGTACTAATAGGATCAGTAGAACTCCACCAATTTTCTTCAGGTAGCTTTAGGTGCACACTGTGCAGAGGACGCACTACACTAACTTGTAAATACTGCAGCTGCCTGCGGTACTAATAGGATCAGAAGAACACCACCAATTTTCTTCATGTAGCTTTAGGTGCACACTGTGCAGAGGAAGCACTACACTAACTTGTAAATACTGCAGCTGCCTGCGGTACTAATAGGATCATAAGAACACCACCAATTTTCTTCAGGTGGCTTTAAGTGCACACTTCGCAGAAGACGCACTACACTAACTGTAAATACTACAGCTGCCTGCGGTTCTAATAGGATCAGTAGAACTCCACCAATTTTCTTCAGGTAGCTTTAGGTGCACATTGTGCAGAGGACGCACTACACTAACTTGTAAATACTGTAGCTGCCTGCGGTACTAATAGCATCAGAAGAACACCACCAATTTTCTTCAGGTAGCTTTAGGTGCACACTGTGCAGAGGACGCACTACACTAACTTGTAAATACTGCAGCTGCCTGTGGTACTAATAGTATCAGAAGAACACCACCAATTTTCTTCAGGTAGCTTTAGGTGCACACTGTGCAGAGGACGCACTACACTAACTTGTAAATACTGCAGCTGCCTACGGTACTAATAGGATCATAAGAACACCACCAATTTTCTTCAGGTAGCTTTAAGTGCACACTTCGCAGAAGACGCATTACACTAACTGTAAATACTGCAGCTGCCTGCGGTACTAATAGGATCAGAAGAACACCACCAATTTTCTTCAGGTAGCTTTAGGTGCACACTGTGCAGAGGATGCACTACACTAGCTGTATATACTACAGCTGCCTGCGGTACTAATAGGAACAGAAGAACTCCACCAATTTTTTTCAGGTAGCTTTAGGTGCACACTGTGCTGAGGACGCACTACACTAACTGTTAATACTGCAGCTGCTTGCAGTACTAATAGGATCAGAACACCACCAATTTCCTTCAGGTAGCTTTAAGTGCACACTGTGCAGAAAATGCACTACACTAACTGTAAATACTGCAGCTGCCTGCGGTACTAATAGGATCAGAAGAACACCACCAATTTTCTTCAGGCAGCTTTAGGTGCACACTGTGCAGAGGAGGCACTACACTAACTTGTAAATACTGTAGATGCCTGTGGTACTAATAGGATCAGAAGAACACCACCAATTTTCTTCAGGTAGCTTTAGGTGCACACTGTGCAGAAGACGCACTACACTAACTGTAAATACTGTAGGTGCCTGCGGTACTAATAGGATCAGAAGAACACGACCAATTTTCTTCAGGTAGCTTTAGGTGCACACTGTGCAGAGGACGCACTACACTAACTGTAAATACTAATAGCATCAGAAGAACACAACCAATTTACTTCAGGTAGATTTATTTGCACACTGTGCAGAGGACGCACTACACTAACTTGTAAATACTGCAGCTGTCTGCGGTACTAATAGGATCAGAAGAACACCACCAATTTTCTTCAGGTAGCTTTAGGTGCACACTGTGCAGAGGACGCACTACACTAACTGTAAATACTGCAGCTGCCCGCGATACTAATAGCATCAGAAGAAAACGACCAATTTTCTTCAGGTAGCTTTAGGTGCGCACTGTGCAGAGGACGCACTACACTAACGTGTAAATACTGCAGATGCATGTGGTACTAATAGGATCAGAAGAACACCACCAATTCTCTTCATGTAGCTTTAAGTGCACACTGTGCAGAAGACGCACTACACTAACTGTAAAACCTGCTGCTGCCTGCGGTACTAATAGGATCAGAAGAACACCACCAATTTTCTTCAGGTAGCTTTAGGTGCACACTGTGCAGAGGTTGGACTACACTAACTTTTAAATACTGCAGCTGCCTGCGGTACTAATAGGATCAGAAGAACACCACCAATTTTCTTCAGGTAGATTTAGGTGCACACTGTGCAGAGGACGCACTACACTAACTTTTAAATACTGCAGCTGCCTGCGGTACTAATAGGATCAGAAGAACATCACCAATTTTCTTCAGGTAGCTTTAAGTGCACACTGTGCAGAAGACACACTACACTAACTGTAAATATTGCAGCTGCCTGCGGTACTAATAGGATCAGAAGAACACCACCAATTTTCTTCAGGTAGCTTTAGGTGCACACTGTGAAGAGGACGCACTACACTAACTTGTAAATACTGCAGCTGCCTGCGGTACTAATAGGATCAGAAGAACATCACCAATTTTCTTCAGGTAGCTTTAAGTGCACACTGTGCAGAAAACGCACTACACTAACTGTAAATACTGCAGCTGCCTGCGGTACTAATTGGATTAGTAGAACACCACCAATTTTCTTCAGGTAGCTTTAGGTGCACACTGTGCAGAGGAGGCACTACACTAACTTGTAAATACTGTAGATGCCTGTGGTACTAAAAGGATCAGAAGAACACCACCAATTTTCTTCAGGTAGCTTTAGGTGCACACTGTGCAGAAGACGCACTACACTAACTATAAATACTGTAGGTGCCTGCAATACTAATAGGATCAGAAGAACACCACCAATTTTCTTCAGGTAGCTTTAGGTGCACACTGTGCAGAGGATGCACTACACTAGCTGTATATTACAGCTGCCTGCGGTACTAATAGGATCAGAAGAACTCCACCAATTTTCTTCAGGTAGCTTTAGGTGCACACTGTGCAGAGGACGCACTACACTAACTGTAAATACTGCAGCTGCCTGCGGTACTAATAGGATCAGAAGAACACCACCAATTTGCTTCAGGTAGCTTTAGGTGCACACTGTGCAGAGGATGCACTACTCTAACTGTAAATACTGCAGCTGCCTGCGGTACTAATAGCATTCGAAGAACACAACCAATTTTCTTCAGGTAGCTTTAGGTGCACACTGTGCAGAAGACGCACTACACTAACTGTAAATACTGCAGCTGCCTGCGGTACTAATAGGATCAGAAGAACACCACCAATTTTCTTCAGGTAGCTTTAGGTGCACACTGTGCAGAGGACACACTACACTAACTTGTAAATACTGCAGCTGCCTGCAGTACTAATAGGATCAGAAGAACACCACCAATTTTCTTCAGGTAGCTTTAGGTGCACACTGTGCAGAGGACGCACTACACTAACTTGTAAATACTGCAGCTGCCTGCAGTACTAATAGGATCAGAAGAACACCACCAATTTTCTTCAGGTAGCTTTAGGTGTACACTGTGCAGAGGATGCACTACACTAACTGTAAATACTGTAGCTAATAGGACTAATAGGATCAGAACAACACCAGCAATTTTCTTCAGGTAGCTGTAAATACTGTAAAAACACCTGCCTGCCTGTCAGTAGGAAGATAATAACAGGATCTAGCTAAACTGAATACAGTGTATATATATATGTATATATACAACACCTAGGATGCATATATATACACAATACACTGTAAGTGCAGCTAACTGACTCACCTGCCTACTCTATCTAACGTAAATCAAATGACACTGTGTCTCTGTCTATCTCTCCACCACCGCCGCAACCACTACACAAGGCCGCCACGCAGGCAGCATTATATAGTGTGGGGCGTGTACTAAACCCCCTGAGCCATTATTTGCCAAAGCCACCCTAGTTTTGGCCAATTACGGCTCTCTGTACAGATGGCGCTGTGATTGGCCAAGCATGTGGGTCATAGTGCATGCTTGGCCAATCATCAGCCAGCAATGCACTGCGATCCCACAGTGAATTATGGACTGTGATGCGCGAACAGCCCATAACTTTCCAAATTTGACAAACGGTCGAACATGCGATGTTCGAGTCGAACATGGATTCGAATCGAAGCTCATTGTTACTGATTGGACTTGATTAGGAAAGCCACACACCTGTCTATATAAGACCTTACAGCTCACAGTGCATGTGAGAGCAAATGAGAATCATGAGGTCAAAGGAACTGCCTGAAGAGCTCAGAGACAGAATTGTGGCAAGGCACAGATCTGGCCAAGGTTACAAAAAAATTCTGCTGCACTTAAGGTTCCTAAGAGCACAGTGGCCTCCATAATCCTTAAATGGAAGACGTTTGGGACGACCAGAACCCTTCCTAGAGCTAGCCGTCCGGCCAAACTGAGCTATCGGGGGAGAAGAGCCTTGGTGAGAGAGGTAAAGAAGAACCCAGTCGGGAGATGGGAGAAAGTTGTAGAAAGTCAACCATTACTGCAGCTCTCCACCAGTCGGGGCTTTATGGCAGAGTGGCCCGACAGAAGCCTCTCTTCAGTGCAAGACACATGAAAGCCCGCATGGAGTTTGCTAAAAAAAATACCTGAAGGACTCCAAGATGGTGAGAAATAAGATTCTCTGGTCTGATGAGACCAAGATAGAACATTTTGGCCTTAATTCTAAGTGGTATGTGTGGAGAAAACCAGGCAATGCTCATCACCTGTCCAATACAGTCCCAACAGTGAAGCATGGTGGTGGCAGCATCATGCTGTGGGGGGTGTTTTTCAGCTGCAGGGACAGGACGACTGGTTGCAATCGAGGGAAAGATGAATGCGGCCAAGTACAGGGATATCCTGGACGAAAATCTTCTCCAGAGTGCTCAGGACCTCAGACTGAGACTAAGACAATGACCCTAAGCACACAGCTAAAATAACGAAGGAGTGGCTTCACAACAACTCCGTGACTGTTCTTGAATGGCCCAGCCAGAGCCCTGACTTAAACCCAATTGAGCATCTCTGGAGAGACCTAAAAATGGCTGTCCACCAACGTTTACTATCCAACCTGACAGAACTGGAGAGGTTCTGCAAGGAGGAATGGCAGAGGATCCCCAAATCCAGGTGTGAAAAACTTGTTGTGTCTTTCCCAAAAAGACTCATGGCTGTATTAGATCAAAAGGATGCTTCTACTAAATACTGAGCAAAGGGTCTGAATACTTAGGACCATGTGATATTTTATTTTTTATTTTTTAATAAATCTGCAAAAATGTCAACAATTCTGTGTTTTTCTGTCAATATGAGGTGCTGTGTGTACATTAATGAGGAAAAAAATGAACTTAAATGATTTTAGCAAATGGCTGCAATAAAACAAAGAGTGAAACATTTAAGGGGGTCTGAATACTTTCCATCCCCACTGTATATATATAATTTAAATCCCCCATTATGATGACACTTCCCATCCTTGCCGCTAATCCAACTATAGGAGGTCTGTCTCCCCCTCCTCCCTCAGGTTGGGGGGCCTATAGCATACTCCCAGTATTACTTTCCCCTTATTTTCATCCCTTTGGAGCTCTACCCATAAGAATTCCACCTCCTCCCTAGCTCCCTTATTGATGTCATCTCTCACATTCACTTGTACATTATTGTTGAAATACAGGTATACCCCTCCCCATTTTTTACCCTCTCTATCCCTGCGATAAAGGGAATACCCTTAAATGGTTTCCAGCCAATCATGAGAACTGTTGAACCAAGTCTCTGAAATTCCCACAAAATCAAAATCCTCCTCGTACAACAGTATCTCTAGTTCACCCATCTTGTCTGCCAGGCTCCTGGCATTGGTGAACATGCCACATAGTTTAGACTGGTCGCATACTGTCCTTTTATTGGGTGTTCAGAGGTTGCAAATAGGACTAGCTACTATACTAACCTGGGGTTGATGTGCTTTATTCAACCTACCACTAATGTCCCCAATACCACCCTCTGGAATATGTTCCGCACTGACTATCTTTACCTCTGGACCCTCCCCCCGTCGCCTAGTTTAAAAGCCACTCCAACCTTTTCGGCCATCTTCACTCCCAGCAAATCTGCACCCTCCTCATTTAGGTGCAGTCCATCCCTTCTATAGAACTGGTGACCGACTGAAAAGTCTGCCCAGTTCTCCAGGAACTCAAACCCCTCCTTACTACACCAGCTCCTCAGCCACTTGTTTACTTTCCTAGTCTCCCTTTGCCTTTCTGATGTGGCTCGAGGTACCGGTAGTATTTCTGAGAATACTTCCTTGGAGGTCCAATTTAGCTCCTAAGTCCCTAAAATCGTTCTTTAGGACACTCCATCTGCCTCTGACTTTGTCATTGGTGCCAACGTGCACCATGACAGCCGGGTCTTCCCCAGCCCCTCCCAGTAATCTGTCCACCAGATCCATGATGTGTCAAACCCGAGCGACCATTAGGCAGCATACAGTTCGGGGCTTCAGGTCTTTGTGACAGATTGCCCTCTCTGTCCTTCTAAGAATTGAGTCCCCTACCAGAATCTGTCTTTCCTTTCCCTTTTGCTTCCCCCCACTCTCACTGGAGGAGTTCTTCCCCTGGCAGCTAGGAGAGTCCCTCAGCTCTAGCAGTGCTGGTCCCTGACTGGTTTCACCAATGTCACTCAACGGGACGTACTTATTGGGATGTTCCAGCCCAGGATGGGCCTCCCTGGCACTTCCCCCTCTACCCTTCCTGACTGTCACCCATCTACTCTTTCCTAGTGCCTGCACCTCTTTGTCTCCACTCGCCTCTCAATATACGCTTATTGCGATTTTTTTACCAAAATGATGTAGAAGAATACAAATTGGCTTAAACTGATGAAGAAATTAGTTTTTTACATTTTTTTTTAATATTTATTATAGCAAAAAGTAAAAAATATTGCTTTTTTTTCAAAATTGTCCGTCTTTTTTCATTTATAGTGCAAAAAAGGTGATCAAATACAACCAAAAGAAATCTCTATTTGTGAGAAAAAAAGGACGTAAATTTTGTTTGGGTACAACATCGCACGACTGTGCAATTGTTAAAGCAACGCAGTGCCATATCTCAAAAAATGGCCTGGTCATTAAGTGGGAAAATCCTTCCGGGGCTGAAGTGGTTAAAGCATTAGTATTTATTCCATTGTATTAAAAACCCTTACAAGATCTAAGGCATATTCATACTATTCAAACAGTCATCAGCCCCGTGGCTACTGCTGCCCTTTAGTTTCCACTGGTGGTCCCAGTAACTGGATGTAAAGTGTCCATTGCCACCAAATTAGTGAAAAGTGAATTTAGAGGTGATTCGGGCACTGAACACTGTAAATACAGAGGCACTTTTATGTGTGGCTCGTGTGCTATTGTAGGTACATGTACACAAACAAGAAACCAATCTTACCAAACGGCAGGGTTTTTTGACCTAAACATTTCGGTAACTGCAGGACATTTGGGGTGATATATATGTTGAGGTGTGATTGTGGCTGCTTTTATATAAGCTATGGAAGAGGTGAACAGGTTTTTGGCCCAGCTACGGGTGGCTGCCACCACGATGGGACCGGAGTGGCTACTTAGTCAGGTAGCGTCCCTGATAGAAGATCAGGCATCCAGGTCAGGGGAGAGGGAACTCCCACATGTGCGGAGGTCTCGGGTCTCCGGAGAGTTTTTCCCCAGATACATCCCCCAGAGTTTTGCACCAAGTCAGGAGCCCTGTGCGGGACCTGTCAGGCACACTTGCTGGGCCACCATCAGCTGCAGCAGGTAGATCGCCTGGACAGAGTCCTTGTCGGAGGCGGAGCTCTACGAGCGAGGCGGCGGTCATGTTCAAACTCCACCCCCACCCACTCGGGAGCCAACGGACTCCGCCCCCTCTGATGCAGCAGCGAGGGGGGTCCTTGTGAGGGAGACGAGCAGCCACGGTGGCCAGGCCATCACCAGATGCGGCCAGAAGCTCCAGCACCAGGCCAGTTCCCCCTGTAGGAGGTGGAAGGGGTAGAAATTGCAGGAGAACGCCAGCGGTTTCCAGGGGCAATGGAAGGGCGTAACAATTCAGAAGCTGTGCAGGGGGTGGATTCGGTGCTGCGAGGAGGGGCCAACACCGGTAGGGGTCCTTGGCATTCTGGCCCTTTACGCCTGGGGTGCTAAGAGCGGAGGAGCAGCAGCTTCAAGGAGAGCGGTCTGAGGTAGAGCTGTCATGCTCTGAGGAGGAGGAGTCGCGGAACCAGCCGGCACTGGTGGATTTGGGAGCGACAGCTGTTGGGATCTCCCCTAGTCAGCCCGGCAAGTCTGCCTCTTTTTCTACTACCTCTTTTAATGCTGCATTGGGTGGGTTGTTGGCTGTGAGGGATGAGGGGGATCAGGTGAATGTTAGGGCCACACTGCAGGCTGGGGGCCCGGTGGCTGGCCTGCAAGGGGCAGATAATACACCTGCCACTTCTGGTACAGATGCGCAGCTGCGCAATTTGCTGGGAGGACTGCAGGATCTCATGCAGCGTTTTGCGGGGGGAACAGGGTTACAGCTCCCACAGGTGCCACGTGTCACCTTGGGTCCAGCCAGGTGGAGGGACAGTGTTAGATGGGGCTAGTATGGGGTCCGGTGCGGTGCCCGCACCTCCCCCTTCGATCTCGGTGGTAGCCCCTGTAGCTACAGGGATTTCTGTGTCGCCTCCGGCATCTGGGGCAGCTGGTGTGTTGCCTGAGAAGACAGGAGCGTCGCAGGAGGTCTCAGGAAAAACGGATGCAGTGCGGTTAGTTGACGCGGCAAAATGCAAAGTTTATGTATGCTTTGAGGGTCTGTTGGGGGCTCATTTAAAACAGGAGGTCTGAGAGAAGATTTGCAAGGGTGAGTATGTGGAGATTTTTTCCTTACTGCCGTTAGAAAAGTTTAACCTGGACAGGCTCAAGCCTCACGACACTAAAAAGAGGACGAGGAGAAGCGGCGGTATCGATTGATTCCGCAGACTTTCGCCAACTGGCTGCAAGCGTTTGCCATTATGGCGAGCGTCATCGGGGATAAGAATCCAGAACATTGTTCTGCACTCTTTTGCTACATGGACGCCATCGGCGAAGCTCACAGAGTCTATGGTGGAATAGCTTGGCTACGTTATGACGAGCAGTTTCGGCAACGTCGGGCTATCCGGCCATCCATTCGCCGGGATCACAAGGACATTAGCCCCTGGATGTGGCTCATGTCCTCGGCACGGGCCCCGAATCAGTTTTTTCCAGGGGAAGCTGGTGGTGCAGCATCCACTGGACATCCGGCCAATAAAAAATGTGGCATATGCTGGCAATACAACTAGTAGGGGTGCTGAAATTAATCGCAGCATTGATGCATCGCGATTCGGGTGTCCCCGATGCGGCATCGATGCATGCGACCCGAAAAATCGATGCCTTGCCCCGCCCCCTCCCAGGAGAGCGCTCCGTGCGTAAAGCTGTAACTAGTGTGTGTATTTTCCGCTCATGTGACTCTCGGCCGCGCCTCCCTCCTCTCAGTCTCTCCTGATTTCAGCCCCGCCCACTGACTGGAGCTATCAGGTCAGAAGAGAGGCGGGCATGGCTGACATCAGGAGAGACGTGAGAGGAGGGAGGCGCGGCCGAGAGTCACATGAGCGGAAAATACACACACTAGTAACAGCTTTACGCACAGAGCGCTCTCCCGGGAGAATTCCCTGCTCAGGAGAGATGTGACAACCGGCAGGACACCGGCGGCTGGAGTGGAGATCGGGGGGAGATGGTGAGCAGGCAAATCGCCCTGCTCATTACAGGCTGCCACCGGCAGAGCAGCATGTAAATACAGAGGGGGGGGGGCGCTGTGACACAAGTCCATATCATACAATTGTCTTCTATGTGCATTCATCACACCACAACTCTGCATTATTGTCCGCAGTCTGTGACCATCTCCTGTTCCATGTCCCCAGTCTGTGACCATCTCCTGTGCCATGTCCCCAGTCTGTGACCATCTCCTGTGCCATGTCCCCAGTCTGTGACTATCTCCTGTGCCATGTCCCCAGTCTGTGACCATCTCCTGTGCCATGTCCCCAGTCTGTGACCATCTCCTGTACCATGTCCGCATTTTGTGACCATCTCCTGTGCCATGTCCGCAGTCTGTGACCATCTCCTGTGCCATGTCCGCAGTCTGTGACCATCTCCTGTGCCACGTCCGCAGTCTGTGACCATCTCCTGTGCCATGTCCACAGTCTGTGACCATCTCCTGTGCCATGTCCACAGTCTGTGACCATCTCCTGTGCCATGTCCCCAGTCTGTGACCATCTCCTGTGCCATGTCTGCATTCTGTGACCATCTCCTTTGACATGTCCGCAGGCTGTGACCATCTCCTGTGCCATGTCCACAGTCTGTGACCATCTCCTGTGCCATGTCCGCAGTCTGTGACCATCTCCTGTGCCATGTCCCCAGTCTGTGACCATCTCCTGTGCCATGTCCGCAGTCTGTGACCATCTCCTGTGCCATGTCCCCAGTCTGTGACCATCTCCTGTGCCATGTCCCCAGTCTGTGACCATCTCCTGTGCCATGTCCCCAGTCTGTGACCATCTCCTGTGCCATGTCCGCATTCTGTGACCATCTCCTGTGCCATGTCCCCAGTCTGTGACCATCTCCTGTGCCATGTCCCCAGTCTGTGACCATCTCCTGTGCCATGTCCGCATTCTGTGACCATCTCCTGTGCCATTTCCGCAGTCTGTGACCATCTCCTGTACCATGTCCGCAGTCTGTGACACTCTCCTGTGCCATGTCCGCAGTCTGTGACCATCTCCTGTGCCATGTCCACAGTCTGTGACCATCTCCTGTGCCATGTCCGCAGTCTGTGACCATCTCCTGTAGCATGTCTGCAGTCTCTGACCATCTCCTGTAGCATGTCTGCAGTCTCTGACCATCTCCTGTAGCATGTCTGCAGTCTCTGACCATCTCCTATAGCATGTCTGCAGTCTCTGACCATCTCCTGTAGCACGTCTGCAGTCTCTGACCATCTCCTGTAGCATGTCCGCAGTCTCTGATCATCTCCTGTAGCATATCCGCAGTCTCTGATCATCTCCTGTAGCATGTCCGCAGTCTCTGATCATCTCCTGTAGCATGTCTGCAGTCTCTGACCAACTCCTTTAGTATTTTGGAAGAGAGCCTGGAGCTCCTCTGCTGTCTCTTTTTTTTCTTAAGAACAGATAAAATAAAAAAAATGGAGTTCTCCTGACTACTTGAATTTTTTTTTGATGAAAACTTGCTGAGCACTTGCTGACTTGCGCTGTAATCGTGATGCATCGCGGAATCGAATCGAATCGAATCGTTGACTTGATAATCGTAATTGAATCGAATCGTGAGGCCAGTGAAGATGCGCACCCCTAACAACTAGGGACCATGTAAGTTTGGGAGATCATGGCGTTTTAAACATGAGTGCCTGGGTTGTGGAGGTTCTCATCCCCTGTACCGCTGCTTTAAAAAAGGCAAGGGACGTGCCGGAGATTTTGCAAACAAGGGGAATTATGCCGGTAAGGGGGGAGAGGATGCATCCTTTTCTAAATAGATATCATGACTAGGATGTTGCACGCCTGTTGAGGGAGGGATTCTTGTAACGTTTTTGCATCCCATGTTCCTTGGCGACCGTGCCGCCTATGGCGCAGAATTTGCATTCAGCGTTGCAGAATCCGGGGGTGGTAAAAAAATTGGCTAAGGAGGCAGCACTGGGGCGCATGGGTGGGCCTTTTGCAGTGAAGCCGCTGGCGGACCTAGTGGTCTCGCCACTTGGGGTGGTGCCTAAGAAGGAACCAAACAAGTTCCGACTGATCCATCACCTATCCTTCCCGAAATGAGGTTCTGTTAAAAATTGCAATCGATCAGGAAGCATGTACGGTGTCGTATACTTCTTTTGACACAGCGGTGAGCTGGGTTCGCCGCCTCGGTAAAGGGGCTCAAATGGCAAAATCTGACATTGAGTCTGCTTTTCGTCTGCTCCCAGTTCATCCTGACAGTTTTTGATTGTTGGGGTGCTGTTGGCAGGACAAATTTTATGTTGATCGCTGTTTGCCCATGGGCTGTTCCGTTTCCTGCACTCTGAAACATTCAGTCTTTTGTAGTTCTTTTGTTGAATGGGTGGTTCGAGATCTGTCGGGGGTGAATGCTGTAATTCATTATTTGGATGATTGTCTTTTCGTGGGGCCGCCAGCTCCTTTTATCTTCGTTGCGGCACATTGCGGGGAGTTTTGGTATTCCTTTGGCGGAGAACAAGACGGAGGGTCCGACGACCATGCTCAGTTTCCTGGGCATAGTACTGGACTCAAATGCAATGGAGTGTCGCTTGCCGAAGGATAAATTGTAGGCACTAAAGATGGAGGTTCCTGGGATAGTGGGTCCAGCTTCAGAGACTAAAATCGCTGCTGGGTAAGTTTAACTTTGCATGTTGCATTATTCCTATGGGCAGGGTGTTTTGGTGACAGCAGGGATTAGGTCCCCTACCCTTTTTATTCGTCTCCAGGGCCGTCTTTAATTTTGATTGGGCCCTGGGCAAACATTTTCTTGGGGCCCCACCCCTCCATTCTGAGACATACAAAAAATAGCAGGTAGACTCAAAATCAGTTTACTGCAGCAGATCACGCAGCAATTGCAATTGTTTGCCAGAGGTTACAGTCTATCCTTACTGCTCACTGGCTGGTTTCTAGAGGTTACAACACATAATTTCTGCTTGCCGATTGGTTGCTAGAGGTTGATGTACATTATTAGCCCTCACTTGGTTGCTAGGGGTTACAGTACATCATTATCACTTACTGATTGGTTGCTAGAGATTAAAGCAGATCACTACTGTTCGCTGATTGGTTGCTAGAGGTTAATGCACATCATTACCTCTCACTGAGCAGTGGAGCAATCCCAAATAATTGAGCAAGTAAAGGCACATTAATACACATATTACAGGAGAGTGTCAGAGAGTGCAGACATACTGCAGGAGACAATCAGAGACTGCGGACATACTGCAGGAGATTACCAGAGACTGCGGACTTACTGCAGGAGATTACCAGATACTGCGGACATACTGCAGGAGACAATCAGAGACTGCGGACATACTGCAGGAGACAATCAGAGACTGCGGACATACTGCAGGAGATTACCAGAGACTGCGGACATACTGCAGGAGATTACCAGAGACTGCGGACATACTGCAGGAGACAATCAGAGACTGCGGACATACTGCAGGAGACAATCAGAGACTGCGGACATACTGCAGGAGACAATCAGAGACTGCGGACATAGTGCAGGAGACAATCAGAGACTGTGGACATACTGCAGGAGATTACCAGAGACTGCGGACATAGTGCAGGAGACAATCAGAGACTGTGGACATACTGCAGGAGATTACCAGAGACTGCGGACATACTGCAGGAGACAATCAGAGACTGTGGACATACTGCAGGAGATTACCAGAGACTGCGGACATACTGCAGGAGACAATCAGAGACTGTGGACATACTGCAGGAGATTACCAGAGACTGCGGACATACTGCAGGAGACAATCAGAGACTGTGGACATACTGCAGGAGACAATCAGAGACTGCGGACATACTGCAGGAGACAATCAGAGACTGTGGACATACTGCAGGAGACAATCAGAGACTGCGGACATACTGCAGGAGATTACCAGAGACTGCGGACATACTGCAGGAGATTACCAGAGACTGCGGACATACTGCAGGAGACAATCAGAGATCGCGGACATACTGCAGGAGACAATCAGAGACTGTGGACATACTGCAGGAGACAATCAGAGATCGCGGACATACTGCAGGAGACAATCAGAGACTGCGGACCTACTGCAGGAGACAATCAGAGACTGCAGACATTATACAGGAGATGGTCAAAGAACTTTCAGCAATGCACAGCTTTACAGTTGAATAACACAGCTCAGGGTTTCAGCAGTCAGGCATTTTATGGGTGTAAAGACATACCTGGCCAGCCAAACTCACTACATACATTCAGGTGTGTGGGCGGGGCTTCCACTCTCTGCTCTCACTACAACAGTTCCACTGATGCTTTGTGTTGGGGGCTGCATCACCTATGAATTGGGGCCCCGATGACAGCTTTGCAGAGCGCACAGAGGATACAGGAGGATGTATTCCCGCGCTAGTCAGCTGAGAGGGGCGGGGCTGGGAGCTCCACTGACGCTCTGACCCCGCCCACGTGCAGCCTGTGTACTCGGAATAGAGCGTCTGTAGTGAGAGCCAGTGATTGGAGTGGGAGTGTCATTGGAGCTCTCGGCCCCGCCCCCGGACCTCTGTATTCACCAGCCAGTATAGAGGAGGCGGGGCCGGGAGCTCCAATGACACTCCCACTCCGATCACTGGCTCTCACTACAAGCCGTCACGTAGGCGGGGTCAGAGCGTCAGTGGAGCTCCCGGCCCCACCCCCTCTCAGCTGGTTAGCACGGAATACATCCTCCCGTGTCCTCTGCGCACTCTGCAAAGCTGTCATCGGGGCCCCAATTCACGGCTAGCGCGGGCCCCCCAACAAAGATTGGGCCCAGGGCAAGTGCCCCGTTTGCCCTGCGCTAAAGACGGCCCTGTTCGTCTCACTAGCGAACATCGGGAAGATTTGCGGCACACGTTTTTGGAAAGCTATAAAGGTAGACAGGGCCAGACTGGCCTACCGGGATAGCGGGAAATATCCCGGTAGGCCGCCTGCTCCGAGGCCGCTGTCAGCTAGGAGCTCTGTAACTTTTTTTTTTTTTTAAAGAACAGCTGAGAGAGAAGCGTCAGCGGCTGTGCTGTGATCAGGAGGCGGGGCTGGCTGAGGAAATGTGTAGCAGCGAGGGCCGGAGGAACAAGTGACCATCATGCAGTAGGCAGTGTAACCCCCTCCCTCTCCAGCCCGCCACATTTAAAAGTGCCGAGGTGTTGCATTGGGGATGAATGGGGCCGTCAGGAGAGAGATACACACAGTACCTGAAGCCGAGGAGATAGAGAGAAGGTATGACCACAGCCACAGCCAAACGAATCCTGCAGCACACAAGAGCTCTGGCTGAATGGAAACAAGATCGTCTGGAACAATGTCATATGTAATGCTGGCCGGCCGGTGTCATCCAGAAATCTCTGCCTTCGGACAGTGTGCAAGTTACTATCAGCCTCCCCTCCCTCCTATCTGGCTCTATACTCGTTTTTTTTAGCTTCCTAACCTGCACACTGATAAGATCTCTGGGAGATGCTGCAGCCAGCCTCATTCTGTGTCCAGTGACAGGTCACACATGGCTGGCTGTTAACCATTTCAGCTCAGCTATTTAGCCAGAGCTCTGTGTGTTCTGCACAGTTTGATGTTATTTTGGATGATTTACTGCTGATTCAGGCTAGAAGCTTCACAGACTCATTAACTGTTTAAAGTTCTCCACTAATCCTGACCACTTCACTGTAAGACAATTAGAATTTAGGAAACTGGATGTGTTGCTGTCTTCTGGCACTTAGTTGTACTTTAAAAGGAGGATTACTAACTTGATCTTGAAGAGCTGGTTTAAGTAGAGTGGCGCAGCCCTACTATATGCTTTTACACTGAGTTCAGCCATACATGCATTCCCTGCCCATCTCCTGTATCATGTCTGCAGTAAGGATGAGCTCCGGTGTGTTCGCACAGCCCATGTGCAGAGCCCGCCAGGAAGTCGGCGCTGCGCTAATCACAGTGCGCGGCTTCAGAGATCGGGAAATGTCTCACTGCCTGTGATTAGCACAGCACAGTGCCAACTTCCTAGACCGGCTCTGCCCGTGGGCTGTGCAAACACGCCGGAGCTCATCCTTAGTCTGCAGTCTCTGATCATCTCCTCTAATGTGTCTGCAATCTCAGACCATCTCCTGTATCATGTCTGCAATCTCAGACCATCTCCTGTATCATGTCTGCAGTCTCTGACCATCTCCTGTATCATGTCTGCAGTCTCTGACCATCTCCTGTATCATGTTTGCAGTCTCTGACCATCTCCTCTAATGTGTCTGCAGTCTCTTACCATCTCCTGTATCATGTCTGCAGTCTCTGACCATCTCCTATATCATGTCTGCAGTCTCTGACCATATCCTATATCATGTCTGCAGTCTCTGACCATCTCTTGTATCATGTTCACAATCTCTGACCATCTATTGTAGTGTGTCTTACACACATACAAAAATGACATTTAAATCCTGCAAGGCTATTTAAAAACACCTGAACATATTCAAAAAATATGGGGATTTGGTCACACTATATGGCAGCCCACTTACTGCGTCAAAGTACCCTTTAATTAGTGGGTCCTACACTAGTAAAAGAATGAAAGGTCCTGCGTCTCAACCATGGGAGATACATTCCTCTTTTATGGGAGAACTGAAGGGACTACTCCTATGAACTGGTGGACACTAATAAGAGGTAATGGGGGGGGTGGGGGGGGTGGAGTTCTCCCATAAAGAGGAGTGTATCTCCAATGGTTGAGACGCAGGATCTTTCATTCTTTTATTAGTGTAGGACCCACTAATTAAGGGGTACTTTGATGCAGTAAGTGGGCTGCCATATAGTGTGACCAAATACCCATTTTTTTTTAATATGTTCGGGTTTTTTTAAATATCCTTGCAGGATTTAAATGTCATTTTTGTATGTGTGCGCTGTAATATTTTTACTGTTTGTTGATCTTATCAGCACCATCTTGAATGTAAACGCATTGTAGGGTGTGCCCCCCAAGTATGATTTTGTTTTTTTACACATACAGAACTCACATCGTGTGTGTGTGTGTATATATATATATATATATATATATATATATATATATATATATATTCTCTATATCTATCTATCATTTTATGCAATAAATGGGTATGTAGCCATTTACTTTCCAGAAAGAGGGAGAGGAAAGGGGGCAAGAAAGGAAATGAGAGAGGGGAAAAAAGAGAGAATGCATGGAAAAGAGGGGGAGAGACATAATAGGAGAGAGAACAAGAAAGATGGATAGTGAGAGAGAGAGAGGAGAAAAAACAAGAAATTATGATAGAGAGAAATAAAGGGGAAAGAAAGGAGAACAAAGAGAAGGAGTGGTACATCCTAAAATGTACCATAAGGGGTTTAATACAGTATGAGTGAAGAGACTCTGGGAGCGCTAAATGTGCGCCGGTTAGGGGTGCAATTTACTTGCCTACCTTGGGTGCTGACAACCCACGCTACATCCCTGGGGCTGGTATGAAATTATTTCCAGGGCTGGTTTTTATTCCCAGTCCGGCCCTGAAGGTAGATCGCTTTGGATGTCCAGAACGGTGAGTAATTTTGATTTGGAGCTGTTTACGGATGCTGCAGAGTTGACAGGTTATGGGGCATTCTACCAGAGTCACTGGATCGCGGAACCTTGGCCG
Organism: Aquarana catesbeiana; assembly: GCF_042186555.1. Taxonomy (NCBI): domain Eukaryota; kingdom Metazoa; phylum Chordata; class Amphibia; order Anura; family Ranidae; genus Aquarana; species Aquarana catesbeiana. Next base: position 10,496,059 of record NC_133328.1, on the reverse strand, counting down.
AGTTCCTGGTCAGACGCGGGGTTCCTTCGTAACCTGCTGCTCCTGGAGCTTTTTCCGGTAGTGCTAGCGATGGAAATCTGGGGTGATTCATTTAGGAATTTGAAACTTCGGTTGAATTGCAACAACCTGGGTGTGGTGCAAGTCATTAACCAGATCTCAGCGTCGTCGCAACCTGTGATACGGCTGCTGCGCCACATGGTGCTTCGCTGCCTGCAGATGAATATTTTTCTGTATGCTGTACATACAGAAAAATATTGACAATACAGTGGCTGACTCATTGTCTCGGTTTCAGTGGGACAGGTTTCGAGAGCTGGCACCAGTGGCGGAACAACGGGGGGGGGGTTCCTTGTCCAGGTTGGCTGTGGGGGATTGCCTGGGAGCCGTGGCTGGATGGATCAGAAGGTCGGTAAATGAGGCCACATGGGCGGCATATATCAAGGTATGGCAGGAATGGTTGTAGTTGGTGTGGAATGCAGAAGGGGTTCGGGAGGATTCGGAGGTAAGGCTGCTGGTCCTTTACTTTTCCTGGTTTCCAGGAACCTGGAGAGGGGCGTGTCGGTGTCCGCCATTGAATGGAAACTGGCGGCCTTGGCATTTTTATTAAAGTGGTTGTAAACCCACATGAAAAAAAAAGACCTGCAAGACAAAGGCATAATGAGCTAGTATGCATAGCATACTAGCTCATTATGTAATACTCACCTGAGATCGAAGCCCCCACTGTGGTGCCCGTACACAGCACCGGCCGGCGACATTTCACCCCAGAGTTACTTCCTGGTATCGCAGCTTCGGCGCTGTGATTGGCCGGAGCGGCCGGTAACGGCACATTAACTGAAGCAAATGGCACGTACGTGCCATCGCTTCAGTGCGCATGTGCCGATGACGTTGGCACATGCAGATACAGGGGATATCTCCTAAACCTTGCAGGTTTAGGAGATATCTGGGGTAGCTACAGGTAAGCCTTATTATAGGCTTACCTGTAGCATAAAGTGGATTGTAAGGGTTTACAACCACTTTAAAGGGTGCGGTTGATTTTACAAAAGATTTTTGGGTCCGCCAAGCTTTAACCGCCTTCCGCCCGCCAGCCGTCATATGACGGCCAGGCGGCATGGCTCTCGTTCTGGGAGGGTGTCATATGACGCCCTCGCCTTCCCAGCCCATCAGGGGGCGCGCGTGCCGCCACCGGGACTCGCGCGCGCCTGCCGTGTCACTCGGGACCCGATTGAGTGTGCCCGGCGGCCGCGATGTCCGCCGGGCATCCACGATTGCCCGGTAACAGAGCAGGACCGTGAATCTGTGTATGTAAACACACAGAACCAAGTCCTGTCAGAGGAGAGGAGACCAATGTGTGTTTTCAGTACTGAGAAACACCGATCGGTCTCCTCCCCTTGTGAGTCCCCTCCCCCTACAGTTAGTTCTTTGCTATCTTGCCATTTTTGTGCAATTGGGCACCATCTGTACTTCCAGATATGAGGTATCCTTGTTTAAAGCAGCCTTTTCCTTGGTATTTTTTTTGCAGGTTTCCGGGTCAGTGAGCTGGTCAGTCCTTCTAGGAAGGTTTCGGGGGGAATCTTGGTGAGGAATGTGATTTGGGAGAGGGACAGGGTGCAGGTTTTGATACGCAGGTCAAAGACGGACCAGACGGGCAAGGGCGCATGGGTACAGCTGTTTCAATTGCCGGGTTTCTCAGTGGTACGGGAATTTTTGGATGTGCGACCGGGCGTGGTAGGGCCTTTTCTGTTACACGGGGATGGGTCACTGTTGTCCAAGTTTCAGTTCATTGAGATAGTCAGGAAGAGTCTTCGGCGGTGGGCTTGGAAGAAAAACAGTATGCCTCGCACTCCTTCTGTATCGGGGCGGCCACAGAGGCCGCTCAGTGCGGGCTGGACGAGGTGTCTGTAAGGAGGATTGGTAGGTGGTACTCAAGGAGGTTTCGTACCTACATTTGCCTACATTTGTAAGCCAATAAGCCGATCATGGGGGGGTACAAGATAGAGGAAGGGTCATGGTGGTTCTTGCTTGTGGGTGAGTACTCATGGTGTTTTTTTGTTATCCTGTGGTTCTCGTTCTTTTCTTTCAGATGGGGTGCAGACATGCCTCATCTGGATTTTGGGCCACTCATACGTATTTTGGGGGGCCAGGCAAGCTGATGTTAGGCCGGATGGCAGACAGCTAGGTATTTCCAGGAGGGAGGCATGTATTCCCTGGCTAGGTGTACCAGGGATGATGTGGAGCAGGGTGGTGCCGGAGGTACATCGTTTTGCGCGCCTTGACAGGTCACCCGACATCATAGTGCTCCATGTTGGAGGGAATGTTCTAGGGATTCGTTCCAGTATGGAGCTTATTATGGACATCAAGTTAGACTTCCTGTGGCTCCGTACAGCCTTCCCCGATATGCTGGTTTTGTGGTTTGACATATTGGCTCGGACGACTTGGCGCATGGCGAGGTCGGTTACAAGACTCGACAAGACTCGAATTAAAGTCAATAAAGTGGTGGGCCAATTTTTTTATGAGAAATGGGGGCCTGGTCATTCGCATAAGGGAATTAGAATCTGATACCAGATGTACCTAAGGGGGGATGGAGTCCATCTATCGGTGGTGGGGATAGACTTGTGGTCCCTGGGGTTGCAGGATTGGATTCAACGTGCCTTGAGGGTGTGGAGGGGCCCTTAAGGGTAAGGTGTCACCCTTATGGGCGGTGGCGGTAGATTGGTCTGTGACGGTGTAAGAAATTACTTACGAGATGGAAGTGTGGGGGACTCATCGGTGGTATGTGCCCCTCTGGTGGATTCCAGTTAACATGGTTTAGCTGGAATAGGGTAATGGTTGCACTGCGAGTAGTGGGGTTGTCACCGAGCTGGTGTTCACGGCTGGAGGCCTTATCATGGTAAAGGTCCCGCAGTGTAGCAGTGGAACATGTCTGTGCACAAGTGAGTTACCAGATGGACTAAAATTCATAGTGGATAATGCCTCAACCCTTGCTGCCCTCAGGGACAGGGGTATCCTAGCAGTCAAAAGGGAAAGAAAGAAAACAAGGGTGCACCAACCTTGTGCGTTATCCTTAGATATATTTTATTAGAAATACAATAAGAATCTACTCACAAACGTATGGAAGAAAACTCGTGATACAAATAGTCTCCAGACGAAAGCAATTGGTCAAAGTGACAACAGACTCCAGATGGTAACAGACAAGATTTCAGGGGCCACTGCTGGCTGACGCATTTCAAAGGATTACCTTCTTCCTCAGAGCCCAGCAGTGTTGCATCCTTCAGCTTCCCCTATATATACACATATGCACCAATATGCACCCAAAAAGCACCTCCTACAGGAATCAAGAGACACCGCCTATATTAGTGGGTGGCCCACGGCCAAACGGTAACACCCACTAATAAATAGGAGTAGTAATAAAACCCACATAAGTATACTATCGATTCAGACAATTGATTGAATTCATAAACAGGGGGCAGTGTGTTTGACACCATGTTATAGGTTGGCAAAAATCTGTGTCTATAAACTAATGTAAATCAATGTTAATTGCAAAGGATGGTATAAGGAATGACATAAAAACTACTACACACACGAGATCAAGGTGCTGCTGGTAGTGTGGAACAATATTATTAATAATTATAATAATTAAAAGGTAAAATGATCACAGCAATTTTCTGATACATGTTGCATGAGGAACGCCCTATTGCTATATTGTCGGTCCCCACCACTAAGGATGAGCTCCGGCGTGTTCGCAAGCTGCACGTGCCGAGCCCGCCAGGAAGTCGGTACTGCGCTAATCACAGGCAGTGGGACATTTCCCGATCTCTGCAGCCACACATCGGGAAATGTCCCACTGCTTGTGATTAGCGCTGTGCAGTGCCGACTTCCAAGTGGGCTCGGCACGTGCAGCTTGCGAACACGCAGGAGCTCATCCTTACCCACCACACACCACCACCAGGAGGGACCAGAAACACTGTCACACCACAATACTGGTTGTCATCTTCAAACCCCACCTGAGCCTGGAGGATCTCTCCTCCATATCACCATTCAGCAGCTCTCCTCGTGTCCTATTCCTGTGCCTGGAACACACGCCGTGTTTGAGTTCCAAAGCAACCGGTAGTGCGTTCCAGGCAGGTCATTTCCTGAACGTCAACCGCCGCGCACAACTGACGTCACCGGCAGCAGTCGGCCTCCGCCATTTTGTTGAAGGAAATACCATAGAGGGCAATGACAGACAATTTAACAATTATAGATCACGGAAAACAAGCCAGAAAAGGGGACACACGGTTCCCCCTGTCAAAATACCCATACTGCCCCCAGTAGGTAATCAAAAGGGAGGGGATCCCTAAGCCCCTCTGGGATACACCTACCATCCAAACAATGTTAGAAGGACACTCCCTGATCAAGAACAATAGGGCATAGAGGCATGCATAAAGGTGCACATATATACACACATGTATGCGCACATGCACAAAAGCTATGTGCACGTGCCCAAGCCAAAACGGAAGGAGCAAAAATAATTCTGCACAGTATTAAAACACGGGCTACACCAGCTGGTTTTCTTGAATGTACAGCTATTCAGCACAACATCACACCAGAACCTCTCCCAGCTACCGAATCGTGCGAGGAACCTGTGAGACGCAGTATAACTGCCAGGACTACATACTTATGATATATACTCCCACTTATATCTTGTAAGTGTTTTTAATCTTGTGCAATAAATAATATTGTTTTAATACTACACTTAGAGGCGCCCCCCCCCCCTGTTTCTTTTATAATTGTTAAATTGTCTGTCATTGCCCTCTATGGTATTTCCTTCAACAAAATGGTGGTGACCGACTGCTGCCGGTGACATCAGCGTTGCGCGCCAGTTGACGCACAGGAAATGACATTTAGCCCGCACTTCCGGTTGCTTGGAGCGCAAACAACATGGCGTGCGTTCAGGCACAGGAATAGGACACGAGGAGAGCTGCTGAATGGCGATATGGAGGAGAGATCCTCCAGATTCAGGTGGGGTTTGGAGCTTACAACCAGTATCCCTCCTGGTGGTGGTGTGTGGTGGGGACCGGGAAAATAGCAATAGGGCGTTCCTCATGCAACATGTATCAGGAAATTACTGTGATCATCATCCGGCCCCTTACCTTTTAATTATTATAATTATTAATAATATTGTTCCACACTACCAGCAGCACCTTGATCTCGTGTGTGTAGTAGTTTTTATGTCATTCCTTATACCATCCTTTGCAATTAACATTGATTTACATTAGTTTATAGACACAGATTGTTGCCAACCTATAACATGATGTCAAACACACTGCCCCCTGTTAATGAATTCAATCAATTGTCTGAATCGATAGTATACTTATGTGGGTTTTATTACCACTCCTATTTATTGGTGGGTGTTACCCTTTGGCCGTGGGCCACCCACTAATATGGGCGGTGTCTCTTCAATCCTGTAGGAGGTGCTTTTTGGGTGCATATTGGTACATATGTGTATATATAGGGGAAGCTGAAGGATGCAACACTGCTGGGCTCTGAGAAAGAAGGTAATCCTTCAAAACACGTCAGCCAGCAGTGGCCCCTGAAATCTCGTCTGTTACCATCTGGAATCTGTTGTCACTTTGACCAATTGCGATCGTCTGGAGACTATTTGTATCGTGAGTTTTCTTCCATACGTTTGTGAGTAGATTCTTATTGTATTTCTAATAAAATATATCTAAGGATAATGCACAAGGTTGGGGCGCCCTTGTTTTCTTTCTTTCTTTTTCGTACTCCATTTCATTTCTGGTCTCGTTAATCTAGGTAATGAGAAGGGGTGGGGGTGAGTACTCATGGTCGGGCACAGTGGCGGCCCGTCCATAGGGGGCGCCTGGGCGCCGCCCCCCCTCCAGGCAGCAAAAAAAAAAAGTAAAAATAAAAAAACATTTTTATTACTGGCCCTTTAAAAAAAAAAAAAGAAAAAAAACAGGTCGCCGGACACAGTGCGATGCCGGACACAGTGCACTTATGGGAAGCGCCACGTCTATGCAATCACAGGATTGCAGACGTGGCGCTGCATTTGCGGGCGTTTAGCCCGCCTTACGCTGTTTTCTGAAGCGCTGAGTAGCTTCCGCCCGGCCATAGTAATAGATACTACAGGCGCCGGGCGGAAGCTACTCGGCGCTTCAGATTTGATTGACATCTGCCCTGAGTTAGATGTCACTTCCTGCTTCTCTCTCCGATTGCGCACGAGAGAGGAAACAGGAAGAATGCTGCTGCCAGTGTGAAGGAGACACCGCAGGAGACCCAAGGTAAGTACTGCTGTGCGGAGAAGGGGGGTGGGTTTGAAGTGACAGAGGCTACATTTGGGGGGACAGAGGCTACATTTGGGGGGGGACAGAGGCTGCATTTTGGGGGGGGGGGACAGAGGCTGCATTTGGGGGGGACAGAGGTTGCATTTTTGGGGGGATAGAGGCTGCATTTGGGAGAACAGAGGCTGCATTTAATGGGACACAGGCATGCTGCATTTGGGGGGGGCACAGGCTGCATTGGGGGGGGGGGCAGAGGCTGCATTTGGGGGGGACAGACTGCATTTGGGGGGGACAAAGCCTGCATTGGGGGGGACAGAGGCTGCATTTGGGTTGGGACAGAGGCTGCATTTGGGGGAACAGAGGCTGCATTTAATGGGACACAGGCATGCTGCATTTGGGGGGGACAGAGGCTGCATTTGGGGGGGACAGAGGCTGCATTTGGGTGGGACAGAGGCTGCATTTGGGAGAACAGAGGCTGCATTTAATGGGACACAGGCATGCTGCATTTAATGGGAACAGAGGCTGCATTTAATGGGACACAGGCATGCTGCATTTAATGGGAACAGAGGCTGCATTTAATGGGACACAGGCATGCTGCATTTGGGGGGGGGGGACAGAGGCTGCATTTGGGGGGGGACAGAGGCTGCATTTGGGGGGGGGGAACAGAGGCTGCATTTGGGGGGGGGACAGAGGCTGCATTTGGGGGGGGGGGACAGAGGCTGCATTTGGGGGGGGGGACAGAGGCTGCATTTGGGGGGGACAGAGGCTGCATTTGGGGGGGGACAGAGGCTGCATTTGGGGGGGACAGAGGCTGCATTTGGGGAGACAGAGGCTGCATTTGGGGAGACAGAGGCTGCATTTGGGGGGACAGAGGCTGCATTTTATGTGACAGAGGCTGCATTTGATGTGACACAGGCTGCATGTAAGGAGGGACTCCGCTGGAGGCACCTGATGTAAGGACAGACTGCTGGGGATACCTGATGGCATCTGGTTGTAGGCGAAGTGGCTAGTGACACACTCGGGGCTCCCACTGATTCTGCATTATGGTGAGTTGAATGATTTAATTTTAGATTACAATGTAATAATTGAGTGGGACAGAGGCTGCATTTGGGAAAACAGAGGCTGCATTTAATGGGACACAGGCATGCTGCATTTGGGGGGGACACAGGCTGCATTGGGGGGGGACACAGGCTGCATTTGGGGGGGGGCACAGGCTGCATTTGGAGGGGGGGACAGAGACTGCATTTGTGGGGGCAGGGGCTGCATTTGGGTTGGGACAGAGGCTGCATTTGGGGGAACAGAGGCTGCATTTAATGGGACACAGGCATGCTGCATTTAATGGGGGACAGAGGCTGCATTTGGGGGGGCGCAGAGGCTGCATTTGGGGGGGACAGAGGCTGCATTTGGGTGGGACAGAGGCTGCGTTTGGGAGAAAAGAGGCTGCATTTAATGGGACACAGGCATGCTGCATTTAATGGGAACAGAGGCTGCATTTAATGGGACACAGGCATGCTGCATTTGGGGGGGGGGACAGAGGCTGCATTTGAGGGGGGGACAGAGGCTGCATTTGGGGGGGGGGCAGAGGCTGCATTTGGGGGGAGCAGAGGCTGCATTTGGGGAACAGAGGCTGCATTTAATGGGACACAGGCATGCTGCATTTAATGGGACACAGGCATGCTGCATTTAATGGGACACAGGCATGCTGCATTTAATGGGACACAGGCATGCTGCATTTGGGGGGGACAGAGGCTGCATTTGGGGGGGACAGAGGCTGCATTTGGGTGGGACAGAGGCTGCATTTGGGAGAACAGAGGCTGCATTTAATGGGACACAGGCATGCTGCATTTAATGGGACACAGGCATGCTGCATTTAATGGGACACAGGCATGCTGCATTTGGGGGGGGGCGCAGGCTGCATTTGGGGGGGACAGAGGCTGCATTTCTAGGGGGACAGAGACTGCATTTGGGGGGGACAGAGGCTGCATTTGGGGGGGCAGAGGCTGCATTTGGGTTGGGACAGAGGCTGCATTTGGGGAACAGAGGCTGCATTTAATGGGACACAGGCATGCTGCATTTAATGGGACACAGGCATGCTGCATTTAATGGGGGACAGAGGCTGCATTTGGGGGGGGGGGACAGAGGCTGCATTTGGGGGGGACAGAGGCTGCATTTGGGTGGGACAGAGGCTGCATTTGGGAGAACAGAGGCTGCATTTAATGGGACACAGGCATGCTGCATTTAATGGGAACAGAGGCTGCATTTAATGGGACACAGGCATGCTGAATTTGGGGGGGCAGAGGCTGCATTTGGGGGGGGGACAGAGGCTGCATTTGGGGGGGACAGAGGCTGCATTGGGGGGGGCAGAGGCTGCATTTGGGGGGGGGGGGGACAGAGGCTGCATTTGGGGGGGACAGAGGCTGCATTTCTAGGGGGACAGAGACTGCATTTGGGGGGGACAGAGGCTGCATTTGGGGGGGCAGAGGCTGCATTTGGGTTGGGACAGAGGCTGCATTTGGGGGAACAGAGGCTGCATTTAATGGGACACAGGCATGCTGCATTTAATGGGACACAGGCATGCTGCATTTAATGGGGGACAGAGGCTGCATTTGGGGGGGGGGACAGAGGCTGCATTTGGGGGGGACAGAGGCTGCATTTGGGTGGGACAGAGGCTGCATTTGGGAGAACAGAGGCTGCATTTAATGGGACACAGGCATGCTGCATTTAATGGGAACAGAGGCTGCATTTAATGGGACACAGGCATGCTGAATTGGGGGGGGGACAGAGGCTGCATTTGGGGGGGACAGAGGCTGCATTGGGGGGGCAGAGGCTGCATTTGGGGGGGGGGACAGAGGCTGCATTTGGGGGGGGGGACAGAGGCTGCATTTGGGGGGGACAGAGGCTGCATTTGGGGAGACAGAGGCTGCATTTGGGGAGACAGAGGCTGCATTTGGGGGGACAGAGGCTGCATTTGGGGGGACACAGGCTGCATGTAAGGAGGGACTCCACTGGAGGCACCTGATGTAAGGACAGACTGCTGGGGATGCCTGATGGCATCTGGTTGTAGGCGACGTGGCTAGTGACACACTCCCACTGATTCTGCATTATGGTGAGTTGAATGATTTCATTTTATATTACAATGTAATAATAGAAATAATGTGCTTCAATCATCCTGACACCATAACAGCCATGGTGTTGGGATGATTGAAGTGCTAACACCAGGTGTTTGGAGTATCTTTATCTGCTGATTGTTAAACTTTCTAGAATACACATATTTCTATTGTTGTGTAGGATCTGGGCCTGTTGTCCCTCTCTCCCTCTCCCTCCATCCCTCGTTTATCTCAGACACTAACCACACCACCTTAGAGCCACGCCCACTATTTTGCTGAAACCACGCCTATTTTCACTAAATGGGAGGGGTCAAAAAGGAAGGGCGGGGTCTGGCGCCCCCCCATCCTAAAACTTTACCAGCCGCCACAGGTCGGGCAGGTAAAAGGGAATTTGGGGACATCTGATCTACAATGGTCAAGGCTCCAGGGGCTGCATTTGGGTTGGGACAGAGGCTGCATTTGGGGGAACAGAGGCTGCATTTAATGGGACACAGGCATGCTGCATTTAATGGGGGACAGAGGCTGCATTTGGGGGGCGCAGAGGCTGCATTTGGGGGGGACAGAGGCTGCATTTGGGTGGGACAGAGGCTGCGTTTGGGAGAAAAGAGGCTGCATTTAATGGGACACAGGCATGCTGCATTTAATGGGAACAGAGGCTGCATTTAATGGGACACAGGCATGCTGCATTTGGGGGGGGGGGACAGAGGCTGCATTTGAGGGGGGGGGACAGAGGCTGCATTTGGGGGGGGGCAGAGGCTGCATTTGGGGGGAGCAGAGGCTACATTTAATGGGACACAGGCATGCTGCATTTAATGGGACACAGGCATGCTGCATTTAATGGGGGACAGAGGCTGCATTTGGGGGGGGGACAGAGGCTGCATTTGGGGGGGACAGAGGCTGCATTTGGGTGGGACAGAGGCTGCATTTGGGAGAACAGAGGCTGCATTTAATGGGACACAGGCATGCTGCATTTAATGGGAACAGAGGCTGCATTTAATGGGACACAGGCATGCTGCATTTGGGGGGGGCAGAGGCTGCATTTGGGGGGGGACAGAGGCTGCATTTGGGGGGGGACAGAGGCTGCATTGGGGGGCAGAGGCTGCATTTGGGGGGGGGGGAACAGAGGCTGCATTTGGGGGGGACAGAGGCTGCATTTGGGGGGGACAGAGGCTGCATTTGGGGAGACAGAGGCTGCATTTGGGGAGACAGAGGCTGCATTTGGGGGGACACAGGCTGCATGTAAGGAGGGACTCCGCTGGAGGCACCTGATGTAAGGACAGACTGCTGGGGATGTCTGATGGCATCTGGTTGTAGGCGACGTGGCTAGTGACACACTCGGGGCTCCCACTGATTCTGCATTATGGTGAGTTGAATGATTTAATTTTATATTACAATGTAATAATAGAAATAATGCGCTTCAATCATCTTGACACCATAACAGCCATGGTGTTGGGATGATTGAAGTGCTAACACCAGGTGTTTGGAGTATCTTTATCTGCTGATTGTTAAACTTTCTAGAATACACATATTTCTATTGTTGTGTAGGATCTGGGCCTGCTGTCCCTCTCTCCCTCTCCCTCCATCCCTCGTTTATCTCAGACACTAACCACACCACCTTAGAGCCACGCCCACTATTTTGCTGAAACCACGCCTATTTTCACTAAATGGGAGGGGTCAAAAAGGAAGGGCGGGGTCTGGCGCCCCCCCCATCCTAAAACTTTACCAGCCGCCACTAGTCGGGCAGGTAAAAGGGAATTTGGGGACATCTGATCTACAATGGTCAAGGCTCCAGGGGTGGGGACTGGAACAAAGCTCTCCTCCTGCTGGAGCTATGCTGGATATATACATTGAAGGCTACACACCCCCCAGGACTCAATGAGGTGGTGTGTTTCAAGCCTTTTCTTGAGGGGTTTGCCTCTAGGGGGATAGAACAGTACCTTTCTATCTACATTAACAGCATGGATCTAATTCTTCCCCTTTCTTGTTCCTTCTTTTTTTGTATTTTTTTCCTCCTTTTTTTTCTCTTGTTTTGTGTCTTTCGATAAATGATTATGTGTTTTAAGATCTCGATGTACACACTGTCATATGAGGTCCCAGTTCCTTTGGCTGCGATCTGCTCTGGCTGCAGACACATATGTACATATCTTTTGTGTTTCAGTTTGGCCACCCACGATCTCCACAATTGGCTTTGTGTAGTAGAGGATAGGATACCATCTTTTTCCTTTATTTTTATTACTGCCTTTATGGAATCAGACCCGTATGCCCGGCACGGCTAAGGCGCCTAATCTTGGCGATCTTGGTAGTGGCTTGGTAGTCTTATGACAGTTTCCACCTGCCACTGACAGCCACCAGCTCTCTGCTCACAGAGCTCTGAGAACTGAACGATTGGCGGTGTTTGATCGCTCGGTTCTCAATCTTAGAGTAGGCGGGGGACAGATGCTGCATCCACCTAGGCAAGTATGATTAAAAAAAATAAAAATAATTCCCATCCTTCTCTTTTATGTCTTACGTGTTTCAAAAGTTCCAACAACCATCTTGCAGTAGTCCTCCCCGGATTTGCATGTTGTCTCTTTCTTGCAGTTGCTGCTGCTGATTTCATATTCGCATGTGTAACATCTTAGGGAATAGGCTAAAAGAGAACAATAATGTGTGACTCCAACTTTCAATAAAAGCAGATATAACTTCTACATTTACACTGATAAAAGCCGTACATGATGAGTGCTATGGAACTGTCACAGCATGAGTGCTTCCGTCTGTATACCACTTCCTCCAGTCTGGACATAGATACCAGATATTATAGCTGTACATACCAGACTAACCAACAATAGCTTGTATGAAGCTGGAACGTTTATTGAACAAACTCACACATAATATCATATTACCCTAACAATACAAACTGTACACAGGAATATAATTACCATAGCTAAACAACCAACATGTCCTATAAACATTAACCCCTCCAGCCCCGGAAGATTTTACCCCCTTCCTGACCAAAGTACTTTTTGCGATTCGGCTCTGCGTCGCTTTAACTGACAATTGCGCGGTCGTGCGACGTTGCACCCAAACAAAATTGACGTTCTTATTTTCCCAGAAATAGAGCTTTATTTTGGTGGTATTTGATCATCTCTGCGGTTTTTATTTTTTGCGCTATAAACAAAAAAAAGCGACAATTTTGAAAAAAAAACAAATTTTTTACTTTTTGCTATATTAAATATCCCCCAAAAATATATAAAAAAAAACTTTTCCCCAGTTTAGACCGATATGTATTGTTCTACATATTTTTGGTAAAAAAATTGCAATAAGCGTATATTGATTGGTTTGCGCAAAAGTTATAGCGTCTGCAAAATAGGGGACAGTTTCATGGCATTTTTATTATTAATTTTGTTTTTATTAGCAATGGCGTCGATCTACGATTTTTATCGGGATTGCAACATTATGGTGGACACATCGGACACTTTTGACACTATTTTGGGACTATTGTCATTTATACAGCGATCAGTGCTATAAAAATGCACTGATTACTGTGTAAATGACACTGGCAGGGAAGGATTTAACCACTAGGGGGCCATGAAGGGGTTAAGTGTGTCCTAGGGAGTGATTCTAACTGTGGGGGGGATGGGCTTCAACTCACATGACAGGGAGCAGTGATCTCTGTCATATCACTAGGCAGAATGGGGAAATGCCTTGTTTACATAGGCACTTCCCCATTCTGCGGCTCCGTGACACGATTACCGGGAGACTGGCGGACATCAAGTCCGCCGGTCCCATGGGTACCTATGGGTCACGCTGTAACTAGCCACCTGGACAATGTTGTGATTAATCAGATATCCCCACTTCAGGTCAGACTTCCCGACCCCAAGCTCACAGAGTATACTACACATTTTCATAAGTTCAAGATCTCAGCAGTAGTTTGCTAGCAGACAAATGGGGGTTATTTACTAAAGGCAAATCCACTTTGCACTACAAGTGCAAACTACAAGTGCAAAGTGCACTTGAAATTACACTGAAAGTGCACTTGAAAGTGCAGTCGCTGTAGATCTGAGAAGGACCTGCAAGGAAAATAAAAAAAAACAGCATTTTAGCTTGTACATGATTGGATAAGAAAATCAGCAGAGCTTCCCCTCATTTCAGATCTACCCCTCAGATTTACAGCGACTGCACTTCCAAGTGCACTTTCAGTGCAATTTCAAGTGCACTTTGCACTTGTAGTTTGCACTTGTAGTGCAAAGTGGATTTGCCTTTCATAAATAACCCCCAATAGGTGAGTTAATTAGTATTAGGGATGGGCCCGATGTTTAAGTCGCACGTAAAGTTGACTCGAACATCGGGTGTTTGCCCGTTCATCGAATAGTGAACATTATGGGGCGTTCGCAACAAATTCGAGCGCAGCGGAATGCCCCATAATACACTGAGAGATCGCAGTGCATTGACGTCTGATTGGCTAAAGCATGCACCTGACCTGCATGCTTTGGCCAATCACAGCACGCTTTGCTGCGAGAGCCATAATTGGCCAAAGTCAGGGTGAATTTGGACAATCATGGCTCAGGGGGCTAAGTCCACGCCCCACACTTACTCAGCGGCCGTATGTAGTGTGTTAGAGTGGACAGAGAGAGAACTTGAGCTAGATTAGGCAGGTAAGTTAGTGGCGTACAGGCAGTGTGTATATTATATATATTTATATTGTGACAGACCTAGCCGGGAGAGAGACTTTTGGAGGGGACTGCATGCAAGCCTCTTGCCGATCAATCGTGGGCCCTGGCATTTGGGGGAACGGTGCTCTTTGTGAGCTGTGTGCCTGGGGACCCTTGAGGTGGTATTACTGTGGATTCGGGTCCTGGTCCCCCAGAACACACAGACTCTGGGGACCCTGGATTTGCCATATTAGAAATAGTGGTTGATTCATAATGCTGGGACAAATACTGTTAGGAGATGCTGATGTCAATTCCAGCTGCCTGTCTGTCTGTTGCCTGCTAGAATGTGTATTGTAAATACGTCTCTAGTATGGGATCTAAGAGTCATTAGATCCCCATTGTTGTTTGTGTTAATTAACTCTGCTATTGCGATAATGTTGATTGGGTTTTCTGAGCTACAAGATGGCCAGTCTGGCCTAAAGGTCATGTCTGAGTCATCTAGGCTGTCTAAAGGGATTAGTTAATTAGCTTATGTTAATTAGGTTAATTAGGTCACAGATGTATGTTCAGAGTAATATGAGCAGGAGGTATAAAAGAGCCTGTATTCCTCAATAAAAGAGATTCCTGGTTGAACTTACATACAGCCTGCCTGGTGTTTGTTCTGAGCTATCACAACTGGGTTAGAACGGCACATAGCTGTAGTTCTAATCCCGGATCGAACAATCAGATGTTGTGGTCTGCAATCTGATTCTATAGCTGCAGAGGAGTGTCGGAAGAGTGGAACCGAGCAAGCAGGGGCTCGTTACATTGGTTGGCAGCCGTGGGATTTGCTCTCCAGTTACTGGGACACTCCAAACCAGCCTGCAGGAGAGCCACGCTGAAAGACTTACTTGAGAGCCGTGGAGGGAATGGTGGGATCGTGCTTCCTTGCCGTGAACACATCCAAACCATCACCTGGATCCAAGGTCCAGATAGCAGGAGAGGAGAGGTACAGATACCAGCCATCATGGAAGAAGAATTCAGAAGGAGGTTGCGAGAGATGCAGATACAGCACAGAGGACCAGTATCAGAGCAGGTCCTGCTAGGATGGTTTGATTCTATCCGCTGCGAACTCTGGAAGGAAGCGCTAGCCCGTGAGCAGCGAAACCAGGGAAAAGTTCTCCCCTCCATCCATGTAAGGTACTGGTCGCAGTATGAAGTACGATTGCTGTTATTGGGGGAACAGCCGAACCAGGAGTGGACAGCTGAGTTAAGCAGGCTGATCCAGGCAGAAATGCGGTTGGACGAGAGCTACAGAGCCCTCCAGTGGTATGTAGCCAAAGTGTGCCCGTGGACAGCGGATGACAGCCCCACGGAAGGCTTTGACTACGATGGCCTGGGATTGTTGTACTGGAGGCTGTCCGAGGACCCTGACTTTGGGAGTGATCGGGAGTGGCATTTGGAGGAAATAATGGGGCACAGAGAGCGATGACTGAATGTCTCAGAAGTGCACTGGGCACAGGAAGATTTGGAGTTTCTGGCCATTCAGGAATGGGAGCTTGAGATGGCCTACAGACAGCTGCTAGACTCCGCTCAGCAGCAGGGTGGGGCTCCCTTTGCCTGGGACTATCAGGAAATACCAGTTGACAACTCTGAAATCCTGGCTGAAGAGTTGACAATGTGGCAGAGTAACAGTGTGCTTTGCCAACCTTCCCCCGCAGCTATGGAGGCGGAGGTCTTATGGCGGATGCAGCAAGTGCTGACTGACCTTGATGATCCTGTTTCTCCATGGGATGATCTTGGATGGAGGAATGTGCCTGTCCAGCAGCATGCCAGAGAATCGGCAGTGGAAAATCTGAAGATTGCCGTCCCCAAACCTGAAGTGCTGACAACAGGGCAGAGCTCTGCTAACCTCTGCCCAGCACTGATAGCATCCTCTGGGTTCCACGGAGAGGAGATGGTGAACCTTTATCCCCAGATACCAGTTGCAGAGACAGGGGATTTGATAGACTTTTCTGCTGAGGAAGAACAACCTGGTGAGCCTCCAGCAGATGGGGGAATGGAAAAGGAAGCAGCCGGCTCACCTCCCCAATGGCAGCTACACAGTTTGGGAGTGGAGGAAGCCAGCCTCCTGCCCCAACAGTTAGCCAGAGCAGATGGTGTGGGGTTTCCAGCAGAAGGGCTGGCAACAGGGCCGAATACTGCTGGACTCTGCCCTCAACAAACAGAGGATGGATTTCCTGTGAAGGTGGATGGGACTTCAGTCTCCACCTGTATACCCCAGGGATGCTGGGCAGTCGGCCCAGATTCCCAACAGCATGACGGAGTGAGCCCAGACACCCTGTCTTCTCTCCAGCGGCAGAAAGGACTCCAGGGAGAAGGGCCAGTCCAGGCCTCTCCCCAGCGGCAGATATGTTCTCTGAGAGAGGCAGAGGTTGGCTGGGTGAGTAATGCTTTGTTTGGAACAATTTGTTTGGGGTACTGTGTGGGTACAGGCATTAGAGGACTGGAACTACTGACTAACTTCGGAGTCAACCCGTCTGGGGTCTCCTCCTGTGTTAGTCTCCTGCCGAAAGCGGAGAAATGTGACAGACCTAGCCGGGAGAGAGACTTTTGGAGGGGACTGAATGCAAGCCTCTTGCCGATCGATCGTGGGCCCTGGCATTTGGGGGAACGGTGCTCTTTGTGAGCTGTGTGCCTGGGGACCCTTGAGGTGGTATTACTGTGGATTTGGGTCCTGGTCCCCCAGGACACACAGACTCTGGGGACCTTGGATTTGCCATATTAGAAATAGTGGCTGATTCATAATGCTGGGACAAATACTGTTAGGAGATGCTGATGTCAATTCCAGCTGCCTGTCTGTCTGTTGTCTGTTAGAATGTGTATTGTAAATAAGTCTCTAGTATGGGATCTAAGAGTCATTAGATCCCCATTGTTGTTTGTGTTAATTAACTCTGCTATTGTGATAATGTTGATTGGGTTTTCTGAGCTACAAGATGGCCAGTCTGGCCTAAAGGTCATGTCTGAGTCATCTAGGCTGTCTAAAGGGATTAGTTAATTAGCTCATGTTAATTAGGTTAATTAGGTCACAGGTGTATGTTCAGAGTAATATGAGCAGGAGGTATAAAAGAGCCTGTATTCCTCAATAAAAGAGATTCCTGGTTGAACTTAAATACAGCCTGCCTGGTGTTTGTTCTGATCTATCACAACTGGGTTAGAACGGCACATAGCTGTAGTTCTAATCCCGGAGCATTGGATGACCAAACAATCAGAGGAGCTGCAGAGGAGTGTCGGGAGAGTGAAACCGAGCGAGCAGGGGCTTGTTACATATATATATATATATATATATATATATATATATATATATATATATATATATATATATATATCCTGCACTGACTGTAAATATAGTCTACACTGAATGCACTGTATGTATAGTCTATCTACACTGAGTGCAGAATATATATACACACACATACATATATACATATATCAGCCCTCAAAAATTCCACTCACCTGCTCGCAATTTGCGAGTGGATTTTGGGTGCTTGCGAGTGTGGGCTGCCTGGGAGCGGGGAGGAGCACCGCCGGCAGCCTGGATGGTTTGGGAGCCATTCTCCCAGCGATCGTAGGGGAAGAGAGAGGAGAGGAGAGCCACCACCGCCTGGTTGATTAGAGCACGGGGAACATAACAGCTTTCATTTCAATAGCTGTGTGTTCCTCGCCTCGTGCCGTCATATACAGCCCCTCCCACTTGTCCGGGGAACTTTGATAGACAGATCACCCAAATCCCAGGATTGGACGTGGGGACAAGGTGCTTTGGGGAGGTCCTTCCTGTCCTACAGGCTGCATGCTCGGATAATGGTCTGGTATGGATTTTGGGGGGACCACACGCCAATTTTTTTTCTCATTTTGACGTGGAGTTCCCCCATAATATCCATACCAGACCTGAAGGGCCTGGCATGGACTGGGGGGGGAACCCACGCCAATTTTTTTCCTTGATTTTTTTATCTATATTGCCAGGAGTCGGTAATACATTGCAGCCGCGAGCAAGTTAAAATGACATTTTATTCTGTAGAAATGTCATTTTGCTGCGGCACTGTAATACACATCGCACAGATGCGCCACTTTACAGGCAGACTAAAGGGACCCCCAGGCCCGATATTTAAAGGAATTTTTAATTTTTATTGGTTCACTTTAAGCATTATTAAAATCACTGCTCCTGAAAAAACAGTTATTTTAAAAACTATTTTTGCATTGATCCATGTCCCCTAAGGCAGTACCCTGGTCCCCATACACCTTTTATGGCAATAACTTGCATATAAGCCTTTAAAATGAGCACTTTTGATTTTTTATGTTCATGTCCCATAGACTTTAATAGGGTTCTCATGTTCTCACAAATTTTTTGCCTTTTCGCATGTTCTGGTGCAAACCGTACGGGGGGGGGGTGTTCGGCTCATCCCTAATTAGCCCAATTAACCATGGTACAGATGTGCTTAGCAGAAAACACATAACACCTCAATACAAAGACAATAGCAGGAGACCACCAGTAACAGACTGTCCGGTTCCTACATTGAAGAACATGGAACAGTGGCCAATATGACCAGCTCTTTCAATGAACATCCCTAATTAGCCCAATTAACCAAGGTACAGATGTGCTTAGCAGAAAACACATAACACCTCAATACAAAGACAATAGCAGGAGACCACCAGTAACAGACTGTCCGGTTCCTACATTGAAGAACATGGAACAGTGGCCAATATGACCAGCTCTTTCAATGAACATGTATAGTTCAGAATCAAACAAACCAGGCATAGTCTTCATATATTTCTTGAGGGATATTGTTGATAAATACTGCCCCATTTTAAGTAATCCAAACCACATTCTCAGTGTTCATTAAGTAGTTGTCCATTATTTGCTCAGCCATCCTGTGCCCTTAATAGACACAGGGTAGCTTACACATAAGAGGGACCTGGGGAGCTGAGACAGAGGTTTCCCAACATCTCTAGGGGAAGATGGGTTCCACAGCCCCCCCCGCCCAAAGTGACTCCCATCACAATGAGTATACCACTGTTTTCACCAATATAATAGTTTTCGTTCCTTTTATCATATTTCTCTATCTTTTATAGAATAACTCAATTATACATTTTACCTGTAAAATACAAAACAAAAAAAAACTAGATTTAGACTTACCGGTAACTCTGTTTCTAGGAGCCGTCCAGGACAGCACTAGAGAGAGATAGGCTCCACCTCCGGAGGCAGGAAACACATCACCAGATCTTTAAAGGGTGACTCCCGTCCCTTCTTCCTCAGTCTTTAACCGAGAACTTCCCCTGAATGGCTTCTGAAACAACAAAAAACACTTGTCCAAAGTTATAACAGCATATAGGGAGGGAATCCCTGCTGTCCTGGACGACTTCTAGAAACAGAGTTACCGGTAAGTCTAACTCTAGTTTCCTCTAGTCGTCTGTCCAGGACAGCACTAGAGAGGATCAACGAGAACTTACCAGATTAGGGGGGGGACTACCGTTTGGAGGACTTTTCTCCCAAACGCTTGGTCTTGCGCTGAGGTGGGGTCCAATCTATAGTGCTTAATGAAAGTCGAGTAGTTTGACCATGTTGCTGCTCGACAGATTTGTTCTGGTGTCGCTCCAGCTCGCTCCACCCAAAAAGCTGATAGTGCCCGTGTGGAGTGAGCCATGGGGGTAAAAGGGACATTCTATTTTCATCATTTTGTAAGCTTCCACAATAGCTTGTTTAATTCATCTTGCGATTGTGTTTTTTTGAAGCTTGGGACCCCAGTTTTTTTCCTGCATGTAAAATAAATAGAGCATTAGATTTTCTAATGCTTTTTGACATCTCCAGATACTGTAAGACACAGGCTCTCACATCCAGTTGGTGGAATTCAATTTCCTTTGGATTGGTGGGGGACCCACAGAATGACGGCAAAACAATTTCCTGAGTTCTATGGAATTTTGTCACTACTTTAGGCAAAAACCCTGGGTCTGTGCATAGCACCAGCCTGTCTTCAAAAACTTGCAAAAAAGGCTCTTTAATGGAAAGCGACTGAAGCTCGCTAATGCGTCTGCCTGTGGATATGACCACTAAGAAGACCCTTTTGAGCGTGACCCATTTTAAGGACAGCTTTTTTTCCTGTGACCATTTTATTTAACCCTGTAGTACTGTCAACAGGTCCCATTTTTGCAAAATCTTAAACGGAACAGGTCTAATTCTGGCTAACCCCTTAAGGAACTTGCTAACTAGCAGGTCTAACGCCTGGGGTTGCTCTAAAAAAACAGACAAGGCCAAAACTTGCACCTTTTAATGTACTAATTGCCAGTCCTTTATCCGCGTTGTCTTGTAAAAACTCCAAGACTGCCGGAATACCTGCAGACACCTTCTTGGTATCTAACCATGAACAAAAAACTTTCCAAAATTTAACATAAATCGCTTGGGTTACCTTCTTTCTACTAGAAAGAATTGTGTTTATCACCCTGTCCGAGAGCCCCTTAGACTTCAAAAAGCTTTCTTCAGACACCAAGCTGATAATTTTAGAGTCTGTATTTCTGGTAACAGAACTGGGCCCTGGGACAGCAGATTCTTCCTCTTGGGCAGCATGAGGGGAGGCTTCTCTGACAGGCGTAACAGTGTGGAAAACCATGGCCTCTTTGGCCAATATGGAACCACTAATATCATTGTGGTCCATTCTTGAAGAAATTTCCTCAGGACTAGAGGAATAAGTTTGAATGGGGGAAAGGCGTAGCAAGTGGGAAAGGTCTACCTCTGGGCATCTATCCCTTTGGACCCGCTTCTCTTTCTAGCGAGAAGTACACTGGAACCTGGGCACTTGCTCTGTTGGCGTACAAGTCCACCTTTGGGAGACCACATTTCTGTACTATTAGTTGGAAGATCTCGCTGTTTAGTGACCATTCTGACTCTCACTCTAGATGTCGACTCAGAAAGTCCGCTGGGTGGCTGTCCACCCCTCTCAGATGGACTGCAGATACCGACTTCAGGTTTTATCTCGGCCCAACACAAGATGATATTTGTTAGTCTGATTAAGGATGGACATCTTGTTCCCCCTTGCTTGTTTATATAAGAGATTGCTACCACACTGCCCGAGAGGACCTTTACGTGGTGACCCTTCAGATCTCTGGCAAATGTTTTTAGCCCTTCCCAAATCACCTGTAACTCTCTCCAATTGTCTGACCTTTGGGACTGTGCTTTCTCCCAGCGCCCTTGGGCTATTTTTGACCCCCAATGTGGCCCCCAGCCCCAAGCACTGGTGTCCATGGGTGATACGGACGGACACTGGAAGAGACCACAATAGACCCTGCACCAGGTTCTCCTCTTTCCTCCACTACCACAGAGACTTTCTGATCTTTAAAGATAGGCGGATGGTGGTATCTAGCGATTCCTGCGCTCTGTCCCAGCTGTTCAGGATGTTGGCCTGGAGACACCTGAAATAGGCCCTTGCCCATGATAGCACAGGATTTGTTGCTACCAGAAAACCCAGACCTGACATAGCTGAGCGGAGGGAAACTGCCCAATTTTTTTGCAAAAAGGTTGCAGTGGCCTTTACCTTTTCTACCTTCTCCTCTGTGAGATAAATCTTTTGCGTCACTTAGTTCACCAAGAAACCCAGGTACTGTAAGACTTTGTGTTGGGATTAAGTTTGACTTTTCTTTGCTTATCAAGGTCATCCAAATACGGTATGACCGAGATCCCTTTCAATCTCAGGGGAGCCAGTGCTTCCGCCAGGATTTTCGTAAAAATCCTGAGGGATGAGGATAGGCCGAATGGTAGGGCCCTGAATTGAAAATGTCGGACCTGCCTTCCCCACTGGATTGCTATCCTCAAAAATTTTTGAGAGTCCTCGTGGATGGGGACATGTAGATAGGCGTCCCTCAGATCTGGGGGAAGAATTGACTTTACCGAGAAGATTGTTTCCATCCGGAATTTTTTGTATGTTACCCAGTTGTTTAGTAACTTCAGATTCAAAATTAGATGGAATTTGCCTGACGGTTTCTTTACTACAAAAACGTGAGAGTAGAAACCATGGTTTACTTCTTGCTGTGGCACTGGAACAAGAACCCGTTGATCTACCAAGTCGTCAATTTGCGACTGCAAGGCCGTCGCCTTCTGAGGATCCCTGGGAGGCGTGGTCACACACGTCCTCATAGGCGGAGTGCCTTTGAACTGTATTCGATAGCCCTCCCTGATTATCCTCAGAAAAAAAGCATTTGGGGTAGTCTTTTCCCACTGTGGGAGGAACTGCCCCAGTCTCCCTCCCACGGGAACCAAGTCACTGGGATTTAGTGTTTTTTTTTAGGAGAGGAAAACAGAACACCTTTCTGATTTCCCCTTTCCCAATGTTTTTTAGGAGCTGACCCCTTAGAGGTCTGTCCTTGTGACTGCCCTTGTCTTTTGAGGACGAAAAAAACGTTTCTCTGGTGCTTTTTTAGTCTTGGTAGGAAAGGCTTTTTTCTTGTCTGCAATGCGATCTAGGACTTTTTCCAGATCCTGTCCAAACAAGAGGTCTCCTTCAAATGGGATGCCACATAGCCTAACTTTTGAGGCGGGTCCTCCGACCAGGATTTTAACCATAACGCTCTGTGAGATGAGTTTATAAGGGCAGCGGTCTTTGCTGATAGTTTAACTGACTTGGCAGATACGTCTGCTATATAGCCCGCTGCTTTGTGCAGCCTGGGAAGGGAATCCAAAATTTCCTTCCTGGAGGTCCCACTTTCCAAATGACCTTGCAATTGGTCCAGCCAGACCTCCAAATTATGAGCCACTATTGTTGTAGCCATTGCAAGTTTTAGGTTTGCCATGGCTACTTCCCATGACCTTTTCAGCAGTACCTCCATCCTCTTGTACATGGGTTCCTTAAGGACACCCATGTCCTCAAAGTTGAGGTCTGTTGATTTGGCGCACTGGGAGAAGTCTGCGTCTACTTTGGGCACCTTGTTCCAAACACAGGTGGAATCCTCATTGAAGGGGAATCTCCTCTTCAAACTTTTGGGAAAAAACTTTTTTTCTCTGGTTCCACCCATTCTTTTTTAATAGAGTCTGCCAGTGTGCTGTGTACCAGAAAAACCCTGGTTTGGTCCTCCTTCAGGGTCTGATACATCTGGTCATGCAAAGACAAGGAGACCTGCTCTTCTTTAATTTCAAGCGTCTCATAGATCACCCCCAATAAGGCATCAACCTCCTTGAGTGAGAGCCTGTATCTGGGTGAACTTGTCCCTTGGCTCGGAATATCTTTGGATGATACCGCCTCACTTGGGTCATCCAAAGAATCTGATTCCTCTCCCCCTGATTCATCACCCTCCTCTGGGGAGGAAGCGGGGGGGGTGGGGGGGGGGTTTGCGGCTGGTTGCTTTGGGGTTTCAAGGTTTGCCAGCATTGTCTTAATGGTCTTCATTTCTTTCTGAACACCAGAAATCAATTCCTTGCAGCCCCCCGGGGCCTCCTTGTAAACCAATTTATCAATACAGGGTTTACAGAGGGGCTTGTTTCATCCTTCCTTAAATTTTTTCGTACATGACGCACACCTCTTGTTACCCCCTGACCTGTCCGGTTCTTTGGCAGAGCCTAAGACAAGAGAAGGAGAGAAGAGAAAGAGGAAAAAGGAAGGGAAAGACAAGCTACCGTCAGCATAAAATCTTAGCAAACTAGGATGTCCTTCACCAACAGTTATGTGCACCCCCTCTAGCCGCTGACAGGATTCTTAAGACTCATTAGTCTGGACCCTGTCTAAAATAGAGGGGGGGAACTCAAAAAAAACAGGCCACATAAGTAGTCCATCACTCCCCTCCCCCAGCCCTGTAGGTCCAAGGCACCCCTGTGTCCGCCTACCTGAGCTGGTTTGGCTCCACTGTCAAATGGTTGAGCTGCATCCATGCTGTCTGTTCTTTTAGACTGTCCGCTTGGAGATTTTTCTCCCAAACTGTGGTGCAGGCGGCTAGTGCTCAAAATTTCACCCCCCCGAGAGACAAATGGCAGTGATCACCCAGCCAGCAACCCCCCCCGCCGTGGGAGCAAAACGGCTACGATAACCCGCCACCCATTTACCCCCCGCCGCTGGAGGCAAACGGCGGCGATAGCGGTGATCACCCACCACCCCAGACACTAGACACTTTGAATATGCTTTACCTTGCCGTAGGGGAAAGGAAGAGACAGGCCGCTCTGGCCAGCACACAATGGGACTTCCTCCTCCCAGCCGCACAGGAACAGGACATGTGTCCTGAGACACGATTGGACAGGGAGTCCTAAGACTCCCTGGCCAATAGGGGCTTCCTGATTGGCCGGGAGGAGGATCAGTGTGTCAATAGCGAATATTCATTCACTATTGCCACACAACTGGGTGGACTCGGAGCGCAGTGTTCTGCGTCCCAAGCCCACCCTTTTTTGAAGCCTATAAGAGCCTCTGGCTCTAATCACGTGCTTCAAAAAAACACACCCCCCATTGGAATCCATGGTCCGGGGCCCTGTATGTAGCTCAGGAGGCCAGGTGCATGGATGGGGGGGTGGTGCCCCTGCTCCCCTTATGGAGCGACCGCCACTGTTCAGGCAGCACAAGGTGCAATTCTCCTTTAAAGCTGGAGCTATCTCCACTTTTTATTTGAACGTTCATGCTGTAGCTCTCTGGTCAAAATGGTCCCATGTTAAGTGTGGTAAATATCCAGCTTAGCCAGATGCCCACACTTGTTTTCCATCTTTTGGTTGCCTAGTGCAACCAATCTGTCACTGGTTTAGCCATGGAGTAGGTGCCGAGCCTGTAGAGGGCAATGCTGGGTGTTGTCTATTCTGCTCCCTCCATCGTAGGCTTCGGAGACTGCTGGGCATGTTTTTTTTTCTGGTTTGTACAGAGGTTTGTACAGAGGCGCGTGCACCGTGACGTCATGACGCATTGTGTTGTGATATCATTGCGCATGTATGCATGGTGACGTAATCACGCAGGCGTCATTTTGGTGCCAAAACATCCTGGGATAGTTTGCTCTCTATATGACATCAGGATGGAGGAAGGCAGCATATCTTGCTGGCGGTGAGGACTCACAAAAGAGAAGATTATGCGGTATGCCCGTTTTCTTGGGACTGTTTATATTGTTATGTAGATAGTAATCTTCCCTATATGGATCTTATTTTGCTGTTCAGCCCACTCTTAAGCTTGTTGGCCTATTCATTACTGGGATATCTGTATTACTCTTATGCAGCGTACACACGACCAGACTTTCTGGGATACTAGGTCCGCCGGTCTTCCCGACGGACTTTCGACGGAGTTACGACGGACTTTCCGAATGAGCGGACTTGCCCACACATGGACAAGTCCGTTCATTTTGAACGTGACTCGGGTACGACGGGACTAGAAAAGGAAGTCAATCTCACCGCTTTTATCTGTGAGATTGACACCTTGAGAGCCCTGTCGCTGGGCATACCAGGCCCTTAGGTCTGGTATGGATTTTAAGGGGAACCCTCTACGCTGAAAAAAGGGCATGGGGTCCCCCCCAAAGTCCATACCAGACCCCGATCCGAGCACGCAGCTCGGCTGGTCAGGAAAGGGGGTGGGGACGAGCGGGGGCCCTCCCCCTTAACCGTACCAGGCCGCATGCCCTCAACATGGAGGGGTGCTTTGGGGGAGGGGGGCGTCCTGAGGCCCCCACCACCCCAAAGCACCTTGTCCCCATGTTGATGAGGACAAGGGCCTCTTCCCGACAACCCTGGCCATTGGTTGTCGGGGTCTGCAGGCGGGGGGCTTATTGGAATCGGAGGGGGGTGGGGACGAGCGAGCAACCCCCCTTTCCTGAAGCGTACCAGGCTGCATGCCCTCAACATGGGGGGTGCTTTGGGGTAGGGGGGGCCCTGAGGCCCCCCCCACCCCAAAGCACCTTGTCCCCATGTTGATGAGGACAAGGGCCTCTTCCTGACAACCCTGGCCGTTGGTTGTCGGGGTCTGCAGGCGGGGGGCTTATCTGAATCGGAAGGGGGTGGGGACGAGCGAGCAACCCCCCCTTCCTGAACCATACCAGGCTGCATGCCCTCAACATGGCGGGGTGCTTTGGGGGAGGGGGGCACCCTGAGGCCCCCGCCACCCCAAAGCACCTTGTCCCCATGTTGATGAGGACAAGGGCCTCTTCCCGACAACCCTGGCCGTTGGTTGTTGGGGTCTGCGGGCGGGGGGCTTATCGGAATCCGGGAGCCCCCTTTAATAAGGGGGCCCCCAGATCCCGGCCCTCCACCCTATGTGAATGAGTATGGGGTACATGGTAACCCTACCCATTCACCTGGGGGAAAAAAGTGTCAATAAAAAAACACTACACAGGTTTTTAAAGTAATTTATTAGACAGCTCCGGGGTCTTCTTCCGACTCCGGGGGTCTTCTTCTGACTTCGGGGGTCCCTCCGGCCTCTTCTCCCGGCGTCCGGTTGGTTCTTCTCCACTCTCTCTGGCCTCCTCTCCCGGTGTTCGACCTCTTCTCCCGGTGTTCCAGTTCTTCTGCCGGCTCCTCCGCTATCTTCTGACGCTGTTTTGCTAGCGGTGGCCCGGATTTCTGCCTTCTGCCGGAGTCGGAAGAAGACCCCCGGAGTCAAAAGAAGACCCTCGGAGCTGTCTAATAAATTACTTTAAAGACCTGTGTAGTGTTTTTTTATTGACACTTCTTCCCCCAGGTGAATGGGTAGGGGTACCATGTACCCCATACTCATTCACATAGGGTGGTGGCCAGGATCTGGGGGCCCCCGCAGACCCCAACAACCAACCGCCAGGGTTTTCAGGAAGAGGTCCTTGTCCTCATCAACATGGGGACAAGGTGCTTTGGGGTGGCGGGGGCCTCAGGGCGCCCCCCTCCCCCAAAGCACCCCCCCATGTTGAGGGCATGCAGCCTGGTACGGTTCAGGAAGGGGGGGGTTACTCGCTTGTCCCCACCCCCTTTCCTGACCGGCCGGGCTGCGTGCTCGGATCGGGGTCTGATATGGATTTTGGGGGGGAGCCCATGCCGTTTTTTCAGCGTAGGGGGTTCCCCTTAAAATCCACACCAGACCTCAGGGCCTGGTATGCCCCGCTCGCCGCAATAGGAAAATTTGTTTTTCCTATTGCAGCGAGCACGAGATGCAGTACCCTGCCCTTGTGTCGTATCTGGTCCATCAGACCAGCATACAGACGAACGGGCTTTCTGTCAGGAACTGAGTCTGGCGGAGTTACGACGTAAAGATTTGAAGCAGGCTTCAAATCTAAAGTACGTCAGATTTCCGACCGACACGGTCCGTCGGAAGTCTGATGCAGCCCACACACGGTCGGATTGTCCGCCGGACTCGGTCTGACAGACCAGCCCGGTCGGAAAGTCCGCCCATGTGTACGTCCCATTATTTAGGTGAGGTCCCTATCAGAATGTAACCAAATAGACTGTGCTAGATCTGGTAACAATTTGTTCCAAGTATATCTTTATTTATATGAGGTTCTTACTAATATGCAACCAAATTAAATTTGTTAAGCTTTTTTATCTCAAGTACCTTTGGAATTGCCATGTTACTATTAATTAGGGATGAGCTCAATGTTCGGGTCGAACATAAGTTCGACTCGAACATCGATTGTTCGCCCGTTCACCGAAAACGCAAACGCAAACTTTATGGGGCGTTTGCGGCAAATGCGAGCGCAGCGGAACAACCCATAAGGAAATGATCCATAATTGCACTGCGAGATCGCAGTGTGTTCTTGTATGATGATTGGCCAAATCATCCACCTGACCTGCATGCTTTGGCCAATCCCAGCGCCCTCTGCTAAAAGAGCCATAATTGGCCAAAGGCAGGGTGCCTTTGGCCAATCATGGCTCGGGGGGACTAAGTCCACATGTCCTAGTGTTGTTGGTGTGGACAGAGAGATAGCTAGATTTAGATTAAGCAGGCAGGTTATTCAGTTAGTGGCAGTGTATTTGATATCAGTGGCGGCTGGTGCTCAAAATTTTTTGGGGGGCGCAAACAAACTGAAAAATACTGAAATAATACAATAGCAAAGCTCCGCGTTTAGGAGAGAAAAGAAGGTGTGCAGCCTCTCCTAATAAGCCCCCTAAAGGGCTAATCAATGTAATGTAAATAAAAAGTGGGGTGAATGGCGCTCCCTATTTAAGTGAAATGAATGTGTAAACAAGGTGCAGAACATCCACTGTGATGCCTCTAACAAATAAAAATACTACAAGATAACATATAAAATTCAGTGATACCACTCAATTATAGTATTAAACATAAAAGCATTGGTGTGCCAATCTGTGCCACATGTGTAATATATCAAAACCAGTATGATAACTAAAACATTAGTCAAAGTCCAGAAGATAATCCAAAAAATGATCCAAAAAATATTAGTGAAAAAATATTGAAAACAAGAGTTAAAAAAAAAAAAAAGTGATTTCAAGCAGGTTTGTGTGCAAAAAGGTTTTGCTATATGCAGTTCAACTGGTGGTGACTCTTGTGCACAAATCAAACGGTGACTTCTGTGCTCCCCTATGGTTCCCCACTCACTATCGACGATCCCGGTCAATCAGAGACCACATTGTCCACAGCCACCATGCCTCCCTGCCTGTAACCACTACTAAAAATAAAGGTACTAAACCCTGCCACAAATGTGACTTCTGCAGGTACATTTATGCATCCCGTAACATCATTCTCCCAAATGGACAATTATACAACCCTAACTTCATTGCCACATGCCAATCCATCGGCGTGGTTTACATAATGTTATGTGAATGTAATGCATTTTACATAGGGAAAACCAAACGTCCCTTTTTCCATCGAATTAGAGACCATGTCTCCCTAGTGAATAAGAAAAAGATGGAAACCCCTATAAGCCGACACATGGGTCTATGCCATCAGTTCGACGATAGCAAAATGCACTTTTATGCCCTGGAGTATGCCCCCCCTAATGAAAGAGGGGGTGATTATGATAAGACCCTATTACAACGTGAGACTAAATGGATTTTCACTTTAAATGCTTTGCAATATCCAGGCCTGAACGATGTTTTGAGTTTTAAACCTTTTCTCTAATTTTTTTTTTTTCTTCTTTTTCTTTTATATGCATTCGATCTGCTATATTAATTGATTTAATAATTTTGGTATTTATATATCAATATTTAGGATGCCATTACATAATTTTCTTTATTTGTATTTTTAGGATTCCTATTTTCAAAATTCTTTGTATGCGATAGAACTTGTGTGTTTTAGTTGCTCTTCAGTCTGCTTTTCATTGTTTATTTGGCATGTACGGACACCCGGGGCACTCAGCTTGTCAGGTCCTAATCAATGTCCCGTATGCTGGGTTGCCCTTTAATTGACAATTAGTGCTGCTGTCTTCCTCCCCTTTGTTTCTTTCCTAATATGCCTTCGGTCCCATGATCCTTGTGGTGCCTACATTTGAAACATTTGATCTCCAACAGATGACCGCGGATCAGACTCATATAGATGATGCCGCCAATGTCCTTATCCATAGGATTAATATTGAGCCGCAGTGGCTTCCATAGTTCACTACTTCTGGCACTGGATCTTCAAAAATGGCCGCGGGTCAGTCACGCCGGTCAGACGCGGCTGACGTTTTCTTTCATTCAGGAGCCGGGACACGGGCGCATGCGCAGTTGTCTCTTTTCAGTCCGCAGCGTGACGGCGAGTCAGACGCCGTCACGCTGGAGGGGTTTAAAAGCGGGGAATCTCCCGCCAATCTCTGTCATTACTGTTTGGTGATATGCTGGGCAGATGGAGGTTACCCACGTGAGTGCTGCTAAGATCGGTGCCAACTATCAATAGTAAGTTGTCTTGATGTCTCCCGAATCTCTTATCAGAAACCCTTCTTTTTTTGATGTGATTGAAACTTAGAAATCTAAGCTTAGCTTACTGTTTATTTATATATTTTTAGGTTGCCTTTGTGGCAGGCTGCAGATGAACTCCTAGGTTCAGTTGCCGACTAACGATTGGTCGGCGGTCTGGTCCTATATGCTGCCCATTCCACTGCCGTCCTGCTGCATTATAATTACCATCGATTCAGATATATAGCAATCTGGCTTTTCACCATCCTTCGGATGTAATTTTGAATTACTTATGAATTGATTCTACTAAAGGTATATCAGTATACGTTTATCTTTGGATGATTTCATTCATACATCTAGCATTCATATTAGCCAATTTAATTATAGATATTTTGGAAGCTTCTTTATACCAACAATACTAATATTCTTGTATTTGATTTGCTTCTCTTTTTAGAGAATCTCATCTATTCATCAATTTCTTTTAATTTAATTCTTATGCCTCTCTGCATGCCTTCTCAATGGTTTTTAGACTGAAGAGCAAAACACCAGTCAAGCACAAATTCATTTTTCAGTATATAGTTCTTTCTCTGCAGGTAAGATCGCAAAGCAGTCTCTAATGTTATATATATATATTTTTTATTTTTTTTTTTTTCTCATTATCTGTTGATATACTTATGTGTACATATACTAATTTTGTCTAAATATGCCCTTTTCATATATATATTTTTATTTTCTGTTATGATTAAACCAATATAAATTCATGAAATTGTAATTTATTAGCAGACATGTAATTTTTATTTATATATATTTTTCTATCTTTATAGTTGATTATAATACCACAATACATCTCCTGAAGAAGCTTAGGAAAGCGAAACATGTTGAGAGAGTGGTATTAATCTCTGTATTCATGTCAAAACCTTTTGTATTTGCTTTGTAAATTTATTGCTCAAATGTCACTTTTTGACTAAATGTCTGTTTTTTTAAAGAGTACTAAATAAAAGATGTGTTTTATCTTATACTTCTCACTTTATTGACTTCAGCACCGTCTAAAAGTCCCTGAGGCCAGTGTATGGCCTCAAAGCCCCTATCTTTCTTAAAATACCAATTTTTGGGACGTGGTGCTTTTGACTTTTTTCCTCTTTTCCAATTCGTTTAGCCCTCATTGTTTATGTAATTTTCTACTGACTGTTTCGTATTGCTTTCATGTCATACGAATCAGTCGGATTCAAGCCTAGCCGCCTCAGCGGCACAATGGTTTGCATCGGTCTTATCCTGCACACCAATTTGTAGTGGTTCTTACCATACCCTACGATTCATTATTTATTTTTTGTCCGATTCACATCACCTCAGCAGCTACATGCATCAC
The DNA here is from genome assembly GCF_042186555.1 of Aquarana catesbeiana. Classification (NCBI taxonomy): domain Eukaryota; kingdom Metazoa; phylum Chordata; class Amphibia; order Anura; family Ranidae; genus Aquarana; species Aquarana catesbeiana. The sequence goes on along the minus strand of NC_133328.1, from coordinate 10,464,914 downwards.
AGTCCACTCCGAACCTAGTCGCACAAGCGGCACAACGGTTCGCGTCACGAGTATCCCACACACCAATACGTAACAGTCCCTATAACAAATCTACGATACGTTACGTATGCCACTTCGCAGTTCCTTCCTACATATACAATTTCTGCTATACTTTTCTTTTTCGCCTATCAGTAGGTGACCTTTCTTGCAATCGCTGCAAGCTACGCATCTCATCATAACTCTTTGCAATCGCTGCAAAACACGCATCTCAGCATATACCCATTTGCAATCGCTGCAACATGCATCTCAGTATAAACTCCTTGCAATCGCTGCAAGAACACGCATCTCAACATTTACCCATTTGCAATCGCTGCAAAAACATGCATCTCAGTATAATCTCCTTGCAATCATTGCAAGATTACGCATCTCAACATTTACCCATTTGCAATAGCTGCAAAAACATGCATCTCAGTATAATCTCCTTGCAATCATTGCAAGATTACGCATCTCAACATTTACCCATTTGCAATAGCTGCAAAAACATGCATCTCAGTATAATCTCCTTGCAATCATTGCAAGATTACGCATCTCAACATTTACCCATTTGCAATAGCTGCAAAAACATGCATCTCAGTATAATCTCCTTGCAATCATTGCAAGATCACGCATCTCAACATTTACCCATTTTTGCAATTGCTGCAACATGCATCTCAGTATAAACTCCTTGCAATCACTGCAAGATACGCATCTCATGATAACTCCTTGCAGTTGCTGCAAATACACGCATCTTACCATTTACCTGTATACAATCACTGCAAAACATGCATCTCAGTATAAACTCCTTGCAATTGCTGCAAATACACGCATCTTAGTGTTTACCCACTTGCAATTGCTGCAAAACATGCATCTCAGCATTTACCCATTTTTGCAATCACTGCAAAACACGCATCTCAGTATATACTCCTTGAAATCGCTGCAAAAACACGCTTCTCAGCATATACTCCTTGGAAGCACACTCAGTGGTGCTCATACAGCCCACTTCATTTTTTAGTGGCACTTAATCGGTCACTTGTCTCCAGTGGCATTCATACGAGCCACTCATCATTTTCGTCTATCTTTTCTCCCTCAGGTCAGTCGAGTTCAGGTTCCATCCTGTACCAGGTTGGACGTTATTTCCCAGGTAAAAAACAAAAAACAAAACAAAAAACACTATGTTTGCATCTTCACCAGGGCCAGTCGCATACAAGTAAAGAAATCTTGTTGCACTCATGTCACCCCTACTGCAGGTGTTCCCGGTCGACCGAGTTTCGATCATAACCAGGACCTCGCTACTAGAGCGTCAGTCAGGGCCTAGTTCATGGGCTTTTCTATCGCATCATTCTGCAGCACCCTTTCACTATACCGTTCCTTCACATACATCATTGGACGTGATCTCCAGGCGTTAGTTCTGTCACATATGTCTATACATGACACTCTGTTTTCGAAGGGCGACCCTTCACCTCGCAGACAAGGTCGCTTAACAGTAGACTTGCTGGCAGTGCAAGTGTTAGCAGGCCGAGCACACGTCACCCCCTACAGACCGCAACATTCCTACGTAGGCCGTACCAGACTTCTACTTCTTGCCCCAGTACACCCTGGGGTTCTGGTCTTCAGGTTTGTGCTTGCCACAGACAGGCACCCGAGCTATCGGTTATCTGGCCAGTCACCTCCTGGCCTACCTCGGTCGCCATGCACTCTTCTGAGTTTTCTAAATTTCCACTCAACAGAAGTTCTGCACAACAGAACTGTCAGCTCCTGTCTATGCCTATCATTCCTTTTTCTGTACTTCTTCCTTTTTCCTCCTCTCTGAGTTTTCTCTTTACCACTCCGCTCTCTATCCTATGGCTATGACTCCTCTTAAATATGAGCACCCAGCCCCCTTTTTGTCTTCTGGCAGCGAGGACTTCACACCCGCCCCTCTGTTACCTCCCCCAAACGGCTCAGAGCGTGGCTGCCTGCAGTCCCTCAGGGGACAGAACATTCCCAAACTCATAGCTGAGTCGCAGGGATATTCCCTTTCCTGCTAACGGCCAGGAAGGCAAAGCTTTTCAGGCTCCTCTTCCCGCCTCCAACTGCAGCTGGGCCCAACAGGCATCCCTACAATCCATCCACGGGGCCCAGCTGCACTCTTTGGTCTCCCCCTTAGCCGCAACAGTTCGGACGTCCAGACCAGAGTCACACCTTTGAAAGTTCGCCCATCCATGGCCCTCCCGGACCTGGTCATGGTTCCGATGACAGCTTCTCCTTCTGCAGGTACACCAGGCTCTGCACCTATCAGCCTCCCCGTTCATCTTGTCCTGACCAGCATCAGGGAGGATATATTGGAGGGCAAAGACGTCAATTGGCATCCCCGCTCATCTCAGTCCATGACTTAGCTGACAACAAATTATACGCCTGGGGGGGATGTCTCAGTGGTTGTCAAGTCGAGAGACCCCAGCCTCAGTCGTAAGCTGTCAGCCACTGAGTTCGCCCTGGCCTTTGGGATGTTCAGAGATGTACTTTGTTCAGCCACCCTCAGCAGGAGGGAGGAGCGGGACTTATACCTTCATGCAATGACAGATCTTGCTTACAAATATGGAGGTTTTGCCGTCTACGACCATCGGTCGTTTTTCAGCCAAAGCAGCAGCGAGACTTGCCCAGTTCCAGATAAGCTCCGACTGGAGCCTCACAGACACGGAACTCTTTTGTCGCCACACAAAGCTGACGGTTTCGCCCAATCCCTCACTTGAACCTGTCACACCAGGCCCAATGTCACAGGGTTATCCATTATCCGGACGATTTTCTGCTTATCGAACACCTAGACATACCCCCCCCCCCCCCCGGTAGATCTAGACAAGCTAAGAGAGGTCTTCAACAATCTCAATGAACACATAGTGGAAGGCCCAACACATTTCATAAGTTTCTCAGGCATTGTCCTGGATACGCACGCCATGCAGCCTAGCCTGCCTTCTGACAAATTAGCTTGTGTTAGGTTGCTCATTCAGGAGTTTACCCGGTCACAGGAATGTACTAAAAGACAGCTGCAGTCCTTGATAGGGATGCTCAATTTCGCTATGAGAACAATTCTTCAGGGGCGGTCGTTCATCTCAAGGCTCTTGGTCGGGTCCTGCACTCGGGCAAGAAAGACTAAGTCCTCAGACTAGACCCAGCAGCAATAGCAGACTTGGCTATGTGGGACGAGTTCCTCTTCAACTGGAACGACATATCAATGTTTTTCCCTCAGTATCAGCTCAGTCGCCCCAGGTAGTCACAGATGCTGCAGCCTCCATTGGCTTTGCTACAATTTTTGGCCATCACTGGTTTGCCAGACCTTGGCCCCCGGAAATCTGCCTGATTCCTGGCTTCCCTCGATCTTCATCATTGTTCGAGCTGTACCCCATCATGGCAGCAGCCCAAGTCTGGGGCCATACGTGGACAGATCAGACAGAGCTCTTCACCACAGACAACCAGGTTACAGCTGACATCATTAATAAGGGTAGATCCAAGTCGCTCCCCGTCATGTCCTTCCTGCGCAGTCTGCTGCAATTGTCACTACATCACCAAATTTAACAGTTACTGTAAGCATATCCCTGGCAAGTGCAATACCGCAGCGGATGCACTGTCCCGCTCCAATTTTGTCTCATTCTTCCAGCAGGAACCTGGAGCCGACCCATCATCCACTCCTATCCCACCTTGGTCTCAACTAACAATGGATTGAAGCCACACCTTGCCAATGCAACCCGGCTCATCAACCACTCACTGTCTAGCAACACACTAAAGGCTTATCCCAAGGCCTGGAACACCTACCGTAGGTTCCTTGCCACTTGTCCCGGAACCATAGTAGATGACGTCACTCATGTCCTAGCCTTTATATCTTATTGCCACACACAGCTGGCTCTCCCTCATACCCCTATCAGGCTGTACCTGGCCGGTATCCAAGCCACTATGTCCTTTATCTTACGGTCTCCAAAACGCAACAAACCGGACCCGGAGTGGATATAAACTTCTTTCGAACCAGCAACGTCTGGTGCCCAGCAACGATCTTTTTACCGTCTGCTCTTTCACCTACCCAGCCAGCCAGTCTCCAGCCCGTTACTGCCTTTTCAGGTCAACCCCCTGAGTGGAAATCAGTTTATTAAACATGTTTGGGTCCTACTGGTCAACTTAGGCCTAGACCCCGGGCGGTATTCTGGATATTCCTTTGGATCGGCGCAGCCTCAGCCACATCTCAGCACGGAGTACCAGACCATGTGACCAAGAAGCTAGGCAGGTGAAAGTCTGCCTGCTTTACCAGATATATATATTCCCTCAAGATGGCCCTTTCTCCAAGCTCACTCAATGAGGTTAGAGGCAATAAAGATACTTCCCTACCTGGTTATTTTTGGCCCCTTTTCTTGCCATACCTACCAGACGACCAAAAGCCACACCTCAGGTCTATTTATGTTGTGAGTCTTGTCGCGTGTTTATGTGATCCACATTTGTCTCGGTCTTAGGGCCACGACCATAAGTTAGAAGGCCAGTGTGCTGGCCTGAATTTATGGGAGGAGCCCGGAGGGTATTTAAGCTGACCACTTCCCCTTCCTCTTTGTCAGTTTCAGTGCACGATACCCTCCCTCCCATTCCCCTTTTTACAGCACTTCTCAGCAAATTCTCCTCCACAATCATCCATTACTTATCTTGGGTATGGCCCCTTTTCTTGCCATACCTACCAGACGACCAAAAGCCACACCCCAGGTCTATTTATGTTGTGAGTCTTGTCGCGTGTTTATGTGATCCACATTTGTCTCGGTCTTGGGGCCACGACCATAAATATACTCTATATTCAGTCAGTGCAGGCAATGTATTAATATATATGTAGCAATAACTCACTGTGGAGCTGCTGGTTTAAATGGGTCTGTTACCTTCACTTTGCTTCCCTCTGTTTCACCGGCACCGGTCTAGGGGTTCCGTTGAGTTTACTGCCAGACGACACACACACCAGCACTGGAGTACGTTTTCAATGCTTTATTAAACAGTCAAACTTTAGGAAGTAGCAGGAAAGAGGTGGAAAAGGAAACTTTCAGGAGAAACTCAAATATCTTCTTCTAATATCTTAGCGACAAATGTCCCGGTAGATTTCAGATAATTAGGTGGAATGCGCTCCCCTTGTGGGACGCACTCTTTGCTCGTCTGGATAAGCCTCTCTCACCAGACTAGCAGCCAGTGTGCAGCATGAATCAAAGTCTCTGCCACAGACTTACTTGGGGGGGTAAATCTGCACTATCCTCTGCCACAGGATGTATCAGATCTTCTGCAGTGAACAGTCAGTCACAGTGCCTGAACCTTTAGGCCGAACCGGCGACACTATGCTGTATGGTTACTCCTTTCTTGGATACGTCCTGCAACCGAGTCACCAGGCCCCTCTATAGACCAGCACGCTGCGTGATCCCTCCAAGACGGGTCCTCCCTTGGGATCTCCTCGGCTGTCCAGCTTTGTCACACAGGACCGACAGCTCAGGACCATTCCTCGGCCGCCGCGGTAGGCCCCAGACAAGCCTCTGGACCCACCCCTGCCCCGCAGCATCGTGGGCCTCCCGATCGGAGGACCACGAGATAGCTCATTAATGCATACCTGTCGGCCAGGAGGGCCAGCAGGTGGCTGTGAAACACGACCCTAAAACATGGCGTCTGTCCCATAAATACCCCCTTCCCAGAATGCAACTCGGAGGACCACCTCCACCAAGCTTGTCTCAGAGACAGAGGAGCATCTATACACTGCAACACGTTGCCTTTCCAACACTGACTAATGGTAACAGCGACACCCACCGGTCAGCACGGAAACACACACAACGTCAGCCAAGCTGGAACAGAGGCGAACTTTTAACCTTCCTAACACCCAATTTACTATATTTACCTAATCTGCCATATATATATATATATATATATATATATATATACACAGTCTCATATATATATATATATATATATATATATATATATATATATATATATATGTGTTGTTGGAGCTTGTTCCGCTACCACGCCTCCAAAATGCTACTGGTGATTCTTCTACAGCGCTCTTCTCCACTCCCCCTTTTTCTTCTTCCTCTATGGTGTCTTCTGCAGATTTGTCCTCTGAACCAGTGGTTCTCCATAAGTGATCAAGGGGTTATGCAAGCACGCAGGCAAAAAGATGCCATGCGGTGCTTGAGTTGGTCTGCTTAGGGGATAGGAGCCACACTGGGGCAGAGATTCTGTCAGCTCTGCAGGGGCAGGCTCAGAGCTGGTTGACGCCACGCCAGCTTCAGCCAGGAATGGTTGTATGCGACAATGGAACCAACCTTCTCTCCGCCCTCCGACAGGGACACTTGACCCATGTTCCATGTTTGGCACATGTCCTGAATTTGGTGGTGCAGCAGTTTTTGAGCAGGTACCCAGGCTTACAGGATCTCCTGAGGCAGGCTAGAAAAGTCTGTGGTCATTTCCGCCGGTCTTACAATGCCAGTGCTTGGCTGGCTGACATTCAAAGGGAATGCAACCTGCCCACCAACCGCCTCAATTGTGACATGCCCACCAGGTGGAACTCAACGTTGGCAATGCTGCAGCAGCTGCACATGAAGCAGAGGGCCATCAATGAGTACCTGTGCGACTATGGCACCAGGATAGGGTCAGGGATTCTTTGCTTCTTTTCGTCACGCCAGTGGCTACTGATCAAGGCACCACCACCCAAAACCCAATTTTTCTGCCCCTGTTTAACAGGGGCATGGAATTACAATTCTTGATATAATATTTCACAGCAGGGCCCGCTCCTGTGCCCAACAAGAGTAACTGTGAGGGCTTACAGTGTTGTGGCACCACCACCCAAGGCCCAATTTTTCTGCCCCTGTATAACAGGGGCATGTAATTACAATTCTTGATATTATATTTCACAGCAGGGCCCATACCTGTGCCCAACAAGATTAACTGTGAGGGCTTACAGTGTTCTGGTACCACCACCAAAGGCCCAATTTTTCTGCCCCTGTTCAACAGGGGCATGTAATTACAATTTTTGATATAGTATTTCACAGCAGGGCCTGTTCCTGTGCCAAGAGTAACTGTGAGGGCTTACAGTGTTCCGGTACAACCAACACATAAGGCCCAATTTTCTGCGGAGTATATAGAGCAGGCCATATATTATATACACTGTTGTTCAAAGTATATAGTGCCTGGGGGCCTGGGGTACCCCACGCCATTTTTTTAAAATTATTTGGGTGAGGGGTTCCCCTTAATATCCATACCAGACTCAAAGGGCCTGGTAATGGACTGGTGGGGGGAACCCATGCTGTTTCTTTCAATGATTTTCATCTATATTGCCGGGACCCGACAAGCAGTTTTAAATTACTTTTTTCCTTTAGAAAAGTAATTTTGCTCTGGTATTGTTCTGAACATGAGAAAACTGCGCCACTTTACAGGCATACTATAGACACCCCCCAGGTATGAAATTTAAAGGAATATTTAATTTTTATTGTTTCACTATTCTTTAACCACTTGACAACTGGGCACTTAAACCCCCTTCCTAACCAGACCAATTTTCAGCTTTTGGTGCTCTCACATTTTGAATGACAATTACTCAGTCATACAACACTGTATCTTTATGAAATTTTTGTCCTTTTTTTCACACAAATAGAGCTTTCTTTTGGTGGTATTTAATTACTGCTGGGTTCTTTATTTTTTGCGCCGTAAAAGAAAAAAGACCGAAAAATCTGTAAAAAAATACATTTTTCTTCATTTCTGTTATAATATTTTGCAAATTAGTAATTTTTCTTCATATATTTTGGCCAAAATTTATACCGCTACATATCTTTGGTAAAAATAACCCAAATCGGTGGATATTATTTGGTCTTTTTGAAAGTTATAGAGTCCAAAAGCTATGGTGCGAATATCTGAAAATTGATCACACCTGAAGTACTGACGGCCTATCTCATTTCTTGAGACCCTAACATGCCAGAAAAGTACAAATACCCCCCAAATGACCCCTTTTTGGAAAGAAGACATTCCAAGGTATTTAGAAAGATGCATGGTGAGTTTTTTGAAGTTGTCATTTTTTCCCACAATTCTTTGCAAAATCAAGGTTTTTTTTTTACTTTTTTTTTTTTCCACAAAATTGTCATATTAGCAGGGTATTTCTCACAGACCGCATATGCATACCACAAATTACACCACAAAACACATTCTGCTATTACTCCCGAGTATGGTGATACCACATGTGTGAGACTTTTACACAGCATGGCCACATACAGAGGCCCAACATGCAGGGGAGCACCTTCAGGCGTTCTGGAGCACCCAGGCCAATTCTGACATTTCTCTCCTACATGTAAAAATCATCATTTATTAGCTAGAAAATTACATAGAACCCCAAAACATTATATATGTTTTTTTAGCAAAGACCCTAGAGAATACAATGGCAGTCGTTGCAACTTTTTATCTCGCACGGTATTTGTGCAGCAATTTTTTTAACACCTTTTTTTTGGAAAAAAAACTGTTTTGTGCTTTACAAAAACCAAAACAGTAAAGTTAGCCCAATGTTTTTGCATAATGTGAAAGATGAAGTTACGCCGAGTAAATAGATACCCAACATGTCACCCTTCAAAATTGCACGCGCTTGTGGAATGGCGCCAAACTTTGCTACTCAAAAATCCCCATAGGCGACGCTTTAAAATTTTTTACTGGTTACATGTTTTGAGTCACAGAGGAGGTCTAGGGCCAAAATTATTGCTCTCGCTCTACCGATCGCAGCGATACCTCACATGTGTGGTTTGAACACCGTTTTCATATGTGGGCGGGACTTACGTATGCGTTCGCTTCTGCATGTGAGCACACAGGGACAGGGGTGCTTTAAAAATTTTTTTTTTTTTATTGTTCATTTTACTTTATTTTAGTTTGATGCTTTTTTCCCAAAAAAAAAATTTTTGACCACTTTTATTCCTATTACAAGGAATATAAACATCCTTGTAATAGGAATATGGCATGACAGGTCCTCTTTACAGTGAGATATGGGGTCAATAAGACCCCACATCCCACCTCTAGGCTGGGAAGCCTGAAATTTAAAAAAAAAAAAAAAAAGATCCTGGCTTCGATCGTAGCGGTGAGTCGGTAGAAGCACCGCAAGGCGGCGGGAAGGGGGGATGTCCCCTCTCGCCTCCCGTAAGAACGATCAAGCAGTGGAACAGCTGCTATGATCATTCTCATGGTGTAGGGAATCGCCGGCTGAAAAAGCTGATATCTGAATGATGCCTGTAGCTGCAACCATCATTCAGATATCTCCGCACAAAGTCAAGGACGTTGTATGACGGCCGGCGGGCGGGAAGTGGTTAAAACGCCTTTTTTTTTTTTAACACAAAGTTGTCCATTTATACAATATTTCTACCACATAACATGTACATACCAAAAATGACACCCCAAAATAGATTCTCCTGCTCCTCCTGAGTACGGCGATACCACATGTGTGAGACTTCCACAGCCTGACCACATACAGAGGGCGAGTACAGCCGAGCATGGCTCAGCATGGCAGGGTATGGCGGGGTATTGCGGAGTATGGCGGGGTATTGCGGAGTATGGCGGGGTATGGCAGGGTATTGCGGAGTATGGCGGGGTATGGCGGGGTATGGCGGAGTATGGCGGGGTATGGCGGGGTATGGCGGGGTATGGCGGAGTATGGCGGGGTATGGCGGGGTATGGCGGGGTATGGCAGGGTATTGCGGAGTATGGCGGGGTATGGCGGGGGCATGGCAGAGTATGGCGGGGGCATTGCAGAGTATTGTGGGGGCATTGCAGAGTATTGCACAGCATTGCAGAGTATTGTGGGGGCATTGCAGAGTATTGCACAGCATTGCAGAGTATTGTGGGGGTATTGCAGAGTATTGCACAGCATTGCAGAGTATTGTGGGGTATTGCAGAGTATTGTGGGGGTATTGCAGAGTATTGTGGGGGTATTGCAGAGTATTGTGGGGTTATTGCAGAGTATTGTGGGGGTATTGCAGAGTATTGTGGGGTTATTGCAGATTATTGCACAGCATTAGTAGTGAGGGATGGCTGAGCATGGATGGATGGCTGGATGTCTCTGTGCAGTGCTGTGGGCACTACACATACAGCCCACAGCGCTGCAGACATCCATCCATCCCTCTCCCCGCTCACTGTGTACCGATCGGTACACAGGAGGGGAGGTCTGTTTACATGTGATCGCACCGTCATTTGACGGCTCGATCACATGGTAAACGGCCGCGATCATGGCTCAGCATGGCAGGGTATGGCGGGGTATTGCGGAGTATGGCGGGGTATGGCAGGGTATGGCGGGGTATGGCGGGGTATGGCGGGGTATGGCGGGGTATGGCGGGGTATGGCAGGGTATTGCGGAGTATGGCGGGGTATGGCGGGGGCATTGCAGAGTATTGTGGGGGCATTGCAGAGTATTGTGGGGGCATTGCAGAGTATTGCACAGCATTGCAGAGTATTGTGGGGGCATTGCAGAGTATTGCACAGCATTGCAGAGTATTGTGGGGGCATTGCAGAGTATTGCACAGCATTGCAGAGTATTGTGGGGGCATTGCAGAGTATTGCACAGCATTGCAGAGTATTGTGGGGGCATTGCAGAGTATTGCACAGCATTGCAGAGTATTGTGGGGGTATTGCAGAGTATTGTGGGGGTATTGCAGAGTATTGTGGGGGTATTGCAGAGTATTGCACAGCATTAGTAGTGAGGGATGGCTGAGCATGGATGGATGGATGGATGGATGTCTCTGTGCAGCGCTGTGGGCACTACACATACAGCCCACAGCGCTGCAGACATCCATCCATCCCCCTCCCCGCTCACTATGTACCGATCGGTACACAGGAGGGGAGGAGAGGAACCGGCGTCATCAGATGACGCCGGTCTGTTTACATGTGATCGCACCGTCATTTGACGGCTCGATCACATGATAAACGGCCGCGATCAGCGGCCATTTACCAGGATCCGTGATGCGGTCACGGATGTGTTCGGGTGCGCGCCCCAGGGGGGGAATAGTACGTCCACCCAGAGTTATCCAACCGCCCTGCAGCCGTCATTCGGCTATGGGCCGGTTGGTAACTGGTTAAGCATTATTAAATAAACTGCTCCTAAAAAAACGTCCATTTTAAAAACTTGTTTTTGCATTGATCCATGTCCCCTGGGGCAGGACCCAGGCCCCCAAACCCTTTTTATGACAATAACTTTCATATAAGCCTTTAAAATTAGCACTTTTGATTTTTCACGTTCGCGTCCCATAGACTTTAACGGTGTTCGCGTGTTTGAACAAATTTTTTGCCCGTTCGCATGTTCTGCTGCGAACCGAACCGGGGGGTGTTCGGCTCATCCCTACTATTAATATCTTTAACAGCATAAAGAAAAAATATGTATACAAAATATTTATTTTAGATTCCATTGGCCATAGAATATAGAGTAATGCCACGTACACACGGCCGGACTTTCCAACGGGAAATGTTTGATGTGAGCTTGTTGTCGTAAAGTTCGACTGTGTGTATGCTCCATCGAACATTTGCTGTCGGAATTTCCGCACGCAAATGTTTGAGAGCAGGTTCTCTAATTTTCGGCCAACTTCACTTCGTTGTCAGAAAGTCCGAGCCTGTGTACACAAGTCCGTCGCACAAAAGTTGATGTACGCTCGGAATCAAGCAGAAGAGCCGCACTGACTATTGAACTTAATTTTTCTCGTCTCGTCGTATGTCTTGTAAGTCACCGCGTTCCCACGTTCCTAATTGTTGAGCAACATTGGTGTGACCGTGTGTATGCAAGACAAGTTTGAGCCAACATCCTTCGGAAACATGGTTCTGTTGGCGGAAAGTCCGATCGTGTGTGCAGGGCATAATAGTGTGTAATATGTGGGATACACTTTTAGACATGGGTAATTATTAAGAAACTATTATACAAATGTATTCTGTTGTAGTGGGGACGCATGTCAATCAGAGCTATCTGCCTATTTCCCAGTTTGGTGCTGCCCCCCCCCCCCAGTAGCATGTAGGGTGGTGTACAGAGGTCAGTAATACGTAGGGCAGTGTACAGAGGTCAGTAATACGTAGGGCAGTGTACAGAGGTCAGTAATACGTAGGGCAGTGTACAGAGGTCAGTGGTATTTAGGGCAGTGTACAGAGGTCAGTAGTATGCAAGGCAGTGTAGAGAGGTCAGTAGCATGTAGGGCAGTGTACAGAGGTCAGTAGCATGTAGGGCGGTGTACTGAGATCAGTAGTAGGTAGGGCGGTGTACTGAGATCAGTAGTAGGTAGGGCGGTGTACTGAGATCAGTAGTAGGTAGGGCGGTGTACTGAGATCAGTAGTAGGTAGGGCGGTGTACTGAGATCAGTAGTAGGTAGGGCGGTGTACTGAGATCAGTAGCAGGTAGGGCGGCATACAGAGGACAGTAGTATGTAGGGCGGTGTACAGAGGTCAGTTGCATGTAGGGTGGCGTACAGAGGTCAGTAGCATGTAGGGCGGCGCACAGGAGTCATTAGTATGTATGGCAGGGGTCAGGAGCACATGGAGGTCAGGAGAGAAAGGTATGGGGGGTCAGGGGGCACAGTACGGGGGGGTCAGGAGGGCACAGTGCAAGAGGGTCAGGAGAGTATGGTACTGGGAGTTTAGGAGGGCACAGTACAGGGGTATCAGGAGAGCTGGGGTCTCAAGAGGTCATGGCACTGGGGGGACAGGAGGGTACTGTACTGGGGGGATCAGGAGGACTGGGGTGTCAGGAGAGCATAATACTAGGGTGTCAGGAAGTCTGGGGGGCCAGGAGGGTATGGTATTGGAGGGTCAGAAGGGAATGGTACTGTGGTGTCAGGAGGGCATTGTGCTGGGACATCAGGAGGGCTGTGGTGTCAGGAAGGCTGGGTATAAGGAGGGCATGGCGGTGAGACATCAGAAGGGCTGGAGTGTTAGGAGGGCACAGACTTTTTTTAATGCAGAGTGGCGCAGGGAAGGTGCAGTGGTGCTGATCCCTGCCAACAATCCTCTCTCACCGTTCTACATGGTATCCTTGGATTGGGGAGGAGGGCTGGAGATGGTGAGCATGCAATATCCATATTAGGAGCTCTGGCATGTTTGGTGAAAAGCCCAAACCCACCTGAGCTATTCTGGAGGCTTTCCCTGTCCCGCAACTGCACCTATGCAAGGGGCAGGGGCTGCCTCTGCAGCCCGGGGTTGCGTGAGCGTACGCATGCACTGCTCTGGAGCAAAAGACCGGGTTGGCAACAGCGGGACATCTTCGCAGTCTACCCGTCACCTGTCGGCGATCGACGGGCAGTTTGCAAACAACGGTTGCCGACCCCCGTTTTAAATGATAGTAGTATATGTGAACATGTCGCTGTTGTTCAAGGTAGGGTGTGCGCTCACAACTTGGGTATTGTTGTATTCATGACTTAACCACTTAAGGACCGAGCCTCTTTCTGAGATTTGTTGTTTACACGTTAAAAACAAGTTTTCTTTGCTAGAAAATTACTTAGAACCCCCAAACATTATACATTTGTTTTTCTAACACCCTAGAGAATAAAATGCCCGTCGTTGCAATACTTTCTGTCACACCGTATTTGCGCAGCGGTCTTACAAGCGCACTTTTTTTGGAAAAAATACACTTTTTTGAATTAAAAAATAAGACAACAGTATAGTTAGCCCAATTTTTTTTATATTGTGAAAGATAATGTTACACCGAGTAAATTGATACCCAACATGTTACGCTTCAAAATTGTGCCCGCTCGTGGAATGGTGACAAACTTTTACCCTTTAAAATCTCCATAAGCGACGTTTAAAAAATTCTACAGGTTGCATGTTTTAAGTTACAGAGGAGGTCTAGGGCTAGAATAATTGCTATCACTCTACCGATCGCGGCCATACCTCACATGTGTGATTTGAACACTGTTTTGCTTCTGCACGCGAGCTTGTCGGGACGGGGCGCGTTTAAAACATTTTTTTCTTATTTATTTTACCTTTTATTTTTACACTGTTCTTTAAAAAAAAATGTGTCACTTTTATTCCTATTTCTTGTAAAAGAAAAAAAGCATGACAGGACCTCTTAAATATGAGATCTGGGGTGAAAAAAACCTCAGATCTCATATTTACACTAAAATGCAATAAAAAAAAAAAAAAAAAAAAAGAGCTATGGGCAGAAGTGACGTTTTGACGTCGCTTCCGCCCTGCAATGATATGAGGTGGGGGCCATCTTCCCCTCACTCGTCTCCATGTCACACAAGGAGAAACATCTGATTGCCTCCGCCGCTGCCGAAGGCTCCGGTAAGTGGCGGAGGGCACCGGAGCGTTCCGGGAGGGAGGGTCCCTCTCCCGCCGCCAATAAAAGTGATCTTGCGGCGAATCCCCACAGAGACCACTTTTATCTTGAAGCGGGCCGCCCGCTGAAGAAGTGGATACCGGGGTTATTGTAGCTAGCTGCTGCCATAACAACGATAATCCTCTTCAAAGTACCGACATATAACGGCGGTGGGCGGTCCAGAAGTGGTTAATATTATTTTCCTTTCTTTCCTGAAGAAGCTGGCGTTGACCTGTGAAACATGTTGAATGTGGATACCTCATTTCTTCTTCTTTATTTACAATAGTTTAAATTTATTAAATAGTTAAATGGTACAAGACATGTACAGTACATATGTATAATGTGATCTGTAACTCCAGCAATATGTTTGATGGGTTTTAATGTTGACTTTTAATAGTTTATAATAAAAAAATATTTTGATGTTTTATACTTAATTTTAAAAAATTGGTATCTTTAAAGTCCTAACTATTGTGTTCTGGAGCGATCGTGTTAATGTTCCTAAAAATATAGATTTGATAAAAAATTGCACAAATATTGTGTAACATTAAAAATTGACCTCTACCATCTTTTCATTCTAGAAGGCCTCTGTGTTCCCAAAATATATAATGTTTGGGGGGTTTTACGTAATTTGTTTCTTGCCAGAAGTGCAGAGTTCTGTTTACGAGTTGTACTTTTTTTATGCAACTATATACTATTACAAGTATGACCCTAATGGGGCATACACACGGTCGGACTTTTCGGCTACAAAAGTCCGACAGCCCGTCCGACAAACTTTCGACGGACATTTGGTGGACTTGCGGCGGACTTTCTAACGAACGGACTTGCCTACATACGATCACACAAAAGTCAGACGGATTTGTACATGATGACGTACACCGGACTAAAATAAGGAAGTTGATAGCCAGTAGCCAATAGCTGCCCTAGCGTGGGTTTTTGTCCGTCAGACTAGCATACAGACGAGCGGATTTCTGGGTCGTAGTTACGACATAAAGATTTGAAGCATGTTCTAAATCTAAAGTCCGTCAGATTTGCGACTGGAAAAGTCAGCTGAAAGTCCGGGGAAGCCCACCCCACGATCGGATTGTCCGCCGGATTTGGTCCGTCGGACTTTCATAGCCGAAAAGTCCGACCGTGTGTACGCCCCATAATACTTTTGAATTTTGTATACAGCAACTTCTTTGTTCATCAGACGTATTGCAGATGCTGCACTTTTATTTTTTATGGCAAATTTAAATTTATCAACAAAAATGCAGATTTTACCATGTGTGCGAAAGATTCCAGAGACAAGTGGTAAAGGCGTGACAAACTGTGGTGAATCTTTACGAATTGGCTTTTGAGTTGATATATTTCATAAGGGTTGATTAAAAGAAACACTAACAGTGTTATAATAGCACTACATAATATTACTACTACTACATAGATATCTGATTTAAAATGTATTATGAATGCTTTTGAATTGGTATCAAGGAAGTAACTCCAGAACAACAGAAAACACAGTTTTGTAAATGTTGCCCTTTATGTTCTAGAAGAAATACATGTTAAATACAATAAATGGTTTTAAAAAAACATATTTTTAATATATTTCTTGTTATTATTTATTTATACATTGCAGAAGCAGCATAATGTTCAAGTTATTCCCAAGGATGTGCATTTCAAGATGCGTAAAGATTCTGCCATAAAAACGGCCATGGTAAATTTATTAATTGGTGTAAAATTTTGCTCGGACAAGAAAAAAATGCAAATCTGACTAGTTGAGCCCATGAAGGCTTCATCAGATAATTTCAAATAGCTTTTCGTTCAAGTACCATGTCAATGTCTCCATTATCACAGAACGAAAGTTCCACTGTCTAAATAACTTTGACTAGTGCATGCGTTTAAGACTAGAAATTTTTTTAATTTTTGAATTCAACAATTAGAAATGTGTTTGTTCCCATTAGATTCTGCAAAATGTTTCCATCCTTGCCATTTGATTTATTTTGCTTGCTTGGTCAAAACCAATTATGGCATTGTCCCTGTAACCTAACAGACGTTCTGAAAAGAACTATTTTCTAACAAAATTCTACACGTGTAAGGCCATTTTTAGCACACAAGGCAACCAGTTGCAAGTGTGAAGGTGGCATGTAGAAGAAAATCATATTCCAGTGAAACTAAGTAGGAGAGGGGCAAGGTGGGGTAGATAGGGATATGAGAGTCCAGATTGGATGGAAAGGAAAAAGGCATAGAAGCGATAGGCTGGGGGGGGGGGGATCCTGAGAGGCAACGGGATGCAACTGGGGGGTGGGGGTAATATTAGAAATGGAAAAAAAAAGAAGATTGAGGTGGGGACGGGGGGATCCTAAAGGTTCTCTCCTCCAACCCCAATGCTTGCAGCCTTTGAACAGGATACGATAATCCATTTTTGAGAGAGTTGTAATGGTACTGCACTTCAGTCATCTCAAAGAGTATTGCAAGTATCTAGCTTCTATAAATTGCTTGTTGCTAAAAATTACTTTTTTCTAATGTATCATAAAATTGTAAAATTCTCCAGAAAAAAAGATCATAATATTAATCATGTCCTGTGCCCCTTACCTGATCCTACACAGAGAGCTGCCAGCAGTAGGATGCTTGTGTATGCTGCCATTGTAAGCTGGAGGAAGCTTCTAAATGTGGCATTCGAAGACCCATGCCTTAAATATATTTATATCCTCACTCCCCCCCCTCCCTCACATGGGCATACCAATGAATCCTGCCCCTGTAAAACCTTTGTATGCTAACCTAAAGAAAGCCGAAAAAAGGAAAATTACAGTATTTATCCTATATGGTCTGTGATTTGCTCAGGGCTGTCCTCAGAAGGATGCACTCACCCTCTTATTGTCTTTAACTAAGGTTATATAGTCACATAATTTGTCACGCTGAATAAAGACATCATCCAAAGTCCATCTTGTTTAACCACCATAAACAAATATAAAACATACAAATAGAAAACCATATATACAATTTTATATCCACAATTGACCCAGAGTAAGGCAAAAAGCCCAATAAAGCATGATCAAATTTTCTCCAATGGGGGAAAAAAGTTCAAGAGCATATTCTATTAATACAGTCTTTTAGCCAGTTTTCTATCCATCTACAAACCAAATTCTCTAAGCCTGTAGACTTTAATTTACGCATTCGCCACGTGTGGGGAACTGTGTCAAATGCTTTGGTAAAATCCAAGTTTACTACAGTTTATCCACAGCTACTCCTTTATCTATGTTTTTGCTTACCTCCTCATACAAAGAAATGAGATTTGAAGGACTTGAGCTTCGCCCTTTTCCTTGGTACACAGAACTGATAAAGGTATTTAATAAATTTGCCTACTCTGTATCCTTCCTCTTCCTCATTATGAATGACTGATATCTAAAACATGCTAATACAATAACATTAGAGATGAGCGACATTGAGTGTTTTCATTATCCAAAAAGTTGGTGGAGTTTTTGCCAAAACAAAAGTTTGGCAAAATACATTGGAGTTAATGAGAAAGGAGAAATGACAGTACTATTTGGTGGTTTGTAAAGATGAAATAGGCTTTAAATGGCACCTGGGATTTACAAAAACTCTTTTGCCTATCCTGGACCAGCCCCTTACTATCCTCGTTATTTTAGTTTTTTCATATAAATAGGTAAGATAAAAAATGCAAATGTAGCCCCTTGTCCACAGTGTCTGGCAGCAGGGACTAGGCTATTGTGACAGACCCAACCAGAACAAAGGCTCTTGGAGGGGACTAGGGGCAAGTCTCCTACCCACTGATTATGGTCCATGGAGAAGACTGAAGGTTTTATGTGCTTCCTCCAGTCAGAGCATGGAAAATAGCTCAGTTCAGCCTCTGATCCCATGGTGTGAGCAGATGATTCTCTAATGATGAACAACAATGTGAGGAAACGCTGAGAGTGAGGCTTGGATTAATTCTCTGAATAAAGACCACAAAGCGTCCCTTCTGGAGTGGATGGAAAGGTGTAATATTGATCTTGTACAGTTTAATGGTCAGAGGAAATATGGTGGCCCTCCGGCTCCTGCAGACTGAGTTGGAGAGGCTCTTCCACTTGGGACAGAATATTTATCAACAATCTCCCTCAAGAAATCTATGAAGATAAATTATTTCCACTTTTTCAGACTGCTGGATAGGAATGAGCTTCGAGTTCGAGTCGACCATTCGACGAATTATGAACATTATGGGCCGTTCACGCCAAATTCGAGTGGTGCGTCACAGCCCATAATTCACTGCGGCATCGCAGTGCATTGCTGGCTGATGATTGGCCAAGCATGCACTATGACCCACATGCTTTGGCCAATCACAGCGCGGTAAGAATGGAGAGCCATAATTGGCCAAAGGCAGGGTGGCTTCGGCCAATTATGCCTCAGGGGATTTATTACACACCCCACACTATATAAGGCCGCCTGGAAGTCGGCCTTGTGTAGTGTGTTCCGGCGTGCTGAGAGATAGAGAGAGAGAGACCGTGTCATTACATTTGAGTTAGATAGAGCAGGCAGGCGAGTCAGTTAGCTGCAGTCAGTGTATTTAGTATATATGCATCCCAGGTGTTGTGTATATAAATATATATATATATATATATATATATATATATATATATATATATATATATATATATATATATATACACTGTATTCAGTTTAGCTAGATTCGTTCCTGTTATTCTCTTCCTAATATACCTACAGGCAGGCAGCTGCAGTATTTTCAGTCAGTGTACTGTATCCTGTGCACAGTGTGCAACTAAAGCTAACTGCAGACAATTGCTGGTGTTCTCTTCTACCACAGGCAGGCAGTTGATTCAGCTAGCTGCAGTATATTAGTGTACTGTATACTGGGCACAGTGTGCAGCTAAAGCTCACTGCAGACAATTCCTATTGTTTTCTTCCTAATAATACTACAGGCAAGCAGGCGATTCAGCTAGCTGCAGTATAATCAGTATATATATATATATATATATATATATATATATGCCAGGTTTGTGCAGGTACATCTCACTGCAGGCCATTCCTTGTGTACCTATTCCAATACATCAAAGACAGTATGTCTGGAAGGCCAACAAGGAGAGACAGACAGTCACAGGCCAATAAAAGAGGGCAAGCAGGCTCTGTGTCTAGAGGCAACAGTGCTGGTCATGGACATGGTGCATCCTCATCAGCACGTGGCTGTGGGGCACGCTTGTCCCTTTCTCGGCAGCTTGCCGTGTTGAGCTACAACATGCCGAAGAGTTGGTAGAGTGGATGACCAAGTCGTCCTCATCATCCTCTGTCACCAAGGCTACCTTGGCTGCCAATGCAGGTGCCAAAGCGGCCTATTCCTTGGACTCGAGGTCATCATCAGTTACTCCTTCTCTAGCCCCACTGGAGGAGTCCCCCGAACTGTTTGACCACAGTGTCGGGTACATGCTGCAGGAGGATGCGCAGCATTTTGAAGGCTCCGATGATGGAACCCAGCTTGAGGAAGGCAGTAACGTGAGCCCAGAAAGAGGGGTTGCCCAAGAAGGACAACAAACTGGCAGTCATGTTCCCCCAGCTGCAGCATACTGCCAGGTTTGCTCCAGTGACGAGGAGGGAGGGGATGATGAGCTCGCTGACTCTACATGGGTGCCTGATAGGAGAGAGGAGGAGGAGGAGGCGGAGGAAAAGGCACATCTCCAATGAGGCAGGATGCCCTCCAGGGGCCAGCTTAAGGGCAGCTACACCGCAGAGCTCTGCAAGTGCAGGGCGCTGGTGACTCCGCTCATTATTCCAAAAGTTCTTTGGTGTGGGCCTTTTTTGAGATGTGTGCAGCAGATTGCACAATTGCTATTTGCAACATATGTCTGAAGCGTAGCAAGCGTGGACTAGACAGCAAGCACTTGGGCACCACGTGCTTAATCAGACATATGTCGCGCTCCCATGCAGCCCATTGGCAGCACTACCTAAAAGACCCACACCAAAGAAGAAGACAGACCTCTCCTTGCTCCTCCTCATCAGCTGGGATCTCCAACCCCACTATACCTTTAGTCCTCTAAGAAACCTGCACTGAGAGGAATGAAGGTGTAGAATTAGGTGTGCCACTGCCAAGTACTTGCGGGCAATCTGCTATCGGTACACCAACATCGGATTCTAGCAGGCAGATTTCTCTACCCCAGTTGCTCCACCGATGAAAGAAGTTCACTCCCAGCCATCCACATGCCCAGCGGTTGAATGCTAGCTTGGCTAAATTGCTAGCACTTCAACTGCTGCCTTTTCAGTTGGTAGACTCTGCTCCCTTCCGTGAGTTTGTGGAAAGTGCGGTACCTCAGTGGCAGGTTCCCAAACACCATTTTTTTTCACGGAAGGCGATTCCGGCTCTCTATCGGCATGTGGAAGGCAATGTCCATGCCTCGCTGGACAGGGTGGTCAGCGATAAGGTGATTATTACCGCTGACTCATGGTCCAGCAGGCATGGACAGGGACATTACCTATCTTTCACCGCGCACTGAGTGACTCTGCTGGCAGCTGGGAAGGATGCAGGACAGGGTGCAGTAGTGTTGGAGATTGTTCTGCCACCATGCCTCCAAAATTCTACTAGTGGTGATTCTGCCATACCTCTCTCCATACCTCTCTCCTACACCCCCTCCTCTTCTTCTTCCTCTATGGCCTCTTCCTGTGCTGATTTGTCCTTGGAACCAGCATTGCTCTGTAGGCGTTCAAGGAGCTACGCAAGCACGCAGGCAAAAAGATGCCATGCGGTGCTTGAGCTGTTGTGCTTGGGGGACAGGAGCCACACTGGGGCAGAGATTCTGTCAGCTCTGCAGGGGCAGGCTCAGAGGTGGTTGACGCCACGCCAGCTTAAGCCAGGAATGGTGGTTTGCGACAATGGCACAACCTCCTCTCTGCCCTCCGACAGGGACAACTGACCCATGTGCCCTGTTTGGCTTATGTCCTTAACTTGGTGGTGCAGCGGTTTCTGAGCAGGTACCCGGGCTTACAGGATGTCCTCAAGGCAGGCCAGGAAAGTCTGTGTGCATTTCTGCCGGTCGAATAATGCCAGTGCTCGGGAGGCTGACCTCCAAAAGGAATTTAACCTGCCCAAGAACCACCTAATCTGTGACATGCCCACCAGGTGTAACTCAACGTTGGCCATGCTGCAGCGGCTGCACACACAGCAGAAGGCCATCAATGAGTACCTGTGTGACTATGGCACCAGGACAGGGTCAGGGGAGCTAGTTTTTTTCCCCCCTACGCCAGTGGGCCATGATCAGGGATGCATGCACTGTCCTGTCACCATTTGAGGAGGCCACGAGGATGGTGAGCAGTGACAGTGCATGCATCAGTGACTCTGTCCATCTTGTCCACCTGTTGGAGCACACGCTGCGTGGAATAATGGACAGGGCACTTGAGGCAGAACAGAGGCAGAAAGAGGAGGACTTCCTTACCTCTCAAGGCCCCCTTTATCCAGACAGTGTTCCTGCCATCCCGCCGATCACACGGGAAGAGGAGGAGGAGGAGGAGGAGGATTGTGTTAGCATGGAGGTGGAGCCTAGCACTCAGCATCAGCAGCAGTCTTCAAGGGATCATTTACAGTCTGAAGAAACCCATGGAATTGTACATGGCTGGGAGGAGGTGGCTGCGGATCATGTCGTCCTTAGTGACCCAGAGGACTCTGTACCGAATGCGTCAGCAAACTTATGCTGCATGGCCTCCCTGATCCTGCAAAGCCTGCGGAAGGATCCTTGTATTCGTGGTATCAAGGAGAGGGATCATTACTGGCTGGTAACCCTCCTTAATCCACGTTACAAGGGTAAGGTTGCGGACCTTATCTTGTCGTCGCAGAGGGAGCAGTGGATGAAACATCTTCGGGAGCCTTGCAGAAAGGTTTGTGCAACGCGTTTCCAGAGCCTGGGAGGTTACAATTTCCTGGTCCTCCTGGACAGCGTGTTGCTGAGGCTTCGGTCAGTCCCAGAAGGAACGGTGGAGAAGGTGGTCATCTGACCGATGCATTCAGACAATTTTTTAGTCCGCAGCCCCAAGGTATGATCGGTTCCAGCAACCATTGCCAGCGTCTGATTTACATGGTGCAGAAATACCTAGGGGCAAGATCAGACTTGGACACCTTTCCCACCGAAAATCCTCTTGGTTACTGGGTCTTGAGGATGGATCACTGGCCAGAGCTTGCTCAGTATGCAATTGAGCTACTGGCCTGTCCTGCATCCAGCGTTCTTTCGGAACGCATATTCAGTGCTGCTGGAGGCTTTGTAACTGATCACAGAGTGCGCCTGTCCACCGAATCGTTAGATCGGCTGACCTTCATAAAAATGAATCAGTCTTGGATCACCAGATACCAAGCACCTGATGCTGATGTAACCGAATATTATTTTTTTTTTTATGTGAAATCCCTTCAAGACTGCCTATGCTGATGCTGAGTGACTATCCTGTTATGCTGAGTGACTATCCTCTTCCTCCTCATTGTTCATGCTGATACTGTAGCTTGTAAGAACATTTTTGGTTCTTGGCACCACCACCAGTGGCTAAGGCCCAATTTTTCTGCCCCTGTTTAACAGGGGCATGTAATTACAATTTTTCATGCAATACTTTGCAGCAGGGCTCATTCCTGTGCTCCAACTAGAATATCTGTGAGGGGTTGCAGTGTTGTGGCACCAGCACCAGTGCCTAAGGCCCAATTTTTCAGCCCCTGTTTAACAGGGGCGTGTAATTACAATTTTTGATGCAATACTTTGCAGCAGGGCTCATTCCTGCGCTCCAATTAGAGTATCTGTGAGGGGTTGCAGTGTTGTGGCACCAGCACCAGTGCCTAAGGCCCAATTTTTCAGCCCCTGTTTAAGAGGGCGTGTAATTACAATTTTTGATGCAATACTTTGCAGCAGGGTTCATTCCTGCGCTCCAACTAGAGTATCAGTGAGGGGTTGCAGTGTTGTGGCACCAGCACCAGTGCCTAAGGCCCAATTTTTCAGCCCCTGTTTAAGAGGGGCGTGTAATTCCAATTTTTGATGCAATACTTTACAGCAGGGCTCATTCCTGCGCTCCAACTAGAGTATCTGTGAGGGGTTGCAGTGTTGTGGCACCAGCACCAGTGCCTAAGGCACAATTTTTCAGCACCTGTTTAACAGGGGCATGTAATTACAATTCTTGATCTAATATTTCACAGCAGGGCGCCCACCAAGAGTAACTGTGAGGCCTTACAGTGTTGTGGCAACACCACCACACCGTACACCACCAAAGGCCCAATTTTTCTGATCTTGTTCAACTGGGGCATGTAATTACTATTCTTGATCTAATATTTCACAGCAGGGCCCGTTCCTGCGCCCACCAAGAGTAACTGTGAGGGCTTACATTGTTGTGGCAACACCAACACCTAAGGCCCAAATTTCTGCAGAGTATATAGGGCAGGCCCCTACTTTCAAACATCCAAATTACAAACAACTTCTACTTGCAAATGGAAGGAGACACCAGGAAGTGAGAGGAAATCTATCCCTAGGAAGGGAAATTCTCTCTTGTAAGAGTTCCTTGTTTCACTAAGAACCCCAAATTTTCAAAATTCAATTGTCATTGGGACAGAAAGTGAGGTGAAATCTTTTGAACAGGTGCACAGACAGCAAAACAAATGTTACAGGGGTGAAAATTCTTCCATATGTTTTCAAAAAAGCTTAAAAATAGATTTTTTGGCTGGAGCTACACGTAAAAAATTTACCAGTTCAAAATTACAAACAAATTCTACTTGAGAACAAACCTACAGTCTCCGTCTTGTTTGCACTGCCTGTATAATGCTGTTCAGAGTATATAGGGCCTGGGGGCCCAACACCTTTCCTTTTTTTATTTGGGTACGGGGTTCCCCTTAATATCCATACAAGACCCAAAGAGGCTGGTAATGGGGGGGGGTTCTCAATGATTTTCATCCATATTGCCGGGACCAGACATGGCATTAAAGCCGCAAGCAGTTTCCTTCAGAAATGTCATTTTTTTTTTTTTAAATTTTGACCGGAGTTCCCCTTAATATCCCTCCCAGACCTGAAGGGCCTGGTATGGAATTTAGGGGGACCCCCACGTAATTTTTTTTTTAAATTTTGGTTCGGGGTTCCCCTGTGGGGAATCCCATGCCATTTTTATCAATGAACTTTTATGTGTATTGTCGGACCGGCAATTCATTAATAGCCGCGAGTAGTTTTAAATGACTTTTTTTCCTTTGAAATGTCATTTTGCTGTCAGACTGTTCTAAACACGCACCACTTTACAGGCATACTATAGACACCCCCCAAGCACGATATTTAAAGGAATATGTCACTTCTATTTTTTCACTTTAACCGCTTCCCGACCGGCTCACGATGATATACGTCAGCAGAATGGCACGGCTGGGCAAATCGACGTACCTGTACGTCCATTTGAATTCCCCGCCGTGCCATTGCGTGAGTGCCGCCGGCGGCGCACGCGTGCGCCAGCCGGAAGCTTCGTGAGTCGGGTCGCGGGTCCTGCGGACTCGATCGCCGCGGGGATACCCGCGATCGCCTCACGGAGAGGACGAACGGGGAGATGCTGATGTAAACAGCATCTCCCCGTTCTGCCTAGTGACAAGTGTCACTGATCACTGCTCCCTGTCATCAGGAGCAGTGATCAGTCTAGTGACACATACAGCCCCTCCCCCCTACACTTAGAAAACACTGCCCTAGTACTGATTAACCCTTCCCCGCCCCCCTAGTGGTTAACCCCTTCACTGCCAGTGTCATTTACACAGTAATCAGTGCATTTTTAATCGCACTGATCGCTGTATAAATGACAATGGTCCCAAAAATGTGTCAAAAATGTCCGATGTGTCCGCCATAACGTCGCAGTCACAATAAAAATCGCTGGACATCGCCATTACTAGTAAAAAAAAATTATTAATAAAAATGCCATAAAACTATCCCCTATTTAGTAAACGCTATATCTTTTGCGCAAACCAATCAATAAACGCTTATTGCGATTTTTTTTTTTCCAAAAATATGTAGAAGAATACGTATCGGCCTAAACTGAGGAAAAAAAATGTTTTTTTATATATTTTTGGGGGATATTTATTATAGCAAAATGTAAAAAATAATGCGTTTTTTTCAAAATTGTCGCTCTTATTTTGTTTATAGCGCAAAAAATAAAAATCGCAGAGGTGATTAAATGCCACCAAATGAACGCTTTATTTGTGGGAAAAAAAGGACGTCAAATTTGTTTGGGAGCCACGTTGCAGGACCGCGCAATTGTCAGTTAAAGCGACGCAGTGCCGAATCGCAAAAAGTGCTCTGGTCAGGAAGGGGGTAAATCCTTCTGGGGCTGAAGTGGTTAAGCATCATTAAAATCACTGCTCCCGTTTTAAAAACTTTTTTTTGCATTGATACATGTCCCCTGGGGCAGGACTCGGGTCCCCAAACCCTATTAAGGACAATAACTTGCATATTAGCCTTTAAAATTCGCACTTTTGATTTCTCACGTTCGAGTCCCATAGACTTTAACGGGGTTCGAAAGTTCGCGTGAACTTTCGGTCCGTTTGAATGTTCTGATGCGAACCAGGGGGTGTTCGGCTCATCCCTATTGCTGGAACATTATATGAGTTTTGTCTTATGATGGTTAATGAGATTTGGATAACCCTGGGTCTTCTTTCTGGGGATCTGATGCCGAACTGTCTGAGTGGGCACTGACCTGAGTCACTTTGCTGTGGCCGCGGCTCACAGCAGGAGGTCCCGTGCGTTCCTCTTCACTGATTCAGGTGCGATTCATGTCCAAATTTATGCCTGAATTTGCACCTGATTCAGAGGCAAAAACGCACAGGACCCTTTTCAAATGTGGATCATGGCCACCCCGGAGGTGTGAGAGCCAGCTCCATAGAGAGCCAGTTTCAATCCCCTGTCATGTGGATTGCATTGGGGAAAACCGCATCCAATTTGCATAAATGTGAACCCAGCCTAAAGGTGTGATTTTAACTGCATTTTCTGTCTCTTTCCAGTTTATGGTTCCTGACTAGGGTTGAGCTCGATGTTCGAGTTGGATGTAAATTCGACTCGAACATCCGGTGTTTGGCGAACAACGAACAATATGGGGCGTTCGCGGGAAATTTGAGCGCTGCAGAATGCCCCATAATGGACTGCGAGATCGCAGTGCATTTGTGTCTGATGATTGGCCAAAGCATGCATCTAACCTGCATGCTTTGGCCAATCACAGCACACTCTGCAGAGAGAGCCAAAATTGGCCAATGGCAGGGTGCCTTTGGCCAATCATGGATCAGGGGTACTAAGTCCACTCCCCACACTATAAAAGGCTGCTTTTATAGCAGCCGTGTATAGTGTGTGACTGTGGATGGAGATAGATTGAGCCAGATTAGGCAGGCAGGTTAGTTAGCTAGTGGCACTGTATTTGATAGATATATATATATATATATATATATATATATATATATATATATATATATATATACAGTCAGTCTAATATATATATACATACATATATATACATATACACGCTCTGAATTCAATGTAACGTATATATACAGTTCATTTGGTGGTGTACATTATATAATACACTTCAGGCGGTGTACACAGTATATAATACAGTACAGGCGGTGTACACAGTACATGCTTTGAAAAGAAAAAATTCCCATCATGTCCTGAAGGCCACCAAGGAGAGGCAGACGCTCACAAGCCACTAAAAGAGGGCAAGCAGCCTCTGTGTCTACAGCCAACAGTGCTGGTCGTGGACATGGTGCATCCTCTGCAGGTAGCCGTGGGGCACGCTTGTCCTTTTTTTCTGCTGCTGGCCGTGTTATTGAGCCACAACATGCAGAAGAGTTGGTGGAGTGGATAATGAAGCTGTCCTCATCCTCCTCATCCTCTGTCACCCAGGCTCATAGTTTGCCTTCCAACGCAGCTGCCAAAACGGCCTTTTCCACCGGCTCCTTGTCCACAGTCACTCCTTCCGTAGCCCCATCATACATGGATGAGTGTCCAAAATTATTCGACCGCAGTATCGGTTACATGCTGCTGGAGGATGCGCAGCAATTTAAAGGCTTCAATGTTGGTTCCCAGGTGGAGGAAGGGAGTAACGTGAGCGTAGGGAGAGGGGGTGCCACAGAAGGACAAGAAACTGGCAGTCATGTTCCCCCAGCTGCAGCATACTGCCAAGTTTGCTCCAGTGACGAGGAGGGAGGGGATGATGAGGTCACTGACCATACTTGGGTGCCTGAGAGAAGAGAGGAGAAAAGTGAGGAGAAGGAGGCACAACTCCAATGAGACAGGATGTACTCCAGGGGTCAGCTTAAGGGAAGCCACCCTATTGCATCACACCGCAGAGCTCTGCAGATGCAGGGCACTGTTGACTCCCCGCTGACTTTTAAAAATTCCTTGGTGTGGGCCTTTTTCGACACATGTTCAGCAGATCTCACCATTGGTGTTTGCAACCTATGTCTGAAGCAGATCAAGCATGGCCAGAATTGGGCCTTTTTTGAGACGAGTGCATCAGATCCATCCACTGCTATTTGCAACATATGTCTCAAGCGTATCTCGCATGGCCAAAACATCACCCGCTTGGGCACCACATGCTTGACCAGACACATGACGACCTGCCAGGCAGTCCGATAGCAGCAGCACCTGAAAGACCCACATCATAGAAAAAGGCAGACTTCTCCTTGCTGCTCATCTGGGATCTCAAACCCAACTAAAACATGCACTGAGAGGAATGAAGGTATAGCAATAGGTGTCACAAGTACTTGCAGCCAATCTGCTAGCAGTACACCACCAGTTAATTTCAGCAGGCAAATTTCCCTACCCAAGATGCTGAACCGTAAAAAGAAATTTGGTCCCAGCCATCCACATGCTCAGCGTCAAAATGCTAGCTTGGCCAAACTGCTAGCACTGCTACTCTCCTCCCAAGCACATTCCATTCACCCCCGATCATAGCGGAAAAGCACGTTTTCAAACAGGTTTATTGTCTGAATGTTTTTCACATGTAACCCTGTGTCACGCATAAGGCAGGCAAAATGAACACTGAGAAAATGTGCAACATTTCACGACCGAAAAGGTTCTTGAGCTACTTTGGGTCATTTATCGCATTTAGGTCAGTCCATTCAAGTGAATGGGTAGCCCTATGCAAGAGGCGTGTTTACGTATGAAAAATGCAACAAATAAACTTGAACAGTAATACACATCTCTGTTACTTTCCCTTAACAGACTCCCCTTCCCCTGAAGCATCAGCCCAGTGCCACTTACAGGACAGAAGGATGCCTGCACCTGCCAACACAGACTTAGGGGTCAGTAGTAAGTGAACTGGAGTTCAGGAGTCTGCAGTAAGTGGCTCTCTATCCCAAAATACAGACACACAGCCCACCTCTGCACAGCTTACCCTCTGGACTGTCCAGCAGCTCTTTTTCTTTCTCCATTAAGGATGAGCCGAACACCCCTGGTTCGGTTTGCACCAGAATTTGCGAACAGGCAAAAAATTTGGACGAACACCGTTAAAGTCTATGGGACATGAACATTAAAAATCAAAAGTGCTCATTTAAAAGGCTTATTTGCAAGTTATTGCCCTAAAAAGTGTTTGGGGACCCAGGTCCTGCCCCAGGGGACATGCATCAATGCAAAAAAAAGTTTTAAAAATGGCCGTTTTTTTTCGGGAGCAGTGGTTTTAATAATGCTTAAAGTGAAACAATAAAAATGAAATATTCCTTTAACTATCGTGCCTGGGGGGTGTCTATAGTATGCCTGTAAAGTGGCGCAGTAATCCCATGTTTAGAACAGTCCCTGCACAAAATTAAATTTCTAAAGGAAAAAAGTAATTTAACTGCTCGCGGCTGTAATGAATTGTCGGGTCTGGGCAATATAGATAAAACTCATTGAAAAAAAAGGCATGGCCCCCCCCCCCCAGTCCATTACCAGGCCCTTTGGATCTGGTATAAATATTAAGGGGAACCCCGAAACAAAATTAAAAAAAAATTGCGTGGGGGTCCCCCCAAAATCCATACCAGGCCCTTCAGGTCTGGTATGGATATTAAGGGGAACCCTGCACCAAATTTTAAAAAAAAAATGGAGTAGGGGGGTCCCCCCCAAATCCATACCAGACCCTTATCCGAGCACATGGCCCCCCCTCCTGAACCATTCCACCCCAGATCCTAGTCCCCCTCCCTATGTGAATTGCTAACGGGTACATTGTACCCCTATCAATTCACAAAAAAAGTGTCAAAAATAGTAAAAAAGACAGGAGACACTTTAGGACAAGTACTTTATTAAAAAATAAAAAATAAAAAAGTCTCGCAATGTAAATCCATCTTACGACGCCTGACGGACCAAAGAAAGAAAAAAAAAGCCGCAACAGCTCCGCTTCCAAGGGAGGCTCCTGCCGAGTGACGCTTCTTCTCAGTGACAACTGTTATATAACTGAGGGCAGGGCCACCCAGTGACATAAATGGATGACCCCGCCCCCCCTCTGATGCCACGTGACATGCCTGAAGGGTCTGGTATGGATTTTAGGGGGACCCCTACGCAATTTTTTTTTATTTGGCGCAGGATTCCCCTTAATATCCATACCAGACCTGAAGGGCCTGGTATGGATTTTGGGGGGACCCCCATGCAATTTTTTTAAAAATGTTGGTTCGGGGTTCCCCTTAATATTCATACTAGACCTTAAGGGCCTGGTAATGGACTGGGGTGGGCATGCTATTTTTTTTTCAATAAGTTTTATCCATATTGCCAAGACCCGACAATTCATTACAGCCACGAGCAGTTTTAAATTACTTTTTTCCTTTAGAAATGTCATTTTGCTGTGGTACTGTTCTAAACACGGGAGAACTGCGCCACTTTACAAGCATACTATAGACACCCCCAGACACGATATTTAAAGGAATATTTCATTTTTATTGTTTCACTTTAAGCATTAATAAAATCACTGCTCCCGAAAAAACAGACTTTTTTATACTTTTTTTTGCATTGATCCATGTCCCCTGGGGCAAAACCCGGGTCCCTAAACACTTTTTATGACAATAACTTGCATATAAGCCTTTAAAATGAGCACTTTTGTTTTTCATGTTAGTGTCCCATAGACTTTAACGGGGTTCCGCGGCTTTCGAATTGGCCGCGAACAACGCGTATTGTTTGTTGTTTACCGAACATCCAAACAACAAAAGGTTGGCCCAGACTTATGCTCAGGCCGAACCGTTCGCCCATTTAGCATGAAGTCTTTCCCTGCCTCTGTCTGTAGCCCCAGATCTGGTCAGTGGGGCTAGAAGTCCCCCCCCCCTCCCCTGGAAACAAGGACTTACCCCCAGTCTTAGACCAGCACTGAGATCCTCCCCAGATGCGTTCAGGCATAATCAGGCACAAGTCAGAATTCATCCTTCCAGGAAGATGTCAAGCCAATCATAGACAGCGGAGGTATTCGCTTCCCATTAGCTGCATGTATGCAAGGGGCGTGCTGTTGGATGGGGACAGCCTCTGCTGCTTATGATTGGCTGTCAGGTTTGACAGCTTCGCCATTTTTGCTGTAGCTGTGAGTGACAATTGAAGATGCAGCAATGACACGAAATGTCATTTCCCCATTGTTGTGCAATGTGTGACGGCACAGTGGGCCCTTCAACCTTGGGGCCTGCATGCACCGCAGACAATGGACCCATTGGGAATACACTGGTTCTGAGTGGATGCACTTCATGAGTAACTCCTTGAATGGTGGTAAGAAGTAGGCAATAGCCTCCAACGGTTTCTAAAAACAGACGGCCAAGTTTAAGACCTGGCCCTTAATAGAACTTGGAGCTGATTTACCCATATTTTCAAGAAGTAAAGGATTTGTTCCAAGTAGAATCAACACGGATAATGTTTTCTGGATTTACATTACGAGAAAACAGATGTACACCTTACAGGAAGTAGCCATAGACGCCGTCAGCATGGTCAGATTCATGGTCTCTGAAACTGGAAGAGAAATTTTGGATGATGGACCTTATAGGCACAACGTTAACTACTTAGTTTAAAAAGTATATGAATTTATTTTTTACAAAAACACATATGAAACAATATTAAAATAATAGACTATTCACAATTTTGCCTTGAAACATATAACACACCGCCTATAGATCACAGGTAATAGACTACTTAGTAATGAGAAACCATGAGGCAATCTCCATGAATTACTATAGTATCGTGGAATATGGAAGGCGGTGTGTTGTGATTCAACTCAGCTCTACATGTTATAGAATAGAATAAATTTCTACATATAATAATGAAACAGAACAGTATTAATAGAGTTTATAATACAATAGTAATATTAGTTTGCTGTTCAATTTTAACAACATGCCAGATATCGTGGGCCCAGGCATAGAGAGAGAGACAGACATTGGGACTATGGGAACAGGTATAACATTGGTGTGTTATTATCTATGATAGATGGTAAATATGGTTAAAAGAAACAATGTTATATGTTTCAAGGTAACATTGTGAATAGTCAATGATTTTAATATTGTTTCATATGTGTTTTGGTAAATAATAAATGTATATACTTTTTAAACTACGTAGTTAACATTGTGCCTATAAAGTCCATCATCCAAAATTTTCTCTTCCAAATTCAAATATATCAGGACGTGGCATACTGTACATTATCTCACAAAAGTGAGTACAACCCTCACATTTTTGTAAATATTTTCTTGTATCTTTTCATGTGACAACACTGAAGAAATGACACTTTGCTACAATGTAAAGTAGTGAGTGTACAGCTTGTATAACAGTGTAAATTTGCTGTCCCCTCAAAATAACTCAACACACAGCCATTAATGTCTAAACCGCTGGCAACAAAAGTGAGTATACCCCTAAGTGAAAATATCCAAATTGTACCCAAAGCTTCAATGTTTTGTGTGGCCACCATTATTTTCCAGCTTCGCCTTAACCCTCTTGGGCATGGAGTTCACCAGAGCTTCACAGGTTGCCACTGGAGTCCTCTTCCCCTCCTCCATGACGACATCACGGAGCTGGTGGATGTTAGAGACATTGCATTCCTCCAACTTGCATTTGAGGATGTCCTACAGATGCTCGATAGGGTTTAGGTCTGGAGACATGCTTGGCCAGTCCATCACCTTTACAAACAGCTTCTTTAGCAAGGCAGTGGTCATCTTGTAGGTGTGTTTGGGGTCGTTATCATGGTAAAATACTGCCCTGCGGCCCAGTCTCCGAAGGAAGGGGATCATGCTCGGCATCAGTATGTCACAGTACACGTTGGCATTCACGGTTACCTCAATGGACTATAGTTCCCCAGTAATGGCAGCACTCATGCGGCCCCAGACCATGACACTCCCATCACCATGCTTGACTGTAGACAAGACACAATTATCTTTGTCCTCCTCACCTGGTTGCCGCCACACATGCTTGTCACCATCTGAACCAAATATGTTTATCTTGGTCTCATCAGACCACAGGACATGGTTCCAGTAATCCATGTCCTTAGTCTGCTTATCTTCAGCAAACTGTTTGCGGACTTTCTTGTGCATCATGTTTAGAAGCTTCCTCCTGGGACGACAGCCATGCAGACCAATTTGATGCAATGTGCGGCGTATGGTCTGAGCACTGACAGGCTGACCCCCCCACCCCTTCAACCTCTGCAGCAATGCTGGCAGCACTCACACGTCTATTTCCCAAAGACAACTTCTGGATATGACGCTGAGCACGTGACCTCAACTTCTTTGGTCGACCATGGCGAGGCCTGTTCTGAGTGGAACCTGTCCTGTTAAACCGCTGTATGGTCTTGGCCACCGTGCTGCAGCTCAGTTTCAGGGTCTTGGCAATCTTCTTATAGCCTAGGCCATCTTTATGTAGAGCAACAATTCTTTTTTTCAGATCCTCAGAGAGTTCTTTGCCATGAGGTGCCATGTTGAACTTCCAGTGACCAGTATGAGAGAGTGAGTGAGAGCGGTAACACCAAATTTAACACACCTGCTCCCCATTCACACCTGAGACCTTGTAACACTAACAAGTCAAATGACACCGGAGAGGGAAAATGGCTAATTGGGCCCAATTTGGACACTTTCTCTTTGGTGTGTACTCACACTCACTACTTTACATTGTAGCAAAGTGTCATTTCTTCAGTGTTGTCACATGAAAAGATAGAAGAAAATATTTACAAAAATGTGAGGGGTGTACTCACTTTTGTGATATACTCAGGGTTTTTTTTCTCAGAGAATAGGTGCAGGAACTCCCCTTTTCTGAGTCACCGCTTTTCTCTGCCTCTACCCACCTACGAGCACCCTCTACCTACCTCCCATTACTGCCCTTTTAGAGAATACAGAACCAAGTATCATTTTGTAGTGATAAGTAATTTGTATGGAATTTGTTAATGATAACAAGAAAAGCAGTAAAATAGATCCCCTATAGCCAATAACAATAATGCCCCCTCTAGCAACAATAGATCCCCCCCATTAACAATGGGCCACCCGAAACAAAATCCCGTGGCAGCAACAGCAGATCTCCTCACAGCCAGCATCAATAGACTCTGCAGCAGCCAGCAACAATAGTCCCCTTCCTCAACAGTAGATCTCTCCCAGCCATAACTGACCCCTCAGCGATATAAGACCCACCCCCAGCAACAATAGGTCCCCCATCGGTAAGAATAGACCCCCCTGCAAAAATAGATCCCCTCCAGGTAGAATAGATCCCTCAGCAGCCAGCATCAATAGACCCTGCAGCACACCACAGCACCCCTTACTATTACATACAGTCAGTGCTGGAGGTGCCAGAACTGCGTTCCCCCGCGTTCCCGCTGAAAAAAAGCCCTGGATATACTGTATATGTACCTATTCCTCGTATCCACATTATCACTCTGTGATGATGCAAATCTAATTTGTTTACACGGTCTCTGAAAAACCCTTGTCTCTGAGTACCAGGGCTTCAACAGCCTTGCCCTTAAATTGACAACAGATCTGGATGATTTGGAAGTGGCCACAGAACATTGGGGATCAGATAGTCAAGATCTGCACCACCAGCTTCTCATTGAACCGAGATGCCAGTAGCTTCATACAACTGACATCCTGCACCAAAGACACAGGTCCTGAAACACGTCATGAAGAGAACAGTACTGTGGGGGGACTCTGTACTGTTTAGAGGGGCTCTGTACGGTGTATAGGGGACTATGTACTGTGTGTGTGCGGGGGGTTCTGTAATGTGGGGAGCTCAATACTGTGTTGGAGGGACTTTGTACTGTTAGGGGAAGCTCTGTACCGGTGGGAAGGTGGAGAGCTCTTCACTGTGGAGGGAAGAGGAGAGGGGGTGAAATGAGAGCTCTGTACAAGGGAGGTTGGGTAAAGGTCATTTTTGATTATATATTGGCCTGTGTTACCCATTCCTGCACCTTGTGTGATGCACACTCCTGAACCCTGTGCATCATATATTTACCTTGCTCCCTATACACAATTCTGAGCCTTGACCACACCCACTACTAGGCGCCACTTTACAGTTGGGGTGGGTGAGTAACTGCACCTATTTCCTGCTTTTACTACAGCAAATATTTGTGATTGTGGAATTTATGATACTATAGCCTGAAAGTGAAAGTGTTTGTAGAAAATAGTTTCTTTGTGGCACAGACATCTGGATCCACGGTGGAGAGAGGCTCTTGCTATATAAATATGTGTTTTATTCACCCACTTGAGCTCTGGAAGATTTTACCCCCTTCATGACCAGGACATATTTTGCTATTCAGCACTCCGCTACTTTAACTGGCAACTGCGCGGTGGTCATGCAACACTGTACCCAAATGAAATTTAGATAATTTTTTTCACACAAATAGAGCTTTCTTTTGGTGGTATTTGATCATCACTTGTTTTTTTTTTATGATATAGATGAAAAAGCCTGAAAATTAAAAATTCTAAATTCTAAAATTCTACTTTCTGTTATACAGTAAAGCATATCCAATACAATCACATTTCTTTTTACATTGAGGCCAAAATGTATTTTGCTACATGCCTTTGGTAAAACAAATCCCAATATATATGTATATTTATGTATACAGTGCCTTGAAAAAGTATTCATACCCCTTGACATTTTCCACATTTTGTCATGTTACAACCAAAAACGTAAATATATTTTATTGGGATTTTATGTGATAGACCAACACAAAGTGGCACATCATTGTGAAGTGAAAGGAAAATTATAAATGGTTTTCAACATTTTTTACAAATATGTGAGAAGTGTGGGGGGCATTTGTATTCAGCCCACTTTACTCTGATACCCCTAACTAAAATCTAGTGGAACCAATTGCCTTCAGAAGTCACCTAATTAGTAAATAGAGTCCACATGTGTGTAATTTAACCACCTCAATACAGGGCACTTAAACCCCCTTCCTGCCCAGACCAATTTTCAGCTTTCGGTGCTCTCACACTTTGAATGACCATTACTCAGTCATGCAACACTGTACCCAAATTAAATTTGTGTCCTTTTTTTCACACAAATAGAGTTTTCTTTTGGTGGTATTTAATCACTAATGGGTTTGTTATTTTTTGTGCTATAAATAAAAAAAGACCGTAAATTTTGTGAAAAATTGCCTTTTTCTTTGTTTTTGTCATAAAATTTAGCAAATTAGTAATTTTTCTTCATAAATTTTGGCCAACATTTATACTGCTATATATCTTTGGTAAAAATAACCCAAATTAGTGTATATTATTTGGTGTTTGTGAAAGTTATAGAGTCTACAAACTATGGTGCCAATCACTGAAAATTGAAAACATCTGATCAGGCCTTCAGTACATCAGGTGAATCTCATTTCTTGAGGTACTAACAAGTCAGAAAAGTACAAATACCCCCCAAATGACCCCTTTTTAGAAAGTAGACATTCCAAGGTATTAAGTAAGTAGCATGGTGAGTTTTTTTAAGTTGTAATTTTTTCCCACAATTCTTTACAAAAGGAAGATTTTTTTTTTTTCAAAATTTTCATATTAACTGGTTATTTCTCTCACAGAGCATATGCATACAACAAATTACACCCCAAAATACATTCTGCTACTCTTACCGAGTATGGGGATACCACATGTGTGGGACTTTTACACAGCCTGGCCACATACAAAGGCCCAACATTGAAGTAGCACCATCAGGCGATCTACGAGCATAAATTGCACATCTCATTTCTCAACCACCTATTACACTTTTGAAGGCCCTGGAGCACCAGGACAAAGGAATTGCCCACAAAATGACCCCATTTTGGAAAGCAAACACCCCAACGTATAATCTATGAGGCATAATGAGTCTTTTGAACGGTTATTTTTTTCCAGAAGTTTTTGGAAAATGTGGAAAAAAAATAAAAAATAATTTTTTTTTACACAAAGTTGTCCATTTATAAGCTATTTCCAACACATAGCAAAAATGACACCCCAAAATACATTCTGTTACTCGCCCTGAGTATGGGGATACCACATGTGTGAGACTTTTACACAGCTTGGCCACATACAGAGGCCCAACATCCAAGTAGCACCGTCAGGCATTCTAGGAGCATACATTACATAGATAATTTCCTGGCAACCTATCATTTTTGAAGGCCCTTCATATTTCTAACACATAGCATGTACATACCAAGAATTACAATCCAAAATAAATTCTATTGCGGAAAGGATAAAAATAAAAGTATTACCTGTGCTTTTAGTAGTGTCCACAGAAGAGAGCACTGGTCCAGGCAGCAGGGATGTGCTTAGCGACAGCAATAATAACTATCCAGGCAGCAGGCAGGAATATTGTCTATAGTCGGCACAGCACAGTCCATAGGAATTGTCCAGGCAGAGACAGCCAGCACAGCCATAATATTGGTCCTGGTACACTGTTACCTGCAGACACTCATTATTGTACCGCTCTCCAGCCCTTCATAAACATACTGCCTCTTGCTACAGCGAATTATTTGCATAGTCCAGGTAGCAGGCAGAGGTGTGGTCCGTTCATGCGGCAGGCAAAGGCATGATGGCAGTAAGTCAGCAGAAGGCTGAGGGCCGCAATCGAGTAAGACCTGTGCACAGGGCCACAGGGGTAGAGGCTTCGACCCACCCAAATCTCTATGAAGCCTCCGGACTGTAGACTCTAATCCGGAAATTACAAAACCGGGAGAAAACAAAAAAAATTGTTATCTCCATCCAGAAAAACTATTCTGGAGCCCCTCACATATGTGAGACCCCTGTGTACTATAGTAGCAGGGCAACAGATCAGTCCAAGCGGTAGGCAAAAGCATAATCCATAAAACAGGCCAGGGTCAGTTAACGTGCAAGCAGTCCAAGCGGTAGGCAGAAGCGTAGTCACAAAACAGGCCAGGGTCAGTTCACGAGCAAGCAGTCCAAACGGTAGGCAGAGGCATAGTCAAAAAGCAGGCCAGGGTCAGTTCACATTGAAGGCAGTGGCATGGTTATTTGGAGAAGCATGGAAAATGATCAGCGAAAATGGGGAAAATATGGGCTAATAACTTAGGGATGTATGATACAGTTTGAAGCATTCACCAATACAAAGGCCAGGTTGGGAGGGACACTGGGGACAATGGAAGCTGGTATCTTTTTGAAAACCTCTTCTGCTGCTCACACGACATCTTTTTTGCCTTCTTCGGCATGCTTCTGATGGTGGAATGTTGTACGGGAAGTGGCGTTCATGAAGTCGGCTAACAGCATCAGAACGAAGTACTTCTGGGAGGGGTTTTTGTTGATAGATGAGGAACGTGACTACTACTTCTATGAATTTTAGGAAGGGGGCAGGGCTTTCTGTGGATTTTGTGTAGATTATGTAGGAATTGTAAATGGCCAAATGGATTAGATATATTGCTACCTTTTTGTACCAGAATCGGGACCTCCTTATTGACAAATAGGGCTGAATCATTTGGTCATTGAAATCCACCCCCCCCCCATGTAGAGATTATAGTCTTGGACACATGTCGGTTTTTCAATGGGACCTCGTCTTCGCTGAACTACAGCTGTAGTGTCATCATGAATGGTGGACATCATGTGCACGTTCCTGTTATCCTTCCACCTCAAGGCCAGCACTTCATTACATCTCAGTTTTGCTCTTTCCCCCCTTTTCAGCCTTTTGTTCACAATGGATTGTGGGAAGCCCTTCCTATTTTTTCTTGAAGTTCCGCAGGCCAGGGTTTTTTCAATATATAGGTGTCTGAAAAGGGGCAGGCTGGTATAAAAGTTGTCCAGGTATATATGATAGCCTTTTTTCAGAAGTGGGTAAGCCAGGTCCCATACAATTTTTCCAGTTGTGCCCATGTAGGCCGGGCACTCAGGGGGCTGGAGCTGGGAATCTCTTCCCTCATATATGCGGAATGCATATAGATATCCCGTGGCTCTCTCACACAGCTTGTAAAATTTGACTCCATATTTGGCCTTTTTGCTAGGAATATATTGTTTTATTCCTAGCCGGCCTGAAAATGGTACCAGGGACTCATCCACACATATATTCTTCTCGGGGACATAAAGTTCTGCAAATCGTTGGGAAAATAAATTTATTAGTGGGCGAATCTTGTATAGCTTATCGGAATTTGGATGATTGTGGGGAGGGCACTAGGTGTTGTCGTTAAAATGAAAGAATCTCATAATCATCTCATATCAGGACCTGGACATAGCGGCAGAATACATGGGCATATGGTGGATGGGGTGGGTGGACCAATAGGTATGTCCTTCATTTTTTTTTGTAAGCCCCATATTTAGGGTGAGGCCCAAAAACAATTTGAACTCCTCCAAATTCAAATCTCTCCACTCAAACGGACGGGCATAAGATGATTGGGGGTTGCTGGCAATATACTGCTGGGCATACAAATTTGTCTGGTCCACAATGAACTGCAGAAAAGTGTCAGGCAAAAACAGGTGAAAAAAATTGATCTCTGCAAAATTTTGGGTGTTGGCCTGCACACCTGGCTGTGCTGTGAAAAGGGGAATATTTGGTGATCCCGAGTTGGAAGGCAGCCATGTTGGGTTGGCAAGACCATCTGGCATATAGGTAGCGGTCCTGGCTCTTGGGGGACGTGACACTCCAGTAGTTGGGGGAGTTGAATTTCCTGTGCTGGAACTCAGGTGTGATGTGGCAGCACTGGTACTGGGCATTTGTGCGCAGGGCCTATCTCTGGTGGCAGAACTGGTACTGGGCCTTTGTTCCTGGGGCCTATTGCTGTCGGCAGCACTGGTACTGGACCTTTCTTCCTGGGGCCTATTTCTGGTGGCAGAGCTGGTACTGGGCCTGGGAATAAAATCCTGGTTGCTGGCGGCTTCCTGGTTTCCAGAGTGTCGTGCCTGTGACAGACCTAGCCAGAACAGAGGCTGTTGGAGAGGACTGTATGCAAGCCTGTTGCCTTTTGATTATGGGCCCTGGATTTTCAATGGAACAATACTCTTTGTGAGGTGAATGAGAAATCCAGGCTGGACTGTACTAATCGGACTCAGTCGTGTATATATGTATATATTGTATGGGGACTCCTTACTGTAGATTTGTGTCCCTGAAGAGGGAGGGGGGATTCCTCCAGCAGCCCCCTGCTGATAAGACTGATTCATTCTGTTGGGACACATCCTGTGAGGAGATGCTGGTGTCATCAATTCCAACTACCTGTGTTTATGTTAATTGAATGAGCTGATGACATTGTCCTCTATACAATGTAGGAGACAGGACGACTCCTATTGGAGCTGCTATTGTGAGAAATGTCCTGTGATAATTAACTCAGTCTGGGCAATAGGTCATGTCTCAGTCACCTAGGCTGTATAGAGGATTAATTAATTAGCTCATGTCAATTATGTTAATTAGGTTACAGTTGTATTGTTAGAGGAGGTTCCAACGGCATATAAAGTCTTGTAATTTTGATTCTAAATAAAGTGAGTTCTTGGTAGCAACAAGCAAGTGTCGCCTTGTTTTGTGCTCAGAGAGGTTGGGATATCTGTATACAGACTGGGAGGAAGTGGTATATGACGGAAGCACTCAAGCGGAGTGTGGGACGTTCCGTGACAGTGCCCTTTTAGGAGGGACCCATTCTTCATCCGAATCATTGCTACTCTCGATCGGTTCAAATGCCAAATTTGATTCGGAATCAGAATTGGACTCTGATGAGAACTCCTTGGTGCTCTCATCAGTCATAGAGAGGATCTGGAACACCTCCTCACTAGTATATCCTCTTTTGGACATGGCTGTGTGGCTGGTAGCTGTGCGACGGGTGACAGATGGATGGCAGGTGACGGTCACTGATGGGCTGTGCGATGGGTGGCAGGTGACGTTCACTGAGAGGTGATGGTGTGATGGGCGATGGTCACAGATAGTTGACAGGCGAAGGTCACTGATGGGTGACAGGTGCACCACTGATGGTCACTGATGGGTGACAGGGCACAGTCACTGATGGGTGAGAGGGCACGGTCACTGATGGGTGACAGGCCACGGACAGTGACAGGTGATAGTCACAGATTGTTGACAGGCGACGGTCACTGACAGGCGACGGTCACTGACAGGCGACGGTCACTGATGGGTGACGGGTGCACCGCTGATGGTCACTGATGGGTGACAGGGCACGGTCACTGATGGGTGACGGGTGACAGGGCAGGTCACTGATGGGTGATGGGTGACAGGGCATGGTCACTGGTGGGTGACGGGTGACAGGGCAGGTCACTGATGGGTGACGGTTGCACCGCTGATGGTCACTAATGGCAGTCTCTATGTGACAGGTGCACTTTTTATGGGGTGACTGTTGGGTGACAGATGACAATTGGGGGGGGCGATGGGACAGAAGTGGTGTAGGTGCAGACACTACAATACAAAGATCTGTAACTCACTGCTCCTGGCTCTTCTCTCCTCACACTGGAAACGGTGTGTGAGGAGAGAAGGGCTAGTAACAGCTAGTGACAGCTCTTTGTTTACAGTTAGTGATCGGCTGTGAATGGATCACAGCCGATCACATGGTACACAGCCCTGGCCAATGGCTGTAAACTATCGTCGGTGACGAGCAGTGTTCCCGGGAACACGCCGCCACCGACGTGCACGCGCAGCGCGCTCACAATCGCGCACCTGCGCCGTGCAATGCGGGGATGTACCATTAGTGATCGGCCGTGATGAAGTGGCCCAGTGGCTGTTCACCCCTGTCACCCCTGTCGGCGACGAGCGGTGTCTCGGTGATACGCCACCACCGACAGTACAGGGCTGCGCGCTCACGATCGCGCACATGCCCTGTTTAAACGGGCTCACGTCATATGAACAGAACAATAGGCTTACCGTCCCGCTGTCATGTGACGGTGGACGGTAGGCTAGTGGTTAATCTCTGTATAAATACAGCTGTTTTGTGAAGCCCTCAGAGGTTTGTTAGAGAACCTTAGTGAACAAACAGCATCATGAAGGCCAAGGAACACACCAGACAGATCAGGGATAAAGTTGAGGAGAAGTATAAAGCAGGGTTGGGTTATAAAAAAAATATCCCAAGCTTTGAACATCTCACGGAGCTCTGCTCAATCCATCATCCGAAAATGAAAAGAGTATGGCACAAATGCAAACCTATCAAGACATGGCCGTCCACCTAAATTGACCGGCCGGGCAAGGAGAACATTCATCAG
The DNA here is from genome assembly GCF_042186555.1 of Aquarana catesbeiana. Taxonomy (NCBI): domain Eukaryota; kingdom Metazoa; phylum Chordata; class Amphibia; order Anura; family Ranidae; genus Aquarana; species Aquarana catesbeiana. The sequence continues at coordinate 10,423,110 of NC_133328.1, read as the reverse complement.
AGAAGCAGTCAAGAGGTCCATGGTAACTCTGTAGGAGCTGCAGAGATCCACAGCTCAGGTGGGAGAATCTGTCCACAGGACAACTATTAGTCGTGTTCTCCACAAATCTGCCCTTTATGGAAGAGTGACAAGAAGAAAGACATTGGTGGAAGAAAGTCATAAGAAGTCCAGTTTGTAGTTTGTGAGAAGCTATGTGGGGGACACAGCAAACATGTGAAAGAAGGTGCTCGGGTCAGATGAGACCAAAATTTTACTTTTTGGCCTAAAAGCAAAACGCTATATGTGGTGGAAAACTAACACTGCACATCACCCTGAACACACCATCCCCACCGTGAAACATGGTGGTGGCAGCATCATGTTGTGGGGATGCTTTTCTTCAACAGGGACAGGGAAGATGGTCAGAGTTGATGGGAAGATGGATGGAGACAAATACAGGGCAATCTTAGAAGAAAACCTGTTAGAGTCTGCAAAAGACTTGAGACTGCGGCGGAGGTTCACCTTCCAGCTGGACAACGACCCGAAACATACAGCCAGAGCTACAATGGAATGGTTTAGATCAAAGCATATTCATGTGTTAGAATGGCCCAGTCACAGTCCAGACCTAAATCCCATCGAGAATCTGTGGCAAGACTTGAAAATTGCTGTTCACGGACGCTCTCCATCCAATCTGACAGAGCTTGAGATATTCTGCAATGAAGAATGGGCAGAAATGTCCCTCTCTAGATGTGCAAAGCTGGTAGAGACATCCCCAAAAAGACTTGCAGCTGTAATTGCAGGGAAAGGGGGTTCTACAAAGTATTGACTCCGGGGGGCGCTATACAAATATGTACCCCCCACACTTTTCACATATTTATTGTTTGAAAAACATTTATCATTTTGCTTCCACTTTACAATTATGTGCCACTTTGTGTTGGTCTATCACATAAAATCCCAATAAAATACATGTACGTTTTTAGTTGTAACATGAAAAAATGTGAAAACTTCAAGGGGTATGAATACTTTTTCAAGGCACTGTATGGGCCCTGGCTTTTAAGGGAGCACTACTCTAAGGGAGGCGTATGCCTGGAGAACCCTAAAGCCCCGTACACATGGTCGGATTTTCAGGCGGAAAATGTTCGATGGGAGCTCGTTGTCGGAAATTCCGACCACGTGTAGGCTCCATCGGACATTTTCCGTCGGAATTTATGACACACAAAACTCGAGATCTGGATCTCAAATTTTCCGACAACAAAATCCGTTCTCGTAAATTCCGATCATGTGTAGACAATTCTGACGCACAAAGTTCCACGCATGCTCAGAATCAAGTACGAGACGGAAGCGCTCGGTCTGGTAATACTAGCATTCGTAATGGAGATAGCACATTCGTCACGCTGCTATTTTTAAAATCTTTTAATGCAGCGCATTCTCTTCTTCTTTATAATGCTAGAATAATGAAGTTGTTTTGCTGCTCATATTCACACAGAGTTCTGAAACAATTATTTCTTTATTATTTTCTCGTGATCTCCGGAATATTTTATTTTTTGGTTTTCATCAGATCTCCATAATAATGTATTTAATTTTTGTTTATAGTGTTTTTTTTTTTTTTTTATCAAGATCTCCTTGTTTTTTTTTGGCTTTTTTTCTAGTCCTCTCCATAATATTGTTTTTCGTTTTGTGTGTTAAGTTACCACAACACCATTATTATCTTGTATTTTTTTAACCTCAAGGAGATTGTTTGGTGTTGGTGTCCTTTGTTAATTTGACCTTGTATTTTGGAAATGTACCTGCCTACTAGCAAACAATCTGTGCTTTTTGAAGTAAAACACAAAGGAAAGTATTTGTGATTACAAAATATCCATTTATTATGGGTCATAATAAAATAAAGAGGAAGGCAATGCTGGAGAAACTTGTGAAATTGGCGAAGCCTCTGTACCCCAGGGCACACATCAACTATTATACACCCAAAATTGGTAGCCTGAGGAGTCCATATAATAATGAGCACAATCCGGTCCCGGACTACAAGAGATCAGGAACAGCAGCAGATGACATATATGTCCCCAGGCTGTGGTCATACAACAGCCTGCATCTTTTGTCAGACCAGACTGAACCCAGGCCTTCACTTTCTTGTCTTACTTCCACTCTTCCTTCCCCGCTTGGTTCCAGGCTGTGGCTGTGGCGTTGGAGGTGTGGCAGGAGGTGGAGGAGGAGGATGGTCTAACTCACACAGGTTTGTTTTGGTTGTGATTTGGCCCCTCAACCCCTTATTTAGGGTCGTATACATAATTTCCTCACACAAGAGGTGTTGGCCCTCCTCCATTTCCTGCATTTTGCTGACAGTCATGCAGCCAAAGACCTCTTGAGGAATGGGGGTGGCTCTGAGGGCCGCCTTAGCCTCCCGAATCAGCCCAAGCGCTGTCAGTCCTGCACATTACTCCCCTTCCTGGGCCTTTTGGTTGGAAGGTGGAGGGGAGGGACCTGGTATTCTGTCAGGCTACTACTGGTACCTATTCCTCGTATCCACAGTACCACTCTGTGATGAAAAGATCTGGATGATTTGGAAGTGGCCACAGAACATCGGGGATCAGATAGTCAAGATCTGCACCACCAGCTTCTCATTGAACCGAGATGCCAGTAGCTCCATACAACTGACATCCTCCACCAAAGACACAGGTCCTGAAACACGTCATGAAGAGAAAAGTACTGTGGGGGGGACTCTGTACTGTTTACAGGGGCTCTGTACTGTGGATGGGCTCTGTACGGTGTGTGGGGGACTATGTACTGTGTGTTTGCAGGGGGTTCTGTAATGTGGGGAGCTCAATACTGTGTTGGAGGGACTTTGTACTGTTAGGGGAAGCTCTGTACTGGGGGGGGGGGGGGGGGTTCAGGGGGGGTGGAGAGCTCTTTACTGTGGAGGGAAGAGGAGAGGGGGTGAAATGAGAGCTCTGTACAAGGGAAGTTGGGTAAAGGTCATTTTTGATTATATATTGGCATGTGTTACCCATTCCTGCACCTTGCGTGATGCACACTCCTGAACCCTGTGCATCATACATTTACCTTGCTCCTTATACACAATTCTGAGCCTTGACCACACCCACTAATTGGCACCACTTTACAGTTGGGGTGGGTGAGTAACTGCACCTATTTCCTGCTTTTACTACAGCAAATATTTGTTATTGTGGAATGTATGATACTATAGTCTGAAAGTGAAAGTGTTTGTAGAAAATAGTTTCTTTTTATAAATCATTTAAATACCTACAAAAGTAACTAAGGAAATGATATATATCTTTAATTTAGGTTTACGTGAACCCAATGTTTAATATTTGAAATTTCATGATATTTACCTATATAAACCCTACTGTAAACAATGAGCTTACTTTATAGATCCTTGTAAACTTACTTTATGTATCTTTATAACATTGTATACTCAATAAACTTCTTTTGACAAGGAAAATAGTTTCTTTGTGGCACAGACAGCTGGATCCATGGTGGAGAGAGGTCTTGCTATATAAATATGTGTTTTACAGGCAGTCCCCAAGTTACGAATGGGTTAGGGACTGCCTGTTTGTTCTTAAGTCGGATTTGTTCGTAAGTCGGAAGCGCATTCGCAGAACGGCAGAGACGTCGTTTTCCGCTGTTTTCCGATGTTTTCTGCTCTTTTCCGATGTTTTCTGCTGTTTTCCCCTGTTTTCCAATGTTTTCCAATGTGCCCGCCGACGCCGCCTCCCGTTCGTAAGTAGGAGTCGTTCGCAAGTCGGAGGTTCGTAACTCGGGGACCTCCTGTGTTTAACCACTTGAGCTCTGGAAGGTTTTACCCCATTCATGACCAGGACATATTTTGCTATTCAGCACTGCGCTACTTTAACTGGCAACTGCACGGTGGTCATGCAACACTGTACCCAAATTAAATTTATACCATTTTTTCCACACAATTAGAGCTTTCTTTTGGTGGTATTTGATCATCACTGTTTTTTTTTTTTTTTTTATGATATAGATGAAAAATCCTGAAAATTACAAAAAAAAATCTACTTTCTGTTATACAGTAAAGCATATCCAATACAATCAAATTTCTTTATACATTGAGGCCAAAATGTATTTTGCTACATGCCTTTGGTAAAACAAATCCCAATATTTATGTATACAGTGCCTTGAAAAAGTATTCATACCCCTTGACATTTTCCACATTTTGTTATGTTACAACTAAAAAGGTAATATATTTTATTGGGATTTTATGTGATAGACCAACACAAAGTGGTACATAATTATGAAGCGGAAGGAAAATTTTAAACAGTTTTCAACATTTTCTACAAATATGTGAAAAGTGTGGGGGGCATTTGTATTCAGCCCCCTTTACTCTGATATCTCTAACTAAAATCTAGTGGAACCAATTGCCTTAAGAAGTCACCTAATTAGTAAATAGAGTCCACCTGTGTGTACTTTTATCTCCGTATAAATACAGCTGTTCTGTGAAGCCCTCAGAGGTTTGTTGGAGAACCTTAGTGAACAAACAGCATCATGAAGGCCAAGGAACCCACCAGACAGGTCAGGGATAAAGTTGAGGAGAAGTATAAAGCAGGGTTGGGTTATAAAAAAAATATCCCAAGCTTTGAACATCTCACGGAGCTCTGTTGAATCCCTCATCCGAAAATGGAAAGAGTAAGACATAACTGCAAACATACCAAGACATGGCCGTCCACCTAAACTGACCGGCCGGGCAAGGAGAGCATTCATCAGAGAAGAGCCAAGAGGTCCATGGTAACTCTGGAGGAGCTGCAGAGATCCACAGCTCAGGTGGGAGAATCTGTCCACAGGACAACTATTAGTCGTGTTCTCCACAAATCTGCCCTTTATGGAAGAGTGACAAGAAGAAAGACATTGTTGAAAGAAAGTCATAAGAAGTCCTGTTTGCAGTTTGTGAGAAGCCATGTGGAGGACACAGCAAACATGTGGAAGAAGGTGCTCTGGTCAGATGAGACTAAAATTTAACTTTTTGGCCTAAAAGCAAAATTCTATGTGTGGGGAAAACTAACACTGCACATCACCCTGAACACACCATCCCCACCGTGAAACATGGCGGTGGCAGCATCATGTTGTAGGGATGCTTTTCTTCAAAAGGGACAGGGAAGATGGTCAGAGTTGATGGGAAGATGGATGGAGCAAAATACTGGGCAATCTTAGAAGAAAACCTGTTATGCCGTGTACACATGACTTTTCGACCAAACTGGTCCGACGGAACAAATCCGTCAGACAATTTGATCGTGTGTGGGCTTCATCGGACCTTTTCTGTTGAAAAATCTGTCGGACTTTAGAACTAGAACATGTTTCAAATCTTTCCGACGGACTTGAGTCCGATCGAAAAATCTGTTTGTCTGTATGCTAGTCCGAAGGACAAAAAAGGACGCAAGGGCAGCTATTGGCTACTGGCTTTGAACTTCCTTATTCTAGTCCGGTCGTGCGACATCACGTTCGAAACGATCGGACTTTGGTGTTATCGTGTGTAGGCAAGTCCATTAAGTTGGAATTCAGTCGAAAAGTCCTTCGGAGTTCAGTCAGATGGATTCGTCGGACTGAAGTCCGGTCGTGTGTACACGGCATTAGAGTCTGCAAAAGACTTGAGACTGGGGCGGAGGTTCACCTTCCAGCAGGACAACAACCCTAAACATACAGCCAGAGCTACAATGGAATGGTTTAGATCAAAGCATATTCATGTGTTAGAATGGCCCAGTCACAGTCCAGACCTAAATCCCATTGAGAATCTGTGGCGAAACTTGAAAATTGCTGTTCACAGACGCTCTCCATCCAATCTGACAGAGCTTGAGATATTCTGCAAAGAAGAATGGGCAAAAATGTCCCTCTCTAGATGTGCAAAGCTGGTAGAGACATCCACAAAAAGACTTGCAGCTGTAATTGCAGTGAAAGGTGGTTCTACAAAGTATTGATTCCGGGGGGCGCCATACAAATGTACCCCCCACACTTTTCACATATTTATTTGTAAAATATTTTGAAAACCATTTATCATTTTTCTTCCACTTTACAATTATGTGCCACTTTGTGTTGGTCTATCCATAAAATCCCAATAAAATACATTTATGTTTTTAGTTGTAACATCACAAAATGTGAAAACTTCAAGGGGTATGAATACTTTTTCAAGGCACTATATGGGCCCTGGCTTTTAAGGGAGCACTACTCTAAGGGAGGCGTATGCCTGGAGAACCCGAATGCCTCGTACACACGGTCGGATTTTCAGAGGGAATATGTTCTTGTAAATTCCGATCGTGTGTAGACAATTCCGACGCACAAAGTTCCACACATGCTCAGAATCAAGTACGAGACGGAAGCGCTCGGTCTGGTAATACCAGTGTTCGTAATAGAGATAGCACATTCATCACGCTGCAATTTTTTAAATCTTTTAATGCAGCGCATTCTCTTCTTCTTTAGAATGCTAGAATAATGAAGTTGTTTTGCTGCTGATATTCACACAGAGTTCTGAAAAAATGTTTTCTTTATTATTTCTCGTGATCTCCTGAATATTTTATTTTTTGGTTTTCCTCAGATCTCCATAATAATGTATTTAATTTTGTGTATAGTGTTTTTTTTATCAAGATCTCCTTGTTTTTTTTTTCTAGTGCTCTATATGATATTGTTTTTTGTTTTGTGTGTTCAAGTTACCACAACACCATTATTATCTTGTATTTTTTTAACCTCAAAGAGATTGTTTGGTCTTGGTGTCCTTTGTTAATTTGACATTGTATTTTGGAAATGTACCTGCCTACTCACAAACAAATTGTCCTTTTTGAAGTAAAACACAAAGGAAAGTATTTGTGAATACAAAATATCCATTTATTATGGGTCATAATAAAATAAAGAGGAAGGCAATGCTGGAGAAACTTGTGAAATTGGCGAAGCCTTTGTACCCCAGGGCACACATCAACTATTTTACACCCAAAATTTGTGGCCTGAGGAGTCCATATAATAGTGAGCACAATCCGGTCCCGGACTACAAGAGATCAGGAACAGCAGCAGATGACATATATGTCCCCAGGCTATGGTCATACAACAGCCTGCATCTTTTGTCAGACCAGACTAAACCCAGGCCTTCACTTTCTTGTCTTACTTCCACTCTTCCTTCCCTGCTTGCTTCCAGGCTGTGGCTGTCGAGTTGGAGGTGTGGCAGGAGGCGGAGGAGGAGGAGGATGGTCCAACTCACACAGGTTTGTTTTGGTTGTGATTTGGCCCCTCAATCCCTTATTTAGGGTCGTATACATAATTTCCTCACACAAGAGGTGTTGGCCCTCCTCCATTTCCTGCATTTTGCTGGCAGTCATGCAGCCAAAGGCCTCTTGAGGAGTGGGGGTGGCTCTGAGGGCCGCCTTAGCCTCCCGAATCAGCCCAAGCGCTGTGAATCCTGCACATTACTCCCCTTCCTGGGCCTTTTGGTTGGAAGGCGGAGGGGAGGGACCTGGGATTCTTTCAGGCTATACAAGTGACATCCTCCATCAAAGACACAGGTCCTGAAACACATCATGAAGAGAACAGTACTGTGGTACTTTTAGAGGGGCTCTGTACTGTGCATGGGCTCTGTACGGTGTGTGGGGGACTATGTACTGTGTGTGTGCGGGGGGTTCTGTAATGTGGGGAGCTCAATACTGTGTTGGAGGGACTTTGTACTGTTAGGGGAAGCTCTGTAGGGGGGGGCAGGGGGGGTGGAGAGCTCTTTACTGTGGAGGGAAGAGGAGAGGGGGTGCAATGAGAGCTCTGTAAGAGGAGGTTGGGTGAAGGTAATTTTTGATTAAATATTCGCATGTGTTACCCATTTCTGCACCTTGCGTGATGCACACACCTGAACCCTGTGCATCATACATTTACCTTGCTCCTTGTACACAATTCTGTCCCTTGACCACACCCACTACTTGGCGCCACTTTACAGTTGGGGTGGGTGGGTAACTGCACCTATTTCCTGCTTTTACTACACCATTTATTTGTTATTGTGGAATTTATGATACTATAGCCTGAAAGTGAAAGTGTTTGTAGAAAATAGTTTCTTCGTGGCACAGACAGCTGGATCCAAGGTGGAGAGTAGGGATGAGCCGAACACCCCCCAATTCGGTTCGCACCAGAACCTGCGAACGGACCGAAAGTTTGTGCGAACTTTTGAACCCCATTAAAGTCTATGGGACTCGAACGTTCAAAATCAAAAGTGCTAATTTTAAAGGCTAATATGCATAGTATTGTCCTAAAAAGAGTTTGGGGACCCGGGTCCTGCCCCAGGGGACATGTATCAATGCAAAAAAAGTTTTAAAAATGGCCGTTTTTTTCGGGAGCAGTGATTTTAATGATGCTTAAAGTGAAAAAATAAAAGTGAAATATTCCTTTAAATATTGTACCTGGGGGGTGTCTATAGTATGTCTGTAAAGTGACGCGTGTTTCCCGTGCTTAGAACAGTGCCTGCACAAAATGACATTTTTAAAGGAATAAAAGTCATTTAAAACTGCTTGCGGCTTTAATGTAACATCGGGTCCTGGCAATATGGATGAAAATCAGTGAGACAAACGGCATGGGTACCCCCCCCAGTCCATTACTAGGTCCTTTGGGTCTTGTATGGATATTAAGGGGAACCCTGCACCCAAATTAAAAAAAGGAAAGGTGTGGGGCCCCCAGGCCCTATATACTCTGAACAGCAGTATACAGGCGGTGCAAACAAGACAGGGACTGTAGGTTTGTTGTTAAGTAGAATCTGTTTGTAATTTTGAACTGCTATATTTTTAAAGTGTAGCTCCAGCCAAAAAATCTATTTTTAAGCTTTTTGGAAAACATAGGGAAGGGTTATCACCCCTGTAACATTTGTTTTGCTGTCTGTGCACCTCTTCAGAAGATTTCACCTCACTTTCTATCCCAATGACAAATGTTTTTTGAAAATTTGGAGTTTTTAGTGAAACAAGGATTAGTGATAAAGCATCAGTGAAGAGGAGACACGTTTTTCCCATATTAACTCTTACAGGAGAGAATTTCCCTTCCTAGGGGTAGATTTCATCTCACTTCCTGTTGTCTCCTTCACTTTGCAAGTAGGAGTCGTTTGTAAGTTGCATGTTTGAAAGTAGGGGCCTGCCCTATATACTCTGCAGAAATTGGGGCTTAAGTGTTGGTGTCGCCACAATACTGTAAGCCCTCACAGTTACTATTGATGGGCGCAGGAATAGGCCCTGCTGTGAAATATTAGATCAAGAATTGTCATTACATGTCCCTGTTGAACAGGGGCCGAAAAATTGGGCCTTAGGTACTGTGCCACAACACTGCAACCCCTTACAGATGCTACAGTTGGAGCGCAGGAATGAGCCCTGCTGCAAAGTATTGCATCAAAAATTGTAATTACATGCCCCATATAAACAGGGGCTGAAAAATTGGGCCTTGGGCACTGGTGCTGGTGCCACAGCACTGCAACCCCTAACAGATACTCTAGTTGGAGCGCAGAAATGAGCCCTGCTGCAAAGTATTGCATCAAAAATTGTAATTACATGCCCCTGTTAGGTTTGCTGAGGCATTCGGTCCAGAGTCCTCTGGGTCACTAAGGATGGCATGATCCGCAGCCATCTCCTCCCAGCCACGTACAAGCCCATGGGTTTCTTCGGACTGTAAATGATCCCTTGAAGACTGCTGCTGATGCTGAGTGCCAGGCTCCACCTCCATGCTGATACAATCCTCCTCCTCCTCCTCCTCGTCCTCTTCCTGTGTTATCGGCGGGCACGCAGGAACACTATCTGGATAAAGGGGGCCTTGAGAGGTAAGGAAGTCCTCCTCTTCCTCCCTCTGTTCTGCCTCAAGTGCCCTGTCCATTATTCCATGCAGCGTGTGCTCCAACAGGTGGACAAGAGGGACAGAGTCACTGATACATGCACTGTCACTGCTCACCATCCTCGTGGCCTCTTCAAATGGTGACAGAACAGTGCATGCATCCCTGATCATAGCCCACTGGCGTAGGGAAAAAAAAACAAGGTCCCCTGACCCTGTCCTGGTGCCATAGTCGCATAGGTACTGATTGATGGCCCTCTGCTGCCTGTGCAGCCGCTGCAGCATGGCCAACGTTGAGTTCCACCTGGTCGGCATGTCACAGATTAGGCGGTTCTTGGGCAGGTTAAATTCCTTTTGTACGTCAGCCAGCCGAGTACTGGCATTATATGACCTGTGGAAATGCACACAGACTTTCCTGGCCTGCCTCAGGACATCCTGTAAGCCCGGGTACCTGCCCAAGAACCGCTGCACCACCAAGTTAAGGACGTGAGCCAAACAGGGCACATGGGTCAGTTGTCCCTGTCGGAGGGCGGAGAGGAGGTTGGTGCCATTGTCGCAAACCACCATACCTGCCTTAAGCTGGCGTGGTGTCAACCACCTCTGAACCTGCCCCTGCAGAGCTGACAGAATCTATGCCCCAGTGTGGCTCCTGTCCCCCAAGCACACCAGCTCAAGCACCGCATGTCATCTTTTTGCCTGCGTGCTTGCGTAGCCCCTTGAATGCCTACGGAGCACCACTGGTTCCGAGGACAAATCAGCACAGGAGGAGGCCATGGAGGAAGAAGAAGAGGAGGGGGTGGAGGAGAGAGGTGTGGCAGAATCACCAGTAGTAGAATCTTGGAGGCGTGGTGGCGGAACAACCTCCAACACTACTGCAACCTGTCCTGCATCCTTCCCAGCTGCCAGAAGAGTCACCCAGTGCACGGTGAAAGATAGGTAACATCCCTGCCCATGCCTGCTGGACCATGAGTCAGCGGCAATATGCACCTTAAGGCTGACCGCACTGTCCAGCGGTAATATGCACCTTACCGCTGACCGCCCTGTCAAGCGAGGCATTGAGACATTGCCTTCCACATGCCGGTAGAGAGCCGGAATTGCCTTCCATGAGAAAAAGTGGCGTTTGGGAACCTGCCACTGAGGAACCGCACATTCTACAAACTCACGGAAGGGGGCAGAGTCTACCAACTGAAAAGGCAGCAGTTGAAGTGCTAGCAATTTAGCCAAGCTAGCATTCAACTGCTGGGCATGTGGATGGCTGGGAGCGAACTTCTTTTGGCGGTGCAGCAGCTGGGGCAGGGAAATTTGCCTGGTACAATCTGATGTCGGTGTACTGATAGCAGATTGCCCGCAAGTACTTGGCTGTGACACACCAAATTCTACAGCTTCATTCCTCTCAGTGCAGGTTTTAGAGAGGACTGAAGGGGTGGGGGTGGGGTTGGAGATCCCAGCTGATGAGGAGCAAGGAGAGGTCCGCTTTGTTCTTTGGTGTGGGTCTTTTAGGTACGCTTGCCAATGAACTGCATGGCAGGTCGACATATGTCTGGTCAAGCATGTGGTGCCCAAGCGGGTGATGTTTTGGCCACGCGAGATACGCTTGAGACATATGTTGCAAATATCAACGGTGGGATCTGATGCACCCATCTCAAAAAAGGCCCACACCAAAGAACTTTTTGAATAACGCGCAGAGACAGCAGCGCTCTGCACATGCGGAGCTCTGCGGTGTGATACAGTCGGTGTGCTGCCCTTAAGCTGGCCCCTGGAGGGCATTCTGCCTTGTTGGAGATGTGCCTCCTCCTCCTCTCTCCTATCAGGCACCCACGTGGAGTCAGTGACCTCATCATCCCCTCCCTCCTCATCACTGGAGCAAAGCTGGCAGTATGCTGCAGCTGGGGGAACATGACTGCCAGATTGCTGTCCTTCTTGGGCACCACCTCTCTCTGGGCTCACGTTACTGCCTTCCTCTAGCTGGGTACCATCACCTGAGCCTTCAAAATGCTGGGCATCCTCCTGGAGCATGTACCCAACACTGTGGTCAAACAGTTCGGGGGACTACTCAGGAGGACATGGTGGGGTTAGGGAAGGACTGACTGATGCCATTGAGCCGAGGGAAGAGGCTGCGTTGGCAGCTGCTTTGCCATACAAAGTACCCTGAGCCTGGGTGAGAGAGGATGAGGAGGATGAGGACGGCTTGGTCATCCACTCTACCAAGTCTTTGGCATAAGCACAGTGGTGGCAGGTTGGCATATACCCCAGCAGAAGTCTATGAGGTCGAAATGCGTCGGGTCTATTTGCTACCCCAGCCACTTCTTTTACTGTGCTTTTTCTAGTTCAATTGAACTGAATTTTTACCGCCCAGATTTTTTTATTGGATGTTGGAAAACATTTTTATTTCAATAAACCCTTTTATCCTTGTTGGATCTACACTATGTGGAGGCTCTCTTTTTTCTTTTACACCATGGGAACTGTCTTTGATTGAGCGGAGCTTGGATGATGACTAAAGCCAGCCATAGGACAGCAAATCAAGATACCAGGAAGTCCAGGCTCAGCTCATCTCCTTCGTTAGCGAGTAAGGCTCTAGGCTCCCTTTCTGCCAAGAACATCCCATCGGTTGTGATTGAATCTACTCTCACCGCTTCTCGTTCTCCGAGAAGCATAAACATTTGGAATACCAACAGTATTATGGTTTCACCTTTACAAACCCTCACCTTGTATATTTACATGGACTCTAGATGCTAAATATTATGTCCACATGATATCACTCTTTCTATGTTTATGACATATATTATCTTGACACATTAGGCATGTGTTGCTCATACTAATATTTATTCACCCACATTTGTATATTTTTGGCACATAGTGACTTTTAGGATTACCCATTCATAGTGTTTTGATCCTGAGTTTTCTTTTCACATTATTTGATTTTTCACTGATGATGTGATGTTCACTGCGATTTGCAGATATATTCCAGTCACAGTTATCATTCACATTGATTTTTACACAGTCCGTCAGTGAATATTTGTTATATATGCCACAGCGATTTCTGCGGCTATAATTGTCCATGTTGTCGCACAAATATTTATCGATATATGTTTCATTATATATGTTTTTATTTTTGAGTGTCGCCACCACATCTTAGACACCGTGTACACATAGGTTTACATTTTGATTAGTTTCCAGTGTACTCAACTTTACTAGTGCTACACATTTTGTTTATATTTATGTTATTACTTCACAATCAGATCTTCGGCATGTTGCGGCTCAACACGGCCAGCTGCTGAAAAAAAGGACAAACGTGTCCCACGGCCACGTGCTGATGGGGATGCACCGTCTCCACGATCAGCACTATTGCCTCTAGACACAGAGCCTGCTTGCCCTCTTTTATTGGCTTTTGACTGTCTGCCTCTCCTTGTTGGCCTTCCAGACATACTAATGGCCTGCAGTGAGATGTAGCTGCACAAAGCTGGGATGTATACTGTATATATACTGATACTGCAGCTAGCAGAATCAACTGCCTGCCTGTAGTATTATTAGTATGAAAACACCTGCAATTGTCTTTAGGTAGCTTTAGGTGCACACTGTGCAGAGGACACAGTACACTAACTGTAAATACTGCAGCTGCCTGCCTTTGGTACTAATAAGATCAGAAGAACACCACCAATTTTCTTCAGGTAGCTTTAGGTGCACACTGTGCAGAGGACACAGTACACTAACTGTAAATACTGTAGCTGCCTGCCTGTGGTACTAATAGGATCAGAAGAACACCACCAATTGTCTTCAAGTAGCTTTAGAGCTTTAGGTGCACACTGTGCAGAGAACACAGTACACTAACTGTAAATACTGTAGCTGCCTGCCTGCGGTATTAATAGGATCAGAACAACAGCAATTGTCTTCAGGTAGCTTTAGGTGCACACTGTGCAGAGGACGCAGTACACTAACTGTAAATACTGCAGCTGCCTGCCTGTGGTACTAATAGGATCAGAAGAACACCACCAATTTTCTTCAGGTAGCTTTAGGTGCATACTGTGCAGAGGACGCACTACACTAACTGTAAATACTGCAGCTTCCTGCCTGTGGTATTAATAGGATCAGAAAAACAGCAATTGTCTTCAGGTAGCTTTAGGTGCACACTGTGCAGAGGACGCACTACACTAATGCCCCGTACACACGGTCGGACATTGATTGGACATTCCGACAACAAAATCCATGGATTTTTTCCGACGGATGTTGGCTCAAACTGGTTTTGCATACACACGGTCGCACAAAGTTGTCGGAAAATCCGATCGTTCTGAACGCGGTGACGTAAAACACGTACGTCAGGACTATAAACGGGGCAGTAGCCATAGCTTTCCTCTCTTAATTTATTCTGAGCATGCCTGGCACTTTGTGCGTCAGATTTGTGTACACACGATCGGAATTTCTGACAACGGATTTTGTTGTCGGAAAATTTTATAGCAAGCTCTCAAACTTTGTGTGTCGGAAATTCCGATGGAAAATGTGTGATGGAGCACATACATGGTCGATAGGTCCTATCACACATTTTCCGTTGGAAAATCCGACCATGTGTACGGGGCATAACTGTAAATACTGCAGCTGCCTGCGGTACTGATAGGATCAGAAGAACACCACCGATTTTCTTCAGGTAGCTTTAGGTGCACACTGTGCAGAGGACGCACTACACTATCTGTAAATACTGCAGCTGCCTGCCTGTGGTATTAATAGGATCAGATCAACAGCAATTGTCTTCAGGTAGCTTTAGGTGCACGCTGTGCAGAGGACGCACTACAGTAACTGTAAATACTGCAGCTGCCTGCGGTACTGATAGGATCAGAAGAACACCACCAATTTTCATCAGGTAGCTTTAGGTGCACACTGTGCAGAGGACACAGTACACTGACTGTAAATACTATAGTTGCCTGCCTGTGGTACTAATAGGATCAGAAGAACACCACCAATTGTCTTCAGGTAGCTTTAGGTGCACACTGTGCAGAGGACACAGTATACTAACTGTAAATACTGTAGCTGCCTGCCTGTGGTATTAAAAGGATCAGAACAACAGCAATTGTCTTCAGGTAGCTTTAGGTGCTCACTGTGCAGATTACGCAGTACACTAACTGTAAATACTGCAGCTGTCTGCCTGTGGTACTAATAAGATCAGAAGAACACCACCAATTTTCTGCAGGTAGCATTAGGCGCACACTGTGCAGAGGACACAGTACACTAACTGTAAATACTGCAGCTGCCTGCCTGTGGTATTAATAGGATCAGAACAACAGCAATTGTCTTCAGGTAGCTTTAGGTGCACACTGTGCAGAGGACACAGTACACTAACTGTGTACTCTAAAAAGGGAAATTGGCGCTGTCCGGCTATATGTGCATTAATTGTTGTTCATATATAAATGCTCGTAAAAGTATATATACAAAGAGCATATATATAAAAATAAAAATGAAATTATTATTACGTGCAACCAATGTGTTCTGGGGGCTAAAAAATATATGTGCAAAAGCCCCGCCCACCAATATTATATAATAAAGTGCAACGTGCTAAAATAAATATATATGTATATATGTACCAGAATCTCAATACATTCCAAATAATCCTAATAAATATATATATAAATAAAAATATATAGATGTGCCCAAAAAATATCTATAAAAAAGCAAAGAATTCCAAAAAATACCAAAATCCTAGATGCAAACTATTTTAACAATTAAACCTTTTAAATAAAAGTCCCCAACGTGAGTACGTGAAAAGTCCAATTCATAAACACAGTTGTGAAAAAATGTATAAAAAAGGTAAAAAAATGTAAAAAAATTTTTTTTATATAGAAACAGTGCTAAAGAAATCCCAAATCTATGAAAAACAGCAAATGTCTAGAATAAAATTCCTTAAATGTGTCCTTCTGATGAAAAAAAACGTAGTCTTAGTGTAACTGGTGTTCCCCGTCCTTCACTACACCCCCACTCGTGCTTTCACTCACCGGACTGTCCAACCCCTGCAGGGGTGAAAGGCATGTGGAGAAATCCAGCGATGATAAACCCGGGAAGCGATCCTCTGTCCAAAGATGTTTTATCCTTCTCAACAATGATGCGTTTAGGAGATGCAAGTTTTAGTCCAACATGTGCTTTGATAGCTGGTTACTTCTTTCAGTCTCTAAGATAGAGTCTGAGTTCCCACGATGCATCTGCTTCCTTTCCTTGGACAGAAGAATCATGAAAAAATAAAAATGAAATTATTATTACGTGCAACCAATGTGTTCTGGGGGCTAAAAAATATATATGCAAAAGCCTCTGCTTCCTTTCCTTGGACAGAAGAATCATGATTCTTCTGTCCAAGGAAAGGAAGCAGATGCATTGTGGGAACTCAGACTCCATCTTAGAGACTGGAAGAAGTAACCAGCTATCAGAGCACATGTTGGACTAAAACAAAGATTGAGTTATTTGGTCATAACAAGGGGCGTTATGCATGGCGGCAAAAGAACACAGCATTCCAAGAAAAACACTTGCTACCCACAGTAAAATTTGGTGGAGGTTCCATCATGCTGTGGGGCTGTGTGGCCAGTACCGGTACTGGGAATCTGGTTAAAGTTGAGGGTCGCATAGTTTCCACTCAGTATCAGCAGATTTTTGAGAATAATGTTGAGGAATAAGTCACAAAGTTGAAGTTGCGCCGGGGCTGGATATTTCAACAAGACAACGACCCAAAACACTGCTCAAAATCTACTCGGACATTTATGCAGAGGAACAAGTACAATGTTCTGGAACGACCATCCCAGTCCCCAGACCTGAATATCATTGAACATCTGT
Source organism: Aquarana catesbeiana (assembly GCF_042186555.1). Lineage (NCBI taxonomy): Eukaryota > Metazoa > Chordata > Amphibia > Anura > Ranidae > Aquarana > Aquarana catesbeiana. The sequence continues at coordinate 10,406,544 of NC_133328.1, read as the reverse complement.
GGGGTGATTTGAAGCGGGCTGTCCATGCTCGGCAACCATCAAACCTAACTGAACTGGAGATGTTTTGTAAGGAGGAATGGTCCAAAATACATTCATCCAGAATCCAGACACTCATTACAGGCTATAGGAAACGTCTAGAGGCTGTTATTTCTGCTAAAGGAGGCTCCACTAAATATTGATGTGATTTTTCTGTTGGGGTGCCCAAATTTATGTACCTGTCTAATTTCGTTTTGATGCATAGTGCGCATTTATTGTTAATTCAATAAACCTCATTTCACTACTGAATTATTACTGTGTCCTTCAGTTATTTGATAGCTCAAAATGAAATTGCTGATCCAAACACCCAAATATTTATAAATGACATACCTGTTTACTCTATCTGTAGAAACAATGGACTGTTGAAAACTGTCAATTGAATACAAAAATGGTATCTACTAGGGGTGCGCATCTTCACTGGTCTCACGATTCGATTCGATTACGATTATCTGGTCAACGAATCGATTCGATTCGATTCCGCGATGCATCACAATGCATCACGATTACCGGCGAGTGCAAACAAACTGAAAAATACTGAACCTCCCCCATCAAATGCAGCCTCACTGTGCCCATCAAATGCAGCCACTGTGCCCGTCAATCGCAGCCACTGTGCCCGTCAAACGCAGCCACTTGTGCCCGTAAAGCGCAGCCACTTGTGCCCGTCAAACGCAGCCACTTGTGCCCGTCAAACGCAGCCACTTGTGCCGCCCAAACGCAGCCACTTGTGCCGCCCAAACGCAGCCACTTATGCCCATCAAACGCAGCCACCTGTGCCTAAACGCAGCCACTTGTGCCCGTCAAATGCAGCCACCTGTGCCCGTCAAACGCAGCCATCTGTGCCCGTCAAATGCAGCCACTTGTGCCCAAAGGCAGCCACTTGTGCCGCCCAAATGCAGCCACTTATGCCGCCCAAATGCAGCCACTTGTGCCGCCCAAACGTAGCCACCTGTGCCCGTCAAATGCAGCCATCTGTGCCCGTCAAACGCAGCCACTTGTGCCCAAACGCAGCCACTTGTGCCGCCCAAACGCAGCCACTTGTGCCCATCAAACGCAGCCACCTGTGCCCAAACGCAGCCACTTGTGCCTGTCAAACGCAGCCACTTGTGCCTGTCAGACGCAGCCACCTGTGCCCGTCATATGCAGCCACCTGTGCCCATCAAATGCAGCCACCTGTGCCCGTCAAACGCAGCCACCTGTGCCCATCAAACTCAGCCACCTGTGCCCGTCAAACGCAGCCAACTGTGCCCAAACGCAGCCACCTGTGCCTGTCAAACTCAGCCATCTGTGCCCAAACAATGCAGCCATCACTAACCCCCCACAATTACTTTATTTTAATTAATGTTATATTACAATAGATGCTGTGCCCCCGCTGTATGTGCTTTTAAAAAAACAATGTCACCTCATACCGAATTTCTCCGTAGTAGTACGATCATGTGACTCCCGGCTCGTCCCGTCCCGCCCCTCTCCGCTCTCCTCTCTCCTTTCCTCTCACGTGTCTACCGAGTCCTGACGTCAGCGGGGAATTCTCAGTCCCGCCCACTGACTATAGTTATCGTATCAGAAGAGATGCGGGCGGGACTAAGAAATCCCCGCTGACGTCAGGACTCAGGAGACGGAAGAGGAGAGCGGAGAGCGGAGAGGGAAGAGCAGAGTGGAGAGGGGCGGGACGGGCCGGGAGTCACATGATCGTAATACTACGGCGAAATTCGGTATAAAGCGACATTTTTGTTTAAAAAGCACATAAAGCGGGGGCACAGCATCTATTGTAATATAACATTAATTAAAATAAAGTCATTTTAAAAATACGCTCGGAGCGCTTTCCCGGGAGGGGCGGGGCTAGTAATGACATCACCGGACATTGATTTTCCGGTCCTTATGCATCGATGCCACATCGGGGACACCCGAATCGCGATGCATCGATGCAACGATTAATTTCAGCACCCCTAGTATCTACGTACCATTGTCTACTCAAACCAAGACAGTAATATAACAGTCATTCTTTCAGTTGGAAAGCTGAAAGAATCTCAAACAAGTAATGTCTTACTTGTTTACTGTAGCTATAGAGACAATAACCTGTTAATTGAACTGTCAATTGAATACAACAATGATATCTACCCCCATTGTATAAAACAGCATTTGCTTGAGAAATCTACTCAAGCCAAAAAACTGACAGTAATCTGACCAACTCACTATTGTAATATTGTCCCATGTATCTTATGCCTGATTAATATAAAAAAAAAAAATCATATTGTAACAAACGCAACATATTCCGCCCTAGATTTTTTTTTCCTTTCAGACTCCATACAGAAAATCTCTTCATTATTAAACTCATTCTAAACATTAATTTTCCTTTGAATGCAACACCTCCCAAATTTCTGTCATTGAGAAAGTGTTTCAGTCTTTAAAAGTTAATTAGAAAGTCCATTTTAAAGTTCTTTAGAAACAAGTCCAGGCTTGTAATACATCAAAAGCCTTGCTCTCCACAGCTCTTGCGATCTTCCGTCATTCTTTCCACCATGTCCCATGGATCAAATCAGAGTCAGCCTGTGGAGTGGAAAACAATGCGGATTATCTGTTCCTTCTAATAATACATAAACAGTAGATCCAGGCCCTTCAGCTAAAATCTCTCCTCTAAGTGGCTTCTTGCCTGGATATCTGACTAACACTTTGCCCCCTTGCCTGTACCCACTTCTGACCCTCCCAAAGAACATTAATAGGGATGAGAGGAAATATACTGATATTTCCCAGAAGATCACTGCTGTTTATTTTGGAAGGTTTGCTGTTATGTAGCCTCACTTTCCACTCTTGCTGAGAAGTATCCACTAACCAGTCAGAGTCCCAGCCACTGTCTTGAAGCTCATCTGTCAATGCAAATGTAACTTCAAACCTTCCTGACAGATTCCCTTTCATTCCTAGATAGGCTTCAGATACATCACTCTTGGTTTCTATGTCATGGGAAGCAGTAACATGGTATCTGTTAAGCCCTGTTCTTTCAGGAACCTTACATAAATACTGAACTCTGCACTCCAGCTGTGGAATCTGTGCCCCAGGCCCTACCATCCTGTCATATGGTGTGCTTTTGGCTATTGGCCTATAATTTAACAACATGACTGCCTGTGTGAGGACCAGATCCCACCCCCTTAGTGTATGTGTGGATGTAAGTTTGCGTATCTGGTCCTTCAATAGCCCGTTGTATCTTTCAATCAAACCAGCTGCCTGTGGATGGTATGGGATGTGGCACAACCAGTACACTCCAGAATCTTTGGCCCACTGCTGTACTGTTGATCCGGTGAAGTGTGAGCCGTTATCACTTTGGACTTGTTTGGGACAACCATAAGCAACGACAAGTTTCTGGAGCAGTTGAAGCATTGCGGCTTGAACTGCACGTTTGCAAAGATGAACAAGAATAAGTCCTGAATAGGTGTCCACTGCAGTGCAACAATATCTCAGTCCATTGTTTCCCCGGGGCAGGGACTGATGAAGTCGATCTGCCAGATCTCTGCAGGCCTCTCACCCCTCTTAATCGACCCGGTGGAGTACTTTTGCAATGGCCATTGTCGCACTTCTCCACACACTGTACAGTTCCCTATTACAGTCTTTATCATGTCCATCCTCTCTGCTGTGCCCATTCATATGTTGCTTTCTGCCCCAAATGTCCAGATTGCTTGTGGGCCCAGTTGGCCAAGTTCATCAAGACAGGATCAATTGGCACAACTGCCTTCACTTTGGCGATTTCATCTGCAACTCTGTTATAGTTCTCAAAGTCTGGGACTAGGGGCACATGTGCATCAACATGCCCCACTTTTATGGTGCGGGAGTGAGCTTCCTTCCAGATGTAGTCCCAGACTTCCTTGCCTCCCCACACCACCTTTCCATGAATCATCCATTCATTGGACTTCCATGTGGGCATCCAAGTTATCAGTCCTTTAAAAACCGCCCAGCTGTCAGTGTAGATAGTGACATGGGAAGAAGGATCCTCCTGAAGAGTCATCACCACAGCTTTCAACTCTGCATACTGACTGGACCCTCCAATTCCGGTCTCCTGCAGGACTGTGTCTGTACTTGGGTTGTAGGCTGCTGCTGTCCATTTATGTCCAGATGAGGTGACTATGGCTGAACCATCAGTGAACCACGCTGACTCCTTCATGTCTTCTGACAGAGACTCAAAGGGTGGAGCCTCTTGAATGGGGGATGACTGCAGCACAGGAATTTATTCTTCTGGCCGGGTGCTGGTAAAAGTGACAAGCCCTGCCAACTGTTTTGAAATGTCTCTAACATCCCCAGCTGCAATACCCCTCTTTCTTGAAGGTACCACTTCCATTTCATCAGTGTCTGGTTCTGGGCTACAGCTGACCAAGTGGTCAGTCCATTATCTCTCACCCATCCTGCTATTGACAGTGCAGTATGGATGGTGACCGTGTCCTTTTCTGTAATGGTCTCTACATGTTGAAGTGCTGTGTAGGCCCCAAACAGGTACTTCTCTAGGGGCGTGTATCTCTTCTGTGCCCCTGTCAGTTGTTTGGACCAAAATCCAATGGGTATTGCTCTCAGTCCTTTCTTTTCATTTGGCTGCCATAGACTCCAAGATATGGTACCATTCTGCTCCACTACATCCAGCTGAAATGGTACTCCTTGTCTCACGGGTCCTAATCCCTGATGATGCAAAATAGCTTCTTCAGGAACCAGAAATGCAGTCTGCTGCTCTGAACCCCATGAGAACTCAGTCTTTTTTCTGGTGACATTATATATAGGCCTCAGAATCCGTCCAAGATGTGGGATGAACGATCTCCAGAACCCCACAACTCCAATGAACTTCTGTGCTTCCTCTTTGGTAGTAGGCGACAGAGCCTGGTGTCATGAACAGGTGTGACCAGACTGTGTGGACTGCACAGAGATAACCCAAACGCATGTAAATGAAATAAATAATATTTATTAAAATAAGTGATAAGTTAGAAAAATACAGATAGTGCAAAACCAACACAACAACCCCACTACAAACAACAATATATATAGCAAGGGACAATACCGAAATGACAGATGTCAGCCAGGCCAGGGTCATACACAGCAGGTCAGCAGGAACAAGGGATATACCAGAGACATAAACGTTAGCCAAGCCAAGGTCATACACAGGAGATCAGCAACTGAACAAGGGCAGGTTGGGAAAGGGAGATAATGGATGGGATAGGATACAGGCTCAGGAACAGGTTCAGGGTCCGATACAGGTTTACAGGATAACAGGTTCAGGATACAGGTTCAGGATACAGGTTCAGGATACAGGTTCAGGATAACAGGTTCAGGATAACAGGTTCAGGATAACAGGTTCAGGATAACAGGTTCAGGGCGCAAGGAAGAAAGAAACCAAGGCAAGCATATGAGGGCTTGCTGGGTATTTATAGGACTGACTATAATTGACTTCAAGTCACACCTGAGCGCAGAGGGTGCTGTTTGCTCCACACTGCTGGAGTGCACCCACTGGTGGACACCGGTACTACGGCCCAAGGATGCAACAGTGCCACCAGCAGGAGAGACCTCTTACTGCAGGTCCCAGGTGTTGGAAGACACCTGCTGGTGGACACTGGTACTGCGATCCAAGAGGCCAATAGCGCCACCAACGGGTAAACCCTCTCATGACACCTGGATAGTTTGCACAACTGTCTCTGGAATTTTCCTCTGCGCCCAGTCCACATCATTGCCAGGAATTTCACTTCTGTGGCAGGTCTTTGGACTTTGTCTTTGTTGATAGCCCACACTCTGTTCTCCATGTGATGTATCAGGAGTTGCAGTGCTTCAGTTACATCTTCTTTTGTTCCAGAGATCATGAAGTCATCAATGTAGTGGAACACAGCAACTTTCAAACTCAGGCTACTTAAATCTCGGGCAATCAGTCCGTGACAAATCGTTGGAGAATGAACATAGTCTTCAGGAAGTACAATAAAAGTGTAATGATGGCCGTCCCACATCATAGCAAACTGGTCTTGACACTCTGGGTCTATTAAAATTGAAAAGAAAGCATTAGCCAGGTCTATCACAGCATGATATTCTCCTGCTTCTTTAGCAATTTTCTCAACAATTGAGATCATATCTGGTACAGCTGACTTCAATGGAGGTGCCACTTTGTTTAGACCTCTGTAATCCACAGTCATTCTATATGTCCCATCAGGTTGCTTTACTGAGAACACCGGAGACGAGAAAGGACTTACAGCAGGTCTAAGGATCCCTACTCTCAACAGTTCTTGAATAGTCCCCCCAATTTCTTTGTGGCCTCCAGGAAGTCTGTACTGCTTGAGACAGACTGGCTTCTCTGGTGGAGGAATGTAGACAGGGGTCTATTTCGCATGACCTCTGACCACAGCCTTCACCGCCCTTACCAGATACGCTTTATCAGGATACCCGAATGTGAATGTACCTCTTTCAGTCTGAATTGACTGACCTTAAAGTACATGCATCCCAAGAATATTTTCGGGTGACTCTGATACCAAAACATTTGTCATAAATCCTGATACCTTTCCAATAGCCAATTTCACCCATATCATAACTGCTGGTATAGTTTGCCCTCCCAAATCTTCTACATAAATCAATTCTCAGTGAGGTAGAAAGAAATCCTGGATAGCCGCACTCTGGGATAAGGACATCTTTATTTCAATAAAATCCAAACATACAGTCAATTGCAGAGACGTACAGGGTGGTAGACTTCTAACGCGTTTCACATCATTTGGATGCTTATTCGTAGCTAGAGAGGGATAGTAGTAGTGTGGTATAAATAGAAAAGTGAAAAAGTAAAAGGGGGGGGCCGGGTATGCATGCCGGTAAAACAATCAATCACCACACTGCATAGCAAACCCACCCTCTCAGTGTGATTAAAACAATACTGATCCCATTAAAAAACTACACCTGCTAAAAGAGGAGAGAAAACATCCATTGTTAACCTAACCAAAATGCATAATGAAAAGTAGACAAAACTGTCATGCCAATAAAAATCAGCACGAACTCATAAAAATAACTGAAAAAAAGAGAAAAGAAAAGGTAGGTATTGGATGCTAAAAACCCTCCATAGCAGGTGAAGCCGCAACAATGGAACAAACTTGGGTAGTTGGGAGTGCTAAAAAGGTGTCAAAGTACTCTCACAACCCTAAAACAGCAAATGTGCATAAGCAGTTTAAATGAAATATACACACATTTTCATGAGATCAAAGTACAAGCATATTAGACATGAGATCAGCGTGTATATACATTAAACATGAAATTAGAGATTTATGCACATTACTCCTCCAACTCCTCCAATCATTCTTAACCACTTGTATTTTATAGACGAGAGAGTTGACAAAAATATATGCAGTGAAAAATATATACATAGATCTGAAAAAGGGGTCGGTCCAACTACCCGAAAGAGTGGTTACAAATGTGTCAAAAGTATCAAACATGTAGCATCGCATCCAAAGCACTGGTGTCAGAGAAGTCTTTACTTTCTGAAAAGAAAAAACAGTAAAATCAGACAAACAGAAGCATGAAAATGGATAAGACACCAGATGAACCACAAAAAAGTATAGATAAATATCCATTGTTGTTGATATTAAACTCCCATGACAATATCATGTTAGCTATGCGGTCAATAATGAAAAGGTATGTGATCAACCACATAGGAAACATAGAAAAACCCAACAAAGGAACCAAAACAAAGAACCGAATGAACTATTAAATTAATGCAGTTTCCACATAGATCAACATGCTGGCAGACTATGCTACAACAGCAAATGTATAGAGACCATAAGTCTTGCTGTATTATGCCATGCATTCGGAGACTCAAAAAGAGTCTCACTTAAAGAGTCTCACTCAAACTGCTGAAAAAATATATATAGTGCTACTTGCTATGGCATAAGACTGAAGCCTGGTGAGTCAACTCCTTTTCCCATTTTATTTTCCTATGTATGTACATCAGTAGACCTATCATCACACTACTATATGGAGAATGAAGATGATCAAATCATCCCACATCCGAATCAAACTGCTTTACAACAGAGTCTTCAGCCAACTGGTGAGTCAACTCCTTTTCCTATTTTATTTTCTGATGTATGTACATCAGTAGACCTATCAGATTTAGCTATTGAATCAAGCTCACATACACCGGCAGATAACACCAAGTGTCATACAGTATCCTTTAACTTGAAATCTGACTTTTACCCCATTAACTCCAGAGGAAAGGACATGGACACATATCAGAAATTGGTAGAGAAGGATTTGGCACACCTTGCAAAGAGCATTGTCCATAACAAATCTGGGAACCTCACTGCTGAGGAGAAAAAATCTCTTAACAACTTACATAAAGATCCCTCGATTGTAATAAGAAATGGGGGGGGGGGGCTGTGGTGATCCTAAATGCCTCTGCATATAGAGAAGAAGCTCTACGCCAGCTGTCAGATTCTTCTACCTACAGCAAACTGAAAGGTGATCCCACTGAACCTTTCAAAAAGTAGTTGGTATGTCTTCTTGACAGAGCGGTCTCTATAGGCATCTTTACCCCTAAAGAGAAAGATATGTTCATCCCTGCATTTCCAGTTATGCCCATTTTCCATCACCTTCCTAAGCTACATAAAGGCCTTTCACCACTTACAGGAAGACCAATTGTAGCTGGCATTGACTCTCTAAATGAACGTTTGGGCCAATGGGTTGATCAGCAACTACAACCCCTAGTGACTAACCTTCCTGGATATTTACGGGACACTAAAAAACTTCTGTCCAAACTGAAAGGGATGTCCTGGGAGAAGAATTTTCGCTGGATCACTTGTGATGTGTCCAGCCTGTACTCTTCCATCCCACACAGCTTAGGCCTTCGGGCCGTGGCCTTCTTTTTGGAAAGATCTGGTCTTTTTTCTCTAGTTGTGCAAGAATTTATCATCATGTGCTTAGAATATTTACTTACACATAATTTCTTTATGTTCGATGTAGAGTACTATCTCCAGAAGTGCGGCACCTCCATGGGCGCGAAGTTCTCACCATCCCTGGCCAACCTTTACATGGGGTGGTGGGAAAGGCTCCGCATTTTTGGGGATGACAGTCCCCGCCGATTAGATACGGTGTTTTACTGTAGGTATATAGATGACCTGTTATTCATTGTGTCTGACCCACTGGTTGAAATTGATAAGTGGCTTCTTTACTTAAACGATAATAACTTGAATGTAAAATTCACGGGTAAAATGGATCCAATTTCTATTGGGTTTCTGGATGTTCTCTTCACATCGGATGGTCCTGAGGTCACTTCTAACCTATACAGAAAACCCAGTGCGGGTAACACACTCCTTAGGGCCGATTCTAACCATCCTGGACATACTATTAGGAATATCCCACTTGGACAGTTCCTAAGGCTGAGGAGAATCTGCAGTAAGGAGAGTGATTTTGATAGGGAGACTATCTCTATGTCCTCTAGATTTATGGACAGAGGATACTCTCCGGCCACCATCAATAAAGGTCTTTCCATAGCCAAAAAGACACCCCGTCACCAGCTCCTTGTGGATAAGATTAAAGACAGGGAGGATCCTAGGTCCCATAAGGGACCATCCTTTATCCCCACCTTCTCCACACCCTATAGTGCGTAATTCCACAAGATACAAAAAATTGTCCCTAAGTATCTCCCGGTCCTGTCCAATGATCCCATCCACTCCAAAGTTTTGGCTAAGGGTATCCGCAGTGTCTCTAGAAAAGCTCCATCCCTTGGTAACCTTCTGTCACCCAGCTTCTTTTCCAGCAAAAATAAATCTAAAAATTGGTTATCATTTCAGGGCACTTTTAAGTGCGGTGCTCGTAACTGTAACTATTGTCCATTTGTTAAGGGTGGAGACGTGGTGACATCAATGTCCACAGGAAAGTCCCATAAAATTAACTCTTTTGTAAATTGTAACACACGTTATGTAATATATGTCATCACATGCACTACATGTTCCATCCAATATGTAGGGATAACTACACACAGGCTGAAAGACCGGTTGTACCACCATCTCTACGACATTGACAAGGACCATGTCACAAACGTTGCACGTCATTGGAACGAAGTCCATCAGAAGGACACGTCTTGCCTTGTTATACAAGGCATTGACAAAATTAGGACACCCCCGAGGGGGGGTGACAAATTTAGAATCTTATGCAGACGTGAAGTCCAATGGATTTTCTTTCTCAACACTAGACGACCCCCCGGGCTCAATTTCGAGTGGGATGTGTCACATTTTTATGAATAACCGCACATGCGTCCTGCGTCTTCGCATACATATAAATGACTTTACCTGTAGTTTTTGTTATCCATACCCTCAGTAGTCCACCATCTGGGATTTCACCAACATTAATCAGTTCCCCTAAATTTGTTATCATTAGAAAGTTGCATCAGCCTGCTTATGCATTGTCTACTATTTACTATGTTTCATTGATATTTACATTATACATTTTTTACTGTTGATAGATTAGATATCCGGTTTTCGTATATTCTGCACTCCTGGTAGATTGGAAACACAATTCCCCAGGCCTAAGTTTTTTAGGCTTCAGCTTTATGCCTTAACAAGTAGTAGCATTTTTTCAGCAGTTTGAGTGAGACTCCTCAAGAGACCCTTTTGAGTCTCCGAAAGCACGGCATAATACAGTAAGGCTCGGTATAGACTATTTTGTCTTCTCCGCCTTTCGGCTTTATTTATTATTTTTTGGCAGTCTCACTCTGGATTTGTGGTGTCTCTATAGCGGGCCGTGGTGTCCTGCAGCACGTGAAGTGAGACTTCGGGAATTTCTAATTGCATGGTATTATGCAGCAAGGCCGCCATAACAATATATCATATAAAAAGACTGGTCTATCTAGTCAGATATACTAAACTAAACTGTAGTCCCATTGACATAAATTTTTTTGATAGTTAACTGTGATGTGCTGCAGCACTTCAAGTGAGACCCTTTCGAGTCTCCGAATACACGGCATAATGCAGTTAGGTTTGTTATAGACCATTTTGTTTTTCTCGCCTCTCGGCTTTATTATTATTTTTGTCAATCCCACTCCAGATTTATGGTATTCCTATAGCGGGCCATGGTGTTCTGCAGCACGAGAAGTGAGACTTTGGGAATTTCTAATCACACGGCACTATGTAGCAAGGTTTCCAAATACTCATATATTTTGCATCTTTGGTAGATGGGAAACACGATTCCCTAGGCCTAAGTTTTTTTAGGCTTCAGTCTTATGCCATAGCAAGTAGCACTATATACATTTTTTCAGCAGTTTGAGTGAGACTCTTTAAGTGAGACTCTTTTTGAGTCTCCGAATGCATGGCATAATACAGCAAGGCTTGTTATGGACTTCTTTGTCCTTTCTGCCTTTTGGTTTTATTTTTGTCAGTCCCACTCTAGATTTGTAGCGTTTTAATAGCAAGCCGTGGCGTCCTGCAGCACGAGAAGTGAGACTTTGGGAATCTCTAATTGCATGGTATTATGTAGCAAGGCCACCTTAATAATATATAATATAAAAAACTAGTTGTATCTAGTCAGATACAATAAGCTACAGTCCCATTGACATAATTTTTTGACAGTCAACTGTGAGATGCTGCAGCACTTCAAGTGAGACTCTCTCAAGTCTCCGAATACATGGCTCAATGCTGTTAGGTTTGTTATAGACCATTTTGTTCTTTTTGCCTTTTGGCTTTATTATTTTTGTCAATTCCACTCTAGATTTATGGTATTCTTATAGTGAGCCATGGTGTTTTGCAGCTTGTGAAGTGAGACTTTAGGAATTTCCAATCGCATGGTACCATGTAGCAAGGCCGCCTTAATAATTCTTAATTTTTCTTTTGGATGCAGGTCTGGGCTTTGTTTGATGCAGATTCTATAGCTACCCTACTATATCTGTGTGCGTTTGAGGTTACTCTCTTTTGTGTTATTATTCAACTCAACCTATTTCAGCACATGGAGTGAGACTTATGGTCTCTGTACATTTGCTGTTGTAGCATAGTCTGCCAGCATGTTGATCTATGTGGAAACTGCATTAATTTAATAGTTCATTCGGTTCTTTGTTTTGGTTCCTTTGTTGGGTTTTTCTATGTTTTCTATGTGGTTGATCACATACCTTTTCATTATTGACCGCATAGCTAACATGATATTGTCATGGGAGTTTAATATCAACAACAATGGATAATTATTTATACTTTTTTGTGGTTCATCTGGTGTCTTATCCATTTTCATGCTTCTGTTTGTCTGTTTTTTACTGTTTTTTCTTTTCAGAAACTAAAGACTTCTCTGACACCAGTGCTTTGGATGCGATGCTACATGTTTGATACTTTTGACACATTTGTAACCACTCTTTCGGGTAGTTGGACCGACCCCTTTTTCAGATCTATGTATATATTTTTCACTGCATATATTTTTGTCAACTCTCTCGTCTATAAAATACAAGTGGTTAAGAATGATTGGAGGAGTTGGAGGAGTAATGTGCATAAATCTCTAATTTCATGTTTAATGTATATACACGCTGATCTCATGTCTAATATGCTTGTACTTTGATCTCATGAAAATGTGTGTATATTTCATTTAAACTGCTTATGCACATTTGCTGTTTTAGGGTTGTGAGAGTACTTTGACACCTTTTTAGCACTCCCAACTACCCAAGTTTTTTTTTTTTGTTTCAAATAGTTTTATTAAATTTATAAATGTTATGTTGTACAAGTGGTATAACAGTACATAGTCAAAACTTTCATAAAATGTTAGTGACAATAGCATCAAATGTAGGTTACAATTACAGCTTGCAGTTTGGGTACAATCTTACGTATGTTTTACTAAGCAGTTTACTGTACAGGTGTTTACCGCAATGGTGTTTAGAACAATAACAAATGTAGAAAATATCGTAATTGTACTTGGAACAATACATGTGAAATAACTCTAGGATATATCATAAGTTGACTTGTAAGTCGAACTGAGTTCTGAGGTCTATGATGTTACGTGCCTTAGGTCATTAGACCAGTATATGCCAGTTTCTCAATCCCGCACCCCAAGAGGGATCACACTGTGCGGTAGGCACGATTAGTAACACAGTCAGTTATTCTGGCTTTTATATATATGCTTAAATGAAGATATAATGTACTTTCGTGACATAAATGGGTGAACAAAGTCACTCAATGGGAAGAAGGACCAGGGTATGTAGTGGAGCTTTACGATGTAATTTCCTACCAGAAAGGAAATGGTAGGTTGAACATTTGAGAAGTTGTTCCACATATAATGGTAAATAGGGATGTGTGTATTGAATGATAGTGAAAGTGAGAGCTATAAGCAAAAAGACATGTATCCGGGATCACTATGGGCATATGTCGCTTCATGTCCGTTACGGAGGGGGGGTTGGAAATGAACCTTGGTAAACCCTGCGCATAGAAGAAGAGTCTGTAAGTCTATATATCGCGGCATGGAACATGTAGTAGATAATGGTCTGTTATACTTTCGTTGTTGTCTGACAAGATTATAAGTGTTGCAGAAACTCTTGGTATTTTGGGGAGTCCCGGAAGTGTATCCAACAGGCCCAAGTTTTCCTGTATTTCGAAGGAGTGTCTTTGGCTTGATGAATTATGTTTTCCATCTCAGAGATCTTTTCTATACGCTTGAACCAATCTGTTAAAGTAGGTGGTGTAGTACTCCTCCATTGTACTGGTATGCATTGTTTAGCTGCATTCACCAGGTGGAGTGTGAGGGACTTACGGTATGCATGTTGTGAGATTGTAGAGTGGTGTAATAAGTATTGTGATGGTGTATAAGATAGGGTGTAAGTAGTGACGTGGCGTATCACCTCGTGTACTGTTTTCCAGAATTTTTGTATCTGTGGACAGGTCCACCAAATATGGAGCAATGAACCCACTTCATTATTGCATCTCCAGCACATGGGCGAAACAGAGGGTTGGTATAGGTGGATTTTGTCTGGTGTGTTGTACCATCTTGAGTATATTTTGTAAGAGGTTTCTTGTGCTGAAACATTCACTGAACCTTTATGGATGTGTTCGTAAATGTTTCCCCAATCTTCCATCGATAATTGTATCTCAAGTTCTGATTCCCATTTTTGGTTGGCTGTTGTAATCGTGGGGTCTTGGTCAGGAAAGAGTAGCGAATAGACCTCTGAGATGAGATGTCTTTGTGGAGGTGTACTGGTGCAAAGCGCTTCAAAGGAAGTTAGGTCTCTAAACCATTGAGTAGTGGGTTTGGCCTTGGTCAGAAAGTGTCTGATTTGTAGAAATTTGTAAAATGGTATATGATATTCTGGGAAGTGTTCAGATATCTTATTATAAGGATGAAGTATACCCTTATGAAAAAATTGTGAGGCTCTAAGAGGACTATGGGCTAGGGTTTGAGATCTATCCTGAAATGGCACACCAGGTGAAAAGTCTGGGTTATTAGTCAGGGGGGTTAGGGGTCCTGGAGAGGGGCACCATCCCAGTTTTTTGGAAATTGTTGTGAAAGTTTGAATAGTGGGTCCGGTCAATGGATGTGAAGTGTATTCTTTCGGTAGTGAATTTGCATCAATCCATGGTAAATGAGAGAGGGGTAGGCGGGCGGAGGAGTTTTCAATGTTCACCCAATCTTTAGTGGATTTGTGTATATGCCAATCGATAATTCTCGTAAGGTGGCAAGCCCATTGGTATTTCTGGATGTCCGGGAGGCCAAGGCCTCCTTTTGGTTTGGGGATAGTCAGTCTATTCCAGCTCAATCTGGGGGATTTTGCTGCCCATATAAAGTCACGACAGATTCGTTTGTGTGTGGTAAAAAATGATGAGGGCAATTTGATTGGTATGGTCTGAAGTACATATAGTATTCTCGGCAATATATTCATCTTAACGATGGCAATCCTTCCAAACCATGAGAAAGGGCCTGATGACCACTTAAGGAGATCTTTTTGGATAGTATTTAGTAAAGATAAATAATTTTTGTCGTATATCTCCTCTAAATGTGTTGGTATTTGGATTCCTAAATAGGTAAGGGCATGTGCTTCCCTTCGGAAAGGGAAATTTGTTTTACATTGTGTCACTAATGTCTTTGGGAGGGAGATATTCAGGGCTTTAGACTTTGTGAAATTGATTTTTAAGTTTGAGAGTTCTTTGAAGGAGGCAAAATCTTTTAATAGGTTGGGAATAGTTATCAGGGGTTCTGACAGGAAAAGTAAGATGTCGTCTGCGTAAGCCGCTATTTTGTACTGTTTATTGTCAATGTTAATGCCTTTAATGTCAGGATTTGTCCGCAGTTTGCGTAAGATAGGTTCTAACGTGAGTATAAAAATAAGGGGTGATAACGGGCACCCTTGACGTGTACCATTCGATACGGAGAAGGCGTCCGACAGACGTCCATTAATTCTTATTCTAGCAGTAGGGCATGTGTATAGAGCCAATATCATTTGAAGAAATTGCAATGGGAGGCCCATTGCTTGTAATGTCGCTGCCATGTAGTCCCATGCTACTCTGTCGAATGCCTTCTCCGCATCGAGCGACAGGAGGAATCCCTGGCGTTTGTGTGTGTGAGATGATGAAAGGATATGATGGATATGTAGGGCTTTTATGGTGTTATCCCTAGCTTCTCTGCCGGGGACAAACCAACTTGGTCGAGGGAAATGAGGTCAGGGATGATAGGGAGTAGTCGATTCACAAGAATTTTGGCATAAAGTTTAAGGTCAACGTTAAGGAGGGATATAGGTCTGTAATTAGTCACTAGTGTATCGTCTTTGCCGGGTTTTGGAATGAGAGTGAAATGGGCTTCCAATAAATCTCTATTCGGGTGTGGGGTATTAGAAAGTGCATTGAATGCCGTAACAAAATGAGAGGTAAGGATTTCTGAAAATGTTTTGTAATATCCTACAGTAAGCCCATCTGGGCCAGGGCTTTTCCCTGTTTTGAGTTGTTTTAATGCTATTGTGGTTTCTTCAATATTAATAGGGCAGTCAAGGGTCTTGGATGCTTCAGGGGAAATATGTGGTATACCATGCTGTGACAAGAATGTAGATATCGCTTCCTGTCTATTTCGTGGGTGATTTTTAATTTCTGGTGTTGGTAGGTTGTAGAGTTTAGTGAAATAATTTACAAACTGTGTGGCAATGTCTTCCGTGGACGTACAAGACTTCCCGCTAGGATCTTTAATCTCGTGGATGGTTAAAGCTGCCTTTCTACTTTGCAGGGCTTTAGCCATTAACTTACCGGATTTATTGCCACATTCATAATATAATTTTTGGGTGAAGATGTATTTGCGTCTCAGTGATTTATGCAATTCGTCTCTGAGTTCTTCCCTCGCTTGCAGAAGTTCTGTAAGCGATTTATTGGCCAGGGATGCTTTGTGTAGCCTTTCAAGGGCATGTATTTTGGATGTTAAGGATGTTATATGGGCTTTCCGTTGTTTATTTTTTGCTGTAGCTAATGAGATTAATTCACCTCTTATTACACACTTATGTGCAGCCCATACAATGGATGGGTTTGTTTCCTCAGTGGTATTTTCTTTGAAGTAGTGGACTAGTCTGTCATGAATTTTGGATGTAGCGTCCAGGTCTGTCAATAGAGAGTTGTCTAAACGCCATATCGAGTGTGCGGGGCGTGACATCGGGATATTTAATGTCAGTGAAATGGGATTGTGATCAGAAAGGATCATAGGGTCTATGGTCGCATGTTTGAGAAAAGATAAGTCATTTTGGGAGATAAAAAGGTGGTCGATTCTGGAATACTTGTTATGGGGTGGTGAAAAAAATGTAAAATCTCTATCATTTGAGTGAAGTGTGCGCCACGTATCATGTAATGTCAATTCTTGTAATTGTTGTTTGATTGCTCTCAGAGCTCTATACGGCAAGGATGTTGTGCCAGTTGAGGAATCCTGGTGGGGGTTTAGTGTTACATTGAAATCCCCACCCAGTATAAGGATGCCAGAGAAGAATTCCGTGAGCAATTGTAGGGTTTCTCTGAAAAATGTAACCTGTTTAGTGTTAGGAGCATATATGTTCGGGAGAGTAATGGGCTTGTTATGTAATGTTCCTTTAAGGAATAGGTATCTACCATTAGGGTCTTGCATGGTTTCTGTGATTAGCAAAGGACAATGTTTCGAGATTAGTATAGCAACCCCTTTTGTTTTGGAAGAGTCATTGGAGGCATGGTACATTGTAGGGTAGCGATAGTTCCCCAGTTTGGGTACGTTGTCAGCACGGAAATTAGTTTCCTGTATAAATGCGATTTGTGTTTTATTTTTGTGTAATGAATTTAACAGTTGTGATTGTTTTTCGGGAGTGTTCAGGCCTCTGATGTTTATGGATTCAATTCTTATTTGGACATTAGTTTGTGTTTCATTATGGTTTGTCTTCATGCGAGTAGCCTGGTCATTATCTGCCATGTTGGTATTGGTGGTAGGGCGTCAAACTTTCAGTTAGAATAGGGAGACCGTGGTTCTTCCGCTGGGGGTGGAAGGCCTAGGATGAAGCTGTGTGTTTATGTAGAAGAGAGTGAAAGTATAGGGGGGGGGGGAGGGTGAAAGTAACTAACCTTATCTACAACGAAAAAGGTCAGAAAAATACAGTGCACAGTTAGTGTGAGAAGGATCAGATACCAGCCTGAACCTTTTCACTGCACTGTGTGGGGGTTGGGTTGAATCGAGCTACGGATTTACTGTGAGTTGTACGGCAAGGTTGTACACCGTTGCATTCTACTTAGTGCTAGAGAAGGAGGGGGCGGGACCATAGTTCAAAAATTATAATGTCAATTATAACAGCCTCGATCATGTTGTCAGTCTCTAAGGTTTCGTATAGTGTAGAGAGTAATTTAGATGAGAGAGGGAATCCCTTAGCCGCGGGGATACAGTCTAAAGCAGTGTGTTGTGAGCGGGCTGCATCGTAAGGTTCAGTGTGTGAGTGTGCATACAGTGTGTTGTTATGTCATGAGGGTAACCTGTATTTTCACAAGCCATAGTAAAGTGTGGGCTCAGTGACAGGTGAACACATAACCTATTGCCATTAATCAGTTAACGTAAACTAAAGGAAACTAAACTGCGATACCAGTATAAGTGTAAAAAACATAAACAGTGAAACCTGTGGAACTACTGTGTAAATACTAGCTCATGCACCGTAGTTGAAATGTGTTCCTCCAGAATTGGGCATATTCTTTCAGCTCACACCTGTTCTCTCCATATTTAAGATGAGATGTTTTCAAGCAACCTAAACCTCTTATATAGATGTGAATGAACTAGTGGTGCGAGGCAAATATGTGCAAGTGTAATCTTTTTCTTGAGGTATCATCCTCATTGGCAAATGCATTCCACCTGTCATTATCTTCAGTGATATCGGTTTACCTTAGAATTCAGTCTACTTCCGTATGCATCTACCATCCCAGGGAGACACCCACTATGAACCGGTAGTTTGATTCACACATTTATTCTGCAGTGAAATGAATAAGTCTGCAATATATTAAAGAATATACTTTTCTAAGGGCGTGGTAGTGCCTTATATATTGGAGAGGTGCCTCAATTAGGTGCTTGAAATAATGGAGAGGAGAGGATGCAGTGTGAATGACTAGTCTATTGTATATAATATAATTTAACTTGGAGCCCTCGTTGTGTGTGAGTGTGTGATCTACACAGCATAGGAGGAGCTAGTGAGCTATAGTTTAACCAAACCACGCACCTTACAGTATTTGCTGTCTATGTGTACATCTGTGCTTGTAAAATTTACACACCAACCTGTAGTATAAGAGAATCGCATTCTGTCCATTGCCGTTGAAGCATAAGACAGTTATCTTAATTCATATTAAATATAGTTTATAATATGGAGTTTAGGTTAAAGACTTAAGTCCATTTGAATCTGCAGTTACAGGCAGTAACGACGTTTACAGCATATAGATAGATGTCTGTAAGATGCACACTGTATACCGTATAGTGTCAGAGCACACAGGGCTGGTTCACTGTAAAGCAGAAGTATTTGGCAGTTAGCGCTCATCGCGGGCAGGTACCGAGTACAGGCAGGGTGAAATGTGTATTGTCTGAAGGAGACTGTGCAGTGCTAGTATACAGTCGAAACTCTGTGCAGAAGAGATTAAGGTAACCAACCTCTGAAACTGGATATGTGGTTTCGCAGTGTGGGTAACAAATATTCTGGCATAACTACAGGAACCGGAGTAGGTGAATGACATCACGGAGCGTGGAAACTGGAATATATAATTTGCTATCACGGCGGCCGCCTTAAATATAGCAGGTATCAGTAGTCTCTACGGGCTCTATGAGAACGCGGGGAATCCGTAGGGCTGTGGCGTTGTTGAAAGCCCTCATGTACCGCGTGCGATCTGATGCCAGATGGGGATCTTCTTCTGCGTGAGCGGGAATCCTGCGCTTCCATCGGTTCTTCCTGCATGGGATGGCGTCCTGCAGCCTGATGTCGGAAGTCTGCATACCAGTTTGGTACCTCAACCAAAGGTATCCCCAGGCTATCACAGAAGTGAGGCAGGTCTTCAGGCACTTTTAGGAATGCAGTACGGCCGAGATGGGTCGCTGCCAGGCAGAAGGGAAATTTCCAGCGGTATATGATCCCATTGGCGCGTAACTCATCTAGCAGTGGTTTCAAGTCCCTGCGCTGTTGTAGTGTGATTCCTGATAAGTCCTGGAAAATCTGAAGCTGGGCGCCATTGTATTGTAACGGTTGTTTGAGCCTTGCTTGTCTCAGGACATCTTCTTTTATCCGGTAATCCACAAGACAACAAATTATATCCCTGGGTGGGTCATTGTCTCTGCCTTTGGGGCGTAATGCTCTGTGGATTCTCTCCATTTCTATGCAGGTTTGAGGCGGCCTTTCCAGCAGGTTGAACAGTTCAGTCACAGCAGGGGTCAAGTGATCCGCATCAATGGACTCCGGCATGCCTCTCACACGGAGGTTATGTCTGCGGCCGCGGTTGTCAAGGTCTTCAATGCGGCGTTGTGTCTCTCGCAGCTGCATGGTATGTGTGTCTATCCGACGTGTTGCTTTGCGGAGTACCAAGTCATGTTTCGCTGTGGTTTTTTCCACTTCAAGAACACGGTCGTTCAGGGTGTGTATATCTACTCTTAATTCCACAATGGCGGCTGAAAGAGTGTCCTTGATGTCGGTAGCGATCGCCCTCAGATCATGTATGTTGAGGGATGGTGGTTGCAGATTGACCTGTGGATCCGTGGTTAGAGGGGGTGATATCTGTGATGTAGAAATCTGTCCCGCAAGCTGTGCTGCTGAGGCCTGTGAGGAGTCATGACGGGATGACGCCATGTTGCTTCTCAGCGCCCTGAACATATCAGGGATGTTTTGGTTGGAATTCCCGGTTGTTTCGCGGGGTGATCGGGACCGTGAGGTAGAAGTGTGTCGGGAGGCTGTTCCCATCGTTTCACTGACAGGTATAGCGATATTTACCTCCGGTATGGCTGGTGAAAAGGATGCAACGGCGGAAGCTGTGTTCTCAGGCAGCCATCTCCTAGCTCGGCCAAGCCACGCCCCCCCCCCAAGTTTGTTCCATTGTTGCGGCTTCACCTGCTATGGAGGGTTTTTAGCATCTAATACCTACCTTTTCTTTTCTCTTTTTTTCAGTTATATTTATGAGTTCGTGCTGATTTTTATTGGCATGACAGTTTTGTCTACTTTTCATTATGCATTTTGGTTAGGTTAACAATGGATGTTTTCTCTCCTCTTTTAGCAGGTGTAGTTTTTTAATGGGATCAGAATTGTTTTAATCACACTGAGAGGGTGGGTTTGCTATGCAGTGCGGTGATTGGTTGTTTTACCGGCATGCATACCCCGCCCCCCCTCTTTTACTTTTTCACTTTTCTATTTATACCACACTACTACTATCCCTCTCTAGCTACAAATAAGCATCCAAATGATGTGAAACGCGTTAGCAGTCTACCACCCTGTACGTCTCTGCAATTGACTGTATGTTTGGATTTTATTGAAATAAAGATGTCCTTATCCCAGAGTGCAGCTATCCAGGATTTCTTTCTACCTCACTGCAAACCAGCAAAGCCAGCACCTGGAACCAGTTCTTACTAGGGCGGTGTCATTCCAGAGCAAGAGTGTTTGTGAGCTGCAGCTCCTTTTTTTATAAATCAATTCTCCTTTGTGATGGGAAGGATTTCCTTGCAAAAGCGTTACTTCGGCTCCGCTATCAACTAAAGCCATTACATGTGTAGGAGAAGATGACTTCCCCCACCATACAGTGACAGGTGCATATGGGCGTCGGTCTCCTGCTGTCACTGCCCTCACTGCTATTACAGGAGACGCACCTTCCCTTCATAAAGGATAAGTAACCTCCCAATCCCCTTTTCTGATTTTCTCTAACTCCTTCCCAGGATAAAGGGATTTGGGTTTGGGTTCATGTTCAGTTTTGGGAATTGGTTTGGGGCTAACAGGAGGGGTCTGTTCTGTTTCCTCTATGTCTAGGCTGATGTTATCTTCACTAGGAGTAGTGTTTCTAACCCTGACAGCTTTCCCTACTAAATGTTTCCACCTCTTCAGCATTTCTGCAGTAGAAATACCATCTATCTCATCTTTAGGTACTCCTGCCTTTAATAGGTCCCCCCACATTTGTTTCCTAGAAATAACTAGCCTGGTTTTCTCTTCACCTCCTGTCTTCTCTACCCCATTCCCTTACTTCTCTGTTCTTTTCTGCTTGTATTCTTCCTGTCTGGCCTTGACCTTATCTACTGCCCTGACAGGTTTTGTTTTAGTCTCCTCTAGCTCCCCCAACTGGCTTAAATAGGTTGTGGCTTCATGAATCCTGCTGTTTAATCCCAGGCCTCCCAACAATGACAATAATGGAGCCCTGAGATTAAATGGCGCAGATTTCATCAGCTTAGAGCGCAGAGCAGATGTAAAGGGTTTTTTATATCTGGACCCATCCATTCTGGAAACGTATTTAATCTGGTTATACAACTTATCTCACGTAACCTGGAAATACCCTCTCCTATTGCTCTCCATGAGTAGGTATTTTCCAGATCAGTAGGACTAGCGTATACTCGGACTATTCCATCTCTCACGAGGTCTAACAGTGAAAAATTCACACCAAACTCTCTGGCTTTTCGCATTGCCTGACGCAATTGTGGATCATGGGTTAACACTCCCATAGTCACTGCTTCCTTACCTGACAAAACAACACTGTCTGCCCCTTCATCCCATAAGCGTAGGAGCAAGGTCAATAGGGGCTCCCCAGACCTTTGTTTGTATTGTTTTGCCAACTCATAGAGTTTAGTTTGTGTAAACTCCCGTACTTCTTCAAATTCAACATCTGTGGGGTTGCGATAATGCACCTCCCCATCTGCCATATGCTCTCTATCATGTTGCCGTTTCCTATGCTTAGTAAAGAGAGGTCTGGCATACTTTTTCTTTCGCACTAGCAGATCATCATGCGAAATATCAAACTCTATCTCCTCATCCTCACTATCATTTGAGGAGAGAACATCCTCACAATCCCAATTTTGGGATGTGACAATGGCACGTACCCTGGCTATACGGGTATACGGCCCTTCCTTTTCCTTAAGGCATTAATTGATTTGGTCATGAGGGCTGCACACCGCTCTTGTAAATCATCAGCCCGACTAGCAGTTGAACGCACACACTCTGAAGCAACTGCTAGCTGGTCTTTTAATACCTTAACTTCTGCCTCTGCCATCTCCCTTCTCTGTGATTCGGTGTAAATATCATTAAGGAAATACCAGCCCACTGTGGATACTGTCCTCTTCTCTTTTTTACTTAAATCCAACCCCTTAAGGTCAAAATCTACAAAATTATCTGAGACTTTATCACCCCAAGTCAGCTTCAAAGGAGAAGCATACTTCACAAATTCTTTAGCAAGAGGCTCCCACTCATTGTCTCTGGCCCAGATAGGTAAGCTGCACACTTCCTTCTCGCCACCAGAACCCTCTGCAGCCTTGCTTTTCCTAAACAGCTTACGCAGCATTTTACCTAGCACAAGCTACACAACACACTACTAGGGATGAGCCGAACACCCCCCGGTTCGGTTCGCACCAGAACCCGCGAACGGACCGAAAGTTCGCACGAACGTTAGAACCCCATTGACGTCTATGGGACTCGAACGTTCGAAATCAAAAGTGCTCATTTTAAAGGCTAATTTGCATGGTATTGTCCTAAAAAGGGTTTGGGGACCCGGGTCCTACCCCAGGGGACATGTATCAATGCAAAAAAAACTTTTAAAAACGGCCGTTTTTTCGGGAGCAGTGATTTTAATGATGCTTAAAGTAAAAAAAAAAAAGTGAAATATTCCTTTAAATATCGTACCTGGGGGGTGTCTATAGTATGCCTGTAAAGTGACGCGTGTTTCCCATGTTTAGAACAGTCCCTGCACCAAATGTCATTTTTAAAGGAAAAAATCTCATTTAAAACTGCTTGCGGGTTTAATGTCATGTCGGGTCATGGCAATATGGATGAAAATCAGTGAGACAAACGGCATGGGTACCCCCCAGTCCATTACCAGGCCCTTTGGGTCTTGTATGGATATTAAGGGGAACCCCGCACCCAAATTAAAATAAGGAAAGGTGTGGGGCCACCAGGCCCTATATACTCTGAACAGCAGTATACAGGCGGTGCAAACAAGACAGGGACTGTAGGTTTGTTGTTAAGTAGAATCTGTTTGTAATTTTGAACATTTTTAACGTGTTTAGCTCCAGCCAAAAAATCTTTTCTAAGCTTTTTGGAAAACATAGGGAAGGGTTATCACCCCTGTGACATTTGTTTTGCTGTCTTTCCTCCTCTTCAGAAGATTTCACCTCACTTTTTTGTCCCAATGAAAAATGTTTTTTGAAAATTTGGGTTTTTTTGTGGAACAAGGATTGGAAAGCATCAGTGGAAAGGAGAAATTGTTTTCCCATATTAACTCTTACAGGAGAGAATTTCCCTTCCTAGGGGTAGATTTCATCTCACTTCCTGTTGTCTCCTTCCGTTTGCAAGTAGGAGTCGTTTGTAAGTTAGATGTTTGAAAGTAGGGTCCTGCCCTATATACTCAGCAGAAATTTGGGCCTTAGGTGTTGCTGTGGCCACAACACTGTAAGCCCTCACAGGGCCCTGCTGTGAAATATTAGATCAAGAATTGTAATTACATGCCCCTGTTGAACAGGAGCTGAAAAATTAGGCCTTAGGCACTGGTGCTGGTGCCACAACACTGCAACCCCTCACAGACACTCTAGTTGGAACGCAGGAACGAGCCCTGCTGCAAAGTATTGCATCAAAAATTGTAATTACACGCCCCTGTTAGACAGGGGCAGAAAAATTGGGCCCTAGGCACTGGTGCTGGTGCCACAACACTGCAACCCCTCACAGACACTCTAGTTGGAATGCAGGAACGAGCCCTGCTGCAAAGTATTACATCAAAAATTGTAATTACACGCCCCTGTTAAACAGGGGCTGAAAAATTGTGCCTTAGGCACTGGTGGTGGCGCCCAGAACCAAAAATGTTCTTACAAGCTATCAGCGTGATGATTGAGGAGGAAGAGGATAATTACTCAGGGATAGTCACTCAGCATCAGCATAGGCAGTCTTTGAAGGGATCTGAGATTTCAAAAAAAATTATTCGGTTACATCAGCATCAGGTGCTTGGTAGCTGGTGGTGATCCAAGACTCATTCATTTTTATGAAGGTCAGCCGATCGACCGAGTCGGTGGACAGACGCACCCTGTGATCGGTTACCACGCCTCCAGCAGCACTGAATGTGCGTTCCGAAAGAACGCTGGATGCAGGACAGGCCAGTAGCTCAATTGCATACTGTGCAAGCTCTGGCCAGTGATCCATCCTCAAGACCCAGTAACCCAGAGGATTTTCGGTGGGAAAGGTGTCCAAGTCTGATCTTGCCCCTAAGGTATTCCTGCACCATGTAAAACAGACGCTGGCGATGGTTGCTGGAACCGATCATACCTTGGGGCTGCGGACCAAAAAATTGTCTGAACGCATCGGTCAGACGGCCACCTTCTCCACCGCTCCTTCTTTGACTGACCGAAGCCTCAGCAACACGTTGTCCAGAAACAGGAGTTTGTAACCTCCCAGTCTCTGGGAACGCGTTGCACAGACCTTTCTGCAAGGCCTCCCGAAGATGTTTCATCCTCTGCTCCCTCTGCGATGGCAAGATAAGGTCCGCAACCTTACCCTTGTAACGTGGATCAAGGAGGGTTGCCAGCCAGTATTGGTCCTTCTCCTTGATACCACGAATACGAGGATCCTTACGCAGGCTTTGCAGGATCAGGGAGGCCATGCAGCGTAGGTTTGCTGAGGCATTCGGTCCGGAGTCCTCTGGGTCACTAAGAACGACATGGTCCGCAGCCACCTCCTCCCAGCCACGTACAAGTCCATGTGTTTCTTGGGACTGATCCCTTAAAGACTGCTGCTGATGCTGAGTGCCAGGCTCCACCTCCATACTGACACAATCTTCCTCCTCCTCCTCTTCCTCCTCGTCCTCTTCCTGTGTGATCGGCGGGCACGCAGGAACACTGTCTGGATAAAGGGGGCCTTGAGAGCTAAGGAAGTCCTCCTCTTCCTGCCTCTGTTCTGCCTCAAGTGCCCTGTCCATTATTCCACGCAGCGTGTGCTCCAACAGGTGGACAAGGGGGACAGTGTCACTGATGCATGCACTGTCACTGCTCACCATCCTCGTGGCCTCCTCGAATGGTGACAGGACAGTGCATGCATCCCTGATCATGGCCCACTGGCGTGGGGAAAAAAAACCAAGCTCCCCTGACCCTGTCCTGGTGCCATAGTCGCACAGGTACTCATTGATGGCCCTCTGCTGCGTGTGCAGCCGCTGCAGCATGGCCAACGTTGAGTTCCACCTGGTGGGCATGTCACAGATTAGGCGGTTCTTGGGCAGGTTAAACTCCTTTTGGAGGTCCGTCAGCCGAGCACTGGCATTATATGACCGGCGGAAATGCACACAGACTTTCCTGGCCTGCCTCAGGACATCCTGTAAGCCCGGGTACCTGCCCAAGAACCGCTGCACCACCAAGTTAAGGACGTGAGCCAAACAGGGCACATGGGTCATTTGTCCCTGTCGGAGGGCAGAGAGGAGGTTGGTGCCATTGTCGCAAACCACCATTCCTGCCTTAAGTTGGCGTGGCGTCAACCACCTCTGAACCTGCCCCTGCAGAGCTGACAGAACCTCTGCCCCAGTGTGGCTCCTGTCCCCCAAGCACACCAGCTCAAGCACCGCATGGCATCTTTTGGCCTGCGTACTTGCGTAGCCCCTTGAACGCCTACGGAGCACCGCTGGTTCCGAGGAAGAGGCCATGGAGGAAGAAGAAGAGGAGGGGGTGGAGGAGAGAGGTGTGTCACAATCAGCATTTTGGAGGCGTGGTGGCGGAACAACCTCCAACACTACTGCACCTTGTCCTGCATCCTTCCCAGCTGCCAGCAGAGTCACCCAATGCGCCGTGAAACTTAGGTAACGTCCCTGTCCATGCCTGCTGGACCATGAGTCAGCGGTAATATGCACCTTACCGCTGACCGCCCTGTCCAGCGAGGCATGGACATTGCCTTCCACATGCCGGTAGAGAGCCGGAATCGCCTTCCGTGAGAAAAAGTGGCGTTTGGGTACCTGCCACTGAGGAACCGCACATTCCACAAACTCACGGAAGGGGGCAGAGTCTACCAACTGAAAAGGCAGCAGTTGAAGTGCTAGCAATTTTGCCAAGCTAGCATTCAACCGCTGGGCATGTGGATGGCTGGGAGCAAACTTCTTTCGGCGGTGCAGCAGCTGGGGCAGGGAAATTTGCCTGGTACAATCTGACGTCGGTGTACCAAAAGCAGATTGCCCACAAGTACTTGGCTGTGACACACCTAATTCTACACCTTCATTCCTCTCACTGCAGGTCTCAGAGAGGACTGAAGGTCTAGTGGGGTTGGAAATCTCAGCTGATGAGGAGCAAGGAGAGATCCTCTTTGTTCTTTGGTGTGGGTCTTTTAGATACGCTTGCCAACGAACTGCATGGCAGGTCAACATATGTCTGGTCAAGCATGTGGTACCCAAGCGGGAGATATTTTGGCCATGCGAGATACGCTTGAGACATATGTTGCAAATAGCAGCGGTGCGATCTGATGCACTCGTCTCAAAAAAGGCCCACACCAAAGAACTTTTTGAATAACGCGCAGAGACTGCAGCGCCCTGCACATGTGGAGCTTTGGGGTGTGATGCAGTCAATGTGCTGCCCTTAGGCTGGCCCCTGGAGGGCATCCTGCCTCGTTGGTGATGTGCTGCCGCCTCCTCCTCCTCCTCCTCCTCCTCCTCCTCCTCCTCCTCTCTCCTATCAGGCACCCACGTTGAGTCAGTGACCTCATCATCCCCTCCCTCCTCATCACTGGAGCAAACCTGGCAGTATGCTGCAGCAGGGGGAGCATGACTGCCAGATTGCTGTCCTTCTTGGGCACCCCCTCTGTCCGCGCTCATGTTACTGCTTTCATCGAGCTCAGTATCGTCATCAGAGCCTTCCAAACGCTGGGCATCCTCCTGGAGCATGTACCCAACACTGTGGTCAAACAGTTCGAGGGAATCCTCATGAGGACATGGTGGAGCTAGGGAAGGAGTCACTGATGACATTGAGCTGAGGGAAGAGGCCGCTGCTTTGCCAGACAAAGCACCCTGGGCATGGGTGAGAGAGGATGAGGAGGATGAGGACGGCTTGGTCATCCACTCGACCAAGTCTTCCGCATGTTGCGGCTCAACATGGCCAGCTGCCGAAAAAAAGGCCAAGCGTGTCCCATGGCCACGTGCTGATGAGGATGCACCGTCTCCACGACCAGCACTAGACACAGAGCCTGCTTGCCCTCTCTTATTGGCTTGTGACTGTCTGCCTCTCCTTCTTGGCCTTCCAGACATACTAATGGCCTGTAGCTGCACTAAGCTGGGATAGAACACCTGTAATTTTCTTCAAGTAGCTTTATATACTGTAACCAGACAAGCCTGCCTGTCAGTAGGAAGATAACAGGAACGGATCTAGCTGAACACTGTGAGCAGGACGCACTGTACTAAATGTAAATAGTCTAGCTGCCTGACCGTGGTACTAATAGGATCAAATAGAACACCTGTAATTTTCTTCAGGTAGCTTTATATACTGTAACCAGACAAGCCTGCCTGTCAGTAGGAAGATAACAGGAACGGATCTAGCTGTACACTGTGAGCAGGACGCACTGTACTAAATGTAAATAGTCTAGCTGCCTGACCGTGGTACTAATAGGATCAAATAGAACACCTGTAATTTTCTTCAGGTAGCTTTATATACTGTAACCAGACAAGCCTGCCTGTCAGTAGGAAGATAACAGGAACGGATCTAGCTGAACACTGTGAGCAGGACGCACTGTACTAAATGTAAATAGTCTAGCTGCCTGACCGTGGTACTAATAGGATCAAATAGAACACCTGTAATTTTCTTCAGGTAGCTTTATATACTGTAACCAGACAAGCCTGCCGGTCAGTAGGAATTTAACAGGAACGGATCTAGCTGAACACTGTGAGCAGGACGCACTGCACTAAATGTAAATAGCAGGAACGGATCTAGCTGAACACTGTGAGCAGGACGCACTGCACTAAATGTAAATAGCAGGAACGGATCTAGCTGAACACTGTGAGCAGGACGCACTGCACTAAATGTAAATAGCAGGAACGGATCTAGCTGAACACTGTGAGCAGGACGCACTGCACTAAATGTAAATAGCAGGAACGGATCTAGCTGAACACTGTGAGCAGGACGCACTGCACTAAATGTAAATAGTCTAGAAGATAACAGGAACGGATCTAGCTGAACACTGTGAGCAGGACGCACTGCACTAAATGTAAATAGCAGGAACGGATCTAGCTGAACACTGTGAGCAGGACGCACTGCACTAAATGTAAATAGCAGGAACGGATCTAGCTGAACACTGTGAGCAGGACGCACTGCACTAAATGTAAATTGCAGGAACGGATCTAGCTGAACACTGTGAGCAGGACGCACTGCACTAAATGTAAATAGTCTAGAAGATAACAGGAACGGATCTAGCTGAACACTGTGAGTTGGACGCACTGCACTAAATGTAAATAGCAGGAACGGATCTAGCTGAACACTGTGAGCAGGACGCACTGCACTAAATGTAAATAGCAGGAACGGATCTAGCTGAACACTGTGAGCAGGACGCACTGCACTAAATGTAAATTGCAGGAACGGATCTAGCTGAACACTGTGAGCAGGACGCACTGCACTAAATGTAAATAGTCTAGAAGATAACAGGAACGGATCTAGCTGAACACTGTGAGCAGGACGCACTGCACTAAATGTAAATAGCAGGAACGGATCTAGCTGAACACTGTGAGCAGGACGCACTGCATTAAATGTAAATAGTCTAGATAGAAGATAACAGGAACGGATCTAGCTAAACTGAATACAGTGTATATATATATATGCAACACCTGGGATGCATATATATACACAATACACTGTAAGTGCAGCTAACTGACTGACTGTTCTGCCTAATCTATCTAACTCAAATCAAATGACACTGTCTCTCTCTCTCTCTATCTCTCAGCACACCGGAACACACACTACACAGGGCCGCCGTGCAGGCGGCCTTATATAGTGTGGGGTGTGTACTAAATCCCCTGAGCCATAATTGGCCAAAGCCACCCTGGCTTTGGCCAATTACAGCTCTCTCTACTGACGGCGCTGTGATTGGCCAAGCATGCGGGTCATAGTGCATGCTTGGCCAATCATCAGCCAGCAATGCACTGCGATGCCGCAGTGAATTATGGGCCGTGACGCGCCACACGAATTTAGCGCGAACGGCCCATAACGTTCGCAATTCGGCGAACGATCGAACAGCCGATGTTCGAGTCGAACATGGGTTCGACTCGAACACGAAGCTCATCCCTACACACTACAGAAAAAAACAGGTCTGCTTCAATTGAACAACGATTCTCCTGGAACATCAGGCAAGTTTCTTCTATCATGAGTGGCTTCTGATGTTACAGCATGATGATGTGTGTGTGTCTGTGTGCCCCTGTCTCTACTCACCCCTTTTATGTGTCAGGCTGTTTACCATAGTTACCAAACAACAGAAAACATACCTGTTTACTGTAGCTGTAGAAACAATGGACTGTTGAAAACTGTCAATTGAATACAAAAATGGTATCTACTAGGGATGAGCTTCGAGTTCGAGTCGAACTCATGTTCGACTCGAACATTGGCTGTTCACCAGTTCGCCGAACAGCGAACAATTTGGGGTGTTCGCGGCAAATTCGAATGCCGCGGAACACCCTTTAAAAGTCTATGGGAGAAATCAAAAGTGCTAATTTTAAAGGCTTATATGCAAGTTATTGTCATAAAAAGTGTTTGGGGACCTGGGTCCTGCCCCAGGGGACATGGATCAATGCAAAAAAAAGTTTTAAAAACGGACGGTTTTTCAGGAGCAGTGATTTTATTAATGCTTAAAGTCAAACAATAAAAGTGTAATATCCCTTTAAATTTCATAACTGGGGGGTGTCTATAGTATGCCTGTAAAGGGGCGCATGTTTCCCGTGTTTAGAACAGTCTGACAGCAAAATGACATTTCGAAGGAAAAAAGCCATTTAAAACTACTCGCAGCTATTACATTGCCGGTCCGACAATACACATAGAAGTTCATTGATAAAAACGGCATGGGAATTCCCCACAGGGGAACCCCGAACCAAAATTAAAAAAAAAAATGACGTGGGGTCCCCCTAAATTCCATACCAGGCCCTTCAGGTCTGGTATGGATATTAAGGGGAACCCCTGCCAAAATTTAAAAACAAAATGACGTGGGGGTCCCCCTAAATTCCATACCAGACCCTCCAGGTCTGGTATGGATTTTAAGGGGAACCCCGCGCCAAAAAAAAAAAAACGGCGTGGGGTCCCCCCAAAAATCCATACCAGACCCTTATCCGAGCACGCAACCTGGCAGGCCGCAAGAAAAGAGGGGGGATGAGAGAGCGCCCCCCCTCCTGAACCGTACCAGGCAACATGCCCTCAACATTGGGAGGGTGCTTTGGGGTAGCCCCCCAAAACACCTTGTCCCCATGTTGATGAGGACAAGGGCCTCATCCCCACAACCCTGGCCGGTGGTTGTGGGGGTCTGCGGGCAGGGGGCTTATTGGAATCTGGAAGCCTCCTATAATAAGGGGACCCCCAGATCCCGGCCCCCCCCTGTGGGAAATGGTAACCCTACCATTTCACTAAAAAAACTGTCAAAAATGTTAAAAATGACAAGAGACAGTTTTTGACAATTCCTTTATTTAAATGCTTCTTCTTTCTTCTTTCTTCTATCTTCCTTCATCTTCTTCTTCTGGTTCTTCTGGCTCTGCTGGTTCTTCCTCCGGCGTTCTCGTCCAGCATCTCCTCCGTGGCGTCTTCTATCTTCTTCTCCTCAGGCTGCTCCGCACCCATGGCATGGGGGGAGGCTCCCGCTCTTCATCTTCTCTTCTTGATCTTCTTCTTCTTCTTTTCTTCTCTTCTTCATTTTCTTCTCCGGGCCGCTCCGCATCCATGCTGGCATGGAGGGCGGCTCCCGCTGTGTGACAGCGTCTCCTCGTCTGACGGTTCTTAAATAACGGGGGTGGGGCCACCTGGTGACCCCGCCCCCCTCTGATGCACGGGACATGACGGGACTTCCCTGTGGCATTCTCCGTGACGTCACAGGGAAGTCCCTTCAAGTCACTGTGTGTCAGAGGGGGGCCCCGCCCCCCGTTAATTAAGAACCATCAGACAAGGAGACACCGTCACACAGCGGGAGCCTCCCTCCATGCCAGCATGGATGCGGAGCGGCCCGGAGAAGAAAATGAAGAAGAGGAGAAGAGAAGAAGAGTAGAAAAGAAGAAGATGAAGAAGAAGATGAAGAAGAGAAGATGAAGAGAAGAGCGGGAGCCTCCCCCCATGCAATGGGGTGCGGAGCGGCCTGAGGAGAAGAAGATAGAAGACGCCGCGGAGGAGATGCTGGACGAGAACGCCGGAGGAAGAACCAGAAGAGCCAGAAGAACCAGAAGAAGAAGAAGATGAAGGAAGATAGAAGAAAGAAGAAGCATTTAAATAAAGGAATTGTCAAAAACTGTCTCTTGTCATTTTTAACATTTTTGACAGTTTTTTAGTGAAATGGTAGGGATAAGTACCCCCTTACCATTTCACACAGGGGGGGGCCAGGATCTGGGGGTCCACTTGTTAAAGGGGGCTTCCAGATTCCGATAAGCCCCCTGCCCGCAGACCCCCACAACCACCGGCCAGGGTTGTGGGGATGAGGCCCTTGTCCTCATCAACATGGGGACAAGGTGTTTTGGGGGGTTACCCCAAAGCACCCTCCCAATGTTGAGGGCATGTGGCCTGGTACAGTTCAGGAGGGGGGGGCGCTCTCTCATCCCCCCCTCTTTTCCTGCGGCATGCCAGGTTGCGTGCTCGGATAAGGGTCTGGTATGGATTTTTGGGGGGACCCCACGCCGTTTTTTTTTGTGGCGCGGGGTTCCCCTTAAAATTCAGGTCTGGTACGGAATTTAGGGGGACCCCCACGTCATTTTTT
This sequence comes from Aquarana catesbeiana, assembly GCF_042186555.1. NCBI lineage: Eukaryota > Metazoa > Chordata > Amphibia > Anura > Ranidae > Aquarana > Aquarana catesbeiana. The sequence continues at coordinate 10,374,008 of NC_133328.1, read as the reverse complement.
TTTTAAATTTTGGTTCGGGGTTCCCCTTAATATCCATACCAGACCTGAAGGGCCTGGTATGGAATTTAGAGGGAACCCCACGTCATTTTTTTTTTAAATTTTGGTTCGGGGTTCCCCTGTGGGGAATTCCCATGCCGTTTTTATCAATGAACTTCTATGTGTATTGTCGGAGCGGCAATGCAATAGCCGCGAGTAGTTTTAAATGGCTTTTTTCCTTCGAAATGTCATTTTGCTGTCAGACTGTTCTAAACACAGGAAACATGCGCCCCTTTACAGGTATACTATAGACACCCCCCAGCTACGAAATTTAAAGGGATATTACACTTCTATTGTTTGACTTTGAGCAACATTAAAATCACTGCTCCTAAAAAAACGGCCGTTTTTAAAACTTTTTTTTGCATTGATCCATGTCCCCTGGGGCAGGACCCAGGTCCCCAAACACTTTTTATGACAATAACTTGCATATAAGCCTTTAAAATTAGCACTTTTGATTATTCATGTTCGTGTCCCATAGACTTTAACGGTGTTCGCGTGTTCGAACGAACTTTTTTCCTGTTCGCATGTTCTGGTGCGAACCGAACAGGGGGGTGTTCGGCTCATCCCTAGTATCTGCGTACCATTGTCTACCCAAACCAAGACAGTAATATAACAGTCATTCTTTCAGTTGGAAAGCTGAAAGAATCTCAAACAAGTAATGTCTTACTTGTTTACTGTAGCTATAGAGACAATAGCCTGTTAATTGAACTGTCAATTGAATACAACAATGATACCTACCCCCATTGTATAAAACAGCACTTGTTTGAGAAATCTACTCAAGCCAAAAAACTGACAGTAATCTGACCAACTCACTATTGTAATATTGTCCCACGTATCTTATATCTGATTACTAAAAAAAAAAATCATATTGTAACAAATGCAACACAAGTACACAATACCGTGCACCCATAGTGCAGTTGCTATTATTTTTCTGGTGGTGTACACAGTACACAATACAGTGCACCCATAGTTGCTATTAGACTTCTGGTGGTGTACACAATACTGTGCACCCCTAGTGCAGTTGCTACTACTTTTCTGGTGGTGTACACAGTACACAATACAGTGCACCCATAGTTACTATTACACTTCTGGTGGTGTACACAATACCGTGCACCCCTAGTGCAGTTGCTACTACTTTTCTGGTGGTGTACACAGTACACAATACAGTGTAGTGTGGTTTTGCTAAACAAAATTTACAATATGTCTGGAAGGCCACCAAGGAGAGGCAGACACTCACAGGCCACTAAAAAAGGGCAAGCAGGCTCTGTGTCTACAGTCGACAGTGCTGGTTGTAGACACGGTGCATCCTCAGCACGTGTCCTTTTTTTCTGCAGCTGGCCGTGTTATTGAGCCACAACATGCAGAACAGTTGGTAAAAAAGCCATCCTCATCCTCCTCATCCTCTGTCACCCAGGCTCACTGTAGTTTGCCTGCCAATGCAGCTGCCAAAGCGGCCATTCCATTGGCTCCATGTGAACAGTCACTTCTTCCCTAGCCCCACCATCATGCATGGAGGAGTCCCCCGAACTATTCGACCACAGTGTCGGGTACATGCTGCAGGAGGATGCGCAGCGATCTGAAGGCTCCGATGATGGTACCCAGGTTGAGGATGGGAGTAACGTGTACCTAGAGAGAGGGGGTGCCCAAGAAGGACAAGAAACTTGCAGTCATGTTCCCCCAGCTGCAGCATACTGCCAAGTTTGCTCCAGTGATGAGGAGAGAGGGGATGAGGAAGTCACTGACTCTACTTGGGTGCCTGATAGAAGAGAAGAGAAGACACATCTCCAACGAGGCAGGATGCCCTCCAGGGGGCAGCTTAAGGGCAGCCACCCTATTGCATCACACCGCAGGACTAAGCAGGTGCAGGGCACTGCTGATTAGGGATGAGCTTCGTGTTCGAGTCGAACCCATGTTCGGTCGTTCACCGAATAACGAACGATATGGGCCGTTCGCGCCAAATTCGAGTGGCACGTCATGGCCCATAATTCACTGCTGCATCGCAGTGCATTGTTGGCTGATGATTGGCCAAGCATGCACTATGACCCACATGCTTGGCCAATCACAGCGCCGTCTAAACAGAGAGCCGTAATTAGCCAAAGCCAGGGAGGCTTTGGCCAATTATGGCTCTTTGGGTTTAGTACACACCCCACACTATATAAGGGCGCCTGCACGGCGGCCCTGTGTAGTGTGATCCGGCGTTCAGATAGAGAGAGAGAGACAGACAGTGTCACTTGATTTAAGTTAGATAGAGTAGGCAGGTCGAGTCAGTTAGCTGCAGTTACAGTGTATTTTGTATATATATGCATCCCAGGTGTTGTGTATAGAGATAGATAGATATATATATATATATATATATATATATATATATATATCTATCTCTATACACACTGTATTTAGTTCAGCTAGATCCTGTTCTTCTCTTCCTAATATACTGACAAGCAGGCAGGTGTTTTTACAGTGTTTCCAGCTACTGTACTTTGTACCCTGCACAGTCTCACCTACAGTATAGCTACCTGCAGCCACGTGCTTGTGTAGGCTCATTGAAGTATTTCCAGCTACTGTACTGTGTACCCTGCACAGTCTCACCTACAGTATAGCTACCTGCAGCCAGGGGCTTGTGTAGGCTCATTGAAGTATTTCCAGCTACTGTACTGTGTACCCTGCACAGTCTCACCTACAGTATAGCTACCTGCAACCAGGTGCTTGTGTAGGCTCTTTGAAGTATTTCTAGTTACTGTACTGTGTACCCTGCACAGTCTCACCTACAGTATAGCTACCAGCAGCCAGGTGCTTGTGTAGGCTCACTGAAGTATTTTCAGCTACTGTACTGTGTACCCTGCACAGTCTCACCTACAGTATAGCTACCTGCAGCCAGGTACTTGTGTAGGCTCATTGAAGTATTTCCAGCTACTGTACTGTGTACCCTGCACAGTCTCACCTACAGTATAGCTACCTGCAGCCAGGTGCTTGTGTAGGCTCTTTGAAGTATTTCTAGTTACTGTACTGTGTACCCTGCACAGTCTCACTTACAGTATAGCTACCTGCAGCCAGGTGCTTGTGTAGGCTCATTGAAGTATTTCCAGCTACTGTACTGTGTACCCTGCACAGTGTCACCTACAGTATAGCTACCTGCAGCCAGGTGCTTGTGTAGGCTCTTTGAAGTATCTCTAGTTACTGTACTGTGTACCCTGCACAGTCTCACCTACAGTATAGCTACCTGCAGCCAGGTGCTTGTGTAGGCTCATTGAAGTATTTCCAGCTACTGTACTGTGTACCCTGCACAGTCTCACCTACAGTATAGCTACCTGCAGCCAAGTGCTTGTGTAGGCTCATTGAAGTATTTCCAGCTACTGTACTGTGTACCCTGCACAGTCTCACCTACATTATAGCTACCTGCAGCCAGGTGCTTGTGTAGGCTCATTGAAGTATTTCCAGCTACTGTACTGTGTACCCTGCACAGTCTCACCTACAGTATAGCTAACTGCAGACAGGTGCTTGTGTAGGCTCATTGAAGTATTTCCAGCTACTGTACTGTGTACCCTGCACAGTCTCACCTTCAGTATAGCTACCTGCAACCAGGTGCTTGTGTAGGCTCTTTGAAGTATTTCTAGTTACTGTACTGTGTATCCTGCACAGTCTCACCTACAGTATAGCTACCAGCAGCCAGGTGCTTGTGTAGGCTCATTGAAGTATTTCCAGCTACTGTACTGTATACCCTGCACAGTCTCACCTACAGTATAGCTACCTGCAGCCAGGTCCTTGTGTAGGCTCATTAAAGAATTTCCAGCTACTGTACTGTGTACCCTGCACAGTCTCACCTACAGTATAGCTACCTGCAGCCAGGTCCTTGTGTAGGCTCTTTGACGTATTTCTAGTTACTGTACTGTGTACCCTGCACAGTCTCACCTACAGTATAGCTACCTGCAGCCAGGTGCTTGTGTAGGCTCATTGAAGTATTTCCAGCTACTGTACTGTGTACAAAGCACAGTCTCACGTACAGTATAGCTACCTGCAGCCAGGTGCTTGTGTAGGCTCTTTGAAGTATTTCCAGTTACTGTACTGTGTACCCTGCACAGTCTCACCTACAGTATAGCTACCTGCAGCCAGGTGCTTGTGTAGGCTCATTGAAGTATTTCCAGCTACTGTACTGTGTAACCTGCACAGTCTCACCTACAGTATAGCTACCTGCAGCCAGGTGCTTGTGTAGGCTCTTTGAAGCATTTCTAGTTACTGTAATGTGTACCCTGCAAGTCTCACCTACAGTATAGCTACCTGCAGCCAGGTGCTTGTGTAGGCTCTTTGAAGTATTTCCAGTCACTGTACTGTGCACCCTGCACAGTTGCACCTACAGTATAGCTACCTGAAGACAAGTGCAGGTGTTATCATACTAATAATACTACAGGCAGGCAGTTGATTCTGCTAGCTGCAGTATAATCAGTATATATATACAGTCAGGTCCATAAATATTGGGACATTGACACAATACTAATCTTTTTGGCTCTATACACCACCACAATGAATTTGAAATGAAACAAACAAGATGTGCTTTAACTGCAGACTTTCAGCTTTAATTTGAGGGTATTTACATCCAAATCAGGTGTACGGTGTAGGAATTACAACAGTTTGTATACGTGACTCCCACTTTTTATGGGACCAAAAGTAATGGGACAGATTAACAATCATCCATTAAACTTTGACTTTTTAATACTTGGTTGCAAATCCTTTGCAGTCAATTACAGCCTGAAGTCTGGAACGCATAGACATCACCAGATGCTGGGTTTCATCCCTGGTGATGCTCTGCCAGGCCTCTACTGCAACTGTCTTCAGTTCCTGCTTGTTCTTGGGGCATTTTCCCTTCAGTTTTGTCTTCAGCAAGTGAAATGCATGCTCAATCGGATTCAGGTCAAGTGATTGACTTGGCCATTGCATAACATTCCACTTCTTTTCCTTAAAAAACTCTTTGGTTGCTTTCGCAGTATGCTTCGGGTCATTGTCCATCTGCACTGTGAAGCGCCGTCCAATGAGTTCTGAAGCATTTTGCTGAATATGAGCAGATAATATTGCCCGAAACACTTCAGAATTCATCCTGCTGCTTTTGTCAGCAGTCACATCATCAATAAATACAAGAGGACCAGTTCCATTGGCAGCCATACATGCCCACGCAATGATGCTACCACCACCATGCTTCACTGATGAGGTGATATGCTTTGGATCATGAGCAGTTCCTTTCCTTCTCCATACTCTTCTCTTCCCATCACTCTGGTACAAGTTGATCTTGGTCTCATCTGTCCATAGGATGTTGTTCCAGAACTGTGAAGGCTTTTTTAGATGTTGTTTAGCAAACTCTAATCTGGTATTCCTGTTTTTGAGGCTCACCAATGGTTTACATCTTGCGGTGAACCCTCTGTAGTCACTCTGGTGAAGTCTTCTCTTCTCTCTCTCATCCACAACAGTTGTTTTCCGTGGTCTTCCGGGTCTTTTGGTGTTGCTGAGCTCACCGGTGCGTTTTTTTTTTTTTAAGGATGTTCCAAACAGTTGATTTGGCCACACCTAAGATTTTTGCTATCTCTCTGATGGGTTTGTTTTGTTTTTTCAGCCTAATGATGCCTTGCTTCACTGATAGTAACAGCTCTTTGTATCTCATATTGAGAGTTGACAGCAACAGATTCCAAATGCAAATAGCACACTTGAAATTAACTCTGGACCTTTTATCTGCTCCTTGTAAATAGGATAATGAGGGAATAACACACACCTGGCCATGGAACAGCTGACCAGCCAATTGTCCCATTAATTTTGGTCTCTTAAAAAGTGGGAGCACATATACAAACTGTTATAATTCCTACACCGTTCACCTGATTTGGATGTAAATACCCTCAAATTAAAGCTGAAAGTCTGCAGTTAAAGCACATCTTGTGGTGGTGTATAGAGCCAAAAAGATTAGAATTGTGTTGATGTCCCAATATTTATGGGCAAGCAGGCTCTGTGTCTAGAGGCAACAGTGCTGGTCGTGGACACGGTGCATCCTCATCAGCACGTGGCCGTGGAACACGCTTGGCCTTTTTTCAGCAGCTGGCTGTGTTGAGCCACAACATGCGGAAGACTTGGTAGAGTGGATGACCAAGCCGTCCTCATCCTCCTCAACCTCTCTCACCCAGGCTCAGGGTACTTTGTCTGGCAAAGCAGCTGCCAATGTGGCCTCTTCCCTCGGCTCAATGGCATCAGTGACTCCTTCCCTAGCCCCACCATGTCCTTCTGAGGAGTCCCTCAAACTGTTTGACCACAGTGTTGGGTACATGCTCCAGGAGGATGCTCAGCGTTTTAAAGGCTCCGATGATGGTACTCAGCTAGAGGAAGGCAGTAACGTGAGCCCAGACAGAGGGGTGCCCAAGAAGGACAACAATCTGGCAGTCATGTTCACCCTGCTGCAGCATCCTGCCAGCTTTGCACCAGTGATGAGGAGGGAGGGGATGATGAGGTCACTGACTCCACGTATGTGTCTGATAGGAGAGAGGAGGAGGAGGAGGCACATCACCAAGGAGGCAGGATGCCCTCCAGGCGCCAGCCTAAGGGCAGCACACTGACTGAATCAGACTGCAGAGCTCCGCATGTGCAGGGCACTGCTGTCTCTGTGCGTTATTCCAAAAGTTCTTTGGTGTGGGCCTTTTTTGAGACAAGTGCATCAGATCGCACCGCTGCTATTTGCGACATATGTCTCAAGCGTATCTCGCGTGGCCAAAACATCACCCGCTTGGGCACCACATGCTTGACCAGACATGTGTTGACCTGCCATGCAGTTAATTGGCAGGCGTACCTCAAAGACCCACACCAAAGAACAAATAAGACCTCTCCTTACTCCTCCTCAGCTGGGATCTCCAACCACACTATACCTTCAGTCCTCTCTGAGACCTGCATTGAGAGGAATGAAGGTGTAGATTTAGGTGTGTCACAGCCAAGTACTTGTGGGCAATCTGCTATCGGTACACCGCCATCAGATTGTACCAGGCAAATTTCCCTGCCCCAGCTTCTGCATCGCAGAAAGAAGTTCGCTCCCAGACAGAGGCGGCTCCAATTAGGAAAATTAGGCGGCCGCCTAAGGCCTCGCACTCACAGGGGCCTCGCGGCCGCCTAATTTGCCTCTGCTCGATCACTGGACTGACCAACAGGCTCCAGGTGCCATTTGTAAAAGCCGTGCAGGCAGTCATAGGGCACACCAAGCGGGCCGCAAATCCATGTCCAAGTCCAGCGAGGGCTGTTCTTTCAGCCCGCGCCACTCATCTGGCCTCTCCGCGTCTGGCCGGCTGCCTATTCGGGTCAGGAGTCTGGCCAGGAGGCGGAAACTATTCCTGCCCTATGACTTTCTGTGAAGGGGAAGGAGGAGCTCCGGTGGATGGATCCCATTCCAGCACCTGCTGCAGTCTAGCCGACCGCCCAGAAAGAACGTGAGTGCCCGTCCGTGCCGCCCTCCTGTGTGCCTGGATAGGAGGAGTGGCGGGGACAGCTGCATATGGAGGAATTGATCTTTTTATGTTCCTCCTGCAGCCGCTGAATGACCGCTTCTTCTGCGGGCGTTCATTGGCTGCAGAAAGAATATGGAAAAATGTATTCTTCCATATGCAGCTGTCCCTGCCGCTCCTCCGATCCAGGCACACAGGAGGGCGGCACGGACGGGCACTCACGTTCTCTCTGGGCGGTCGGCCAGGCTGCAGCAGGTGCTGGAATGGGATCCATCCACTGGAGCTCCTCCTATCCAACTCTTTTACTGCCCTGTGCTCTTTGGCTCCTCCCAGTTCTCCCGGCATATCCCCTCTGCTCCCTGGCTCCTCCCCCCAGTGCTCTCTGGTCCCCTGTGCTCCCTGGCTCCCCCACAGTGCTGTCTAGTCCCCCCCACTGCTCCCCAGCTGCCCCCCAGTGTTCTCTGGTCCTCTTTGTGCTCCCTGGCTCCCCCACAGTGCTCTCTGGTCCCCTCTGTGCACCCTGGATCCCCCCATGCTCCACCCCCCCACTGTGCTGTCCAGTTGCCCCCCACTGCTCTCCACCTCCCCCCCAGTGCTCTGTGCTCTCTGGCTCCCCCCACACTGATATCCCCCCACAGTGCTCTCTGGTCCTCACTGTCTCCCCCCATACTCTCCCCCAAGTGCTCTCCGACCCCCCATGCTCCCTGGCTCCCCCCTACAGTGCTCTCTGCTTCCCCCAGAGCTCTCTGCTCCCCCGTGCTCCCTAACCACTCCCAGTTCTACCTGCACCCCCAGTGCTCTCTGGCCCTGTGGTCCCTGGCTCCCACTGTGCTTTAAACTCCCCCCGTGCTCTCCAGCTCCCCCCTTGTGCTTTCCAGACCCCACTTTTCTCCCTGGCTCCCCCCATGCTCTCCACCCCACTATGCTATCCAGCTCCCCCCCAGTGCTTTCCAACTCCCTCATCTCCCCTGTGCCCCCTAGCTCCCCCCATGCTCTCAACCACACTGTCCTACCCAGCTCCCCCAGTGCTCTCCACCCCCACCCTCCCTATGCTCTTCTGCCCCGCCCCCAGTACCCTCTGGCCCCTATGCTCTCCATCACCCCCCATGCTCTCTGCACCTGCCAGGCTCTTCACTCCCGCCAGTGCACCCCCCTAGTGCTCTCCAGCTTCCCCAGTACTCTCCGCCCCCCTCCTCTCAGCCCTCCCTCCCTCTGCTGCTTTCAGCCTCACTCCCATGCTCCCTGCCACCCCTATTCTCTTTTCTGGCCCCCTCACCCCAGTGAATTCTGCTAGGTTCCCCCCTCTTTTCACTCCGGCTGCTGCGGGGGTTTCTCAGGCTGGGGAGCGGGGAAGGAACCGATATCATGGGATGCTCAGTCTGTTTTTTGTCCCAGTCCGGGCCTGGCGGGCAAGTTGAGCAGCGAGGCTTGCAAGGATCGATAGTCCTGGAGGGAGAAGAGCTCTAAAGACCTCCAAGGACTGGAGGACAGGCTGACTGGGGTCGGAAAATGAGGATGGGTGGAAGGTAAAGGTGACCACTCCATCTCATAGCAAACAGATCCTCTGGAAGGAGCAGGACACTATCCCCACCCAGAATGAGAATGGACCCTGCCTGCTGCTGGCCGTCATGAATATCCTGCTGGCATGGAAGGTACTGTACCAAGCATCACACACAGCTTCCCACAGACAGGCACTGCAGACTGGGACATGGTACACAGGAGGGGCTGCAGACAGGAATGGGGCTAGAGATCTCTCTCTCCCCCTTCCTCCCTCTCTCCCCCTCTCTCCCCCTCCCTCTCCCTCTCCCTCTCTCTCCCCCTCTCTCTCCCCCCTTCTCTCTCCCTCCCTCTCCCTTCCTCTCTTCCTCCTTCTCACCCTCTCTTTCCCCCTGCCTCCCTCCCTCTCTCCCTCCCTCCCTTCCTCCCTCCCCTCCCTCTCTCCCCCTACCTCCCTCTCTCCCCCTCCCTCTCTTTCTCTGCCTCCCTCTCCCTCTCTCCCCCTCCCTCTCACCCCCTCCCTCCCCCTCTCTCCCTCTCTCTCCCTCTCTCTCCCTCTCTCTTCCCCTCCCTCCCTCTCTCTCTCCCTCTCTCTCCCTCTCTCTCCCTCTCTCTTCCCCTCCCTCCCTCTCTCTCTCCCTCCCTCTCTCCCTATCTCTCCCTCACTCTCTTCCTCTCCCCCTCCCCCACTCCCTCCCCCTCCCTCACTCTCTCTTCCTCTCTCTCTCCCTCCCTCCCTCCCTCACTCTCCCTCTCTCCCTCACTCTCCCTCTCTCCCCCTCACTCTCCCTCTCTCCCCCCTCACTCTCCCTCTCTCCCCCCTCACTGTCTCTTCCTCTCTCTCCCTCCCTCCCACCCTCCCTCTCCCTCCCTCCCCATCTCCCCTCTCTCTCCCTCCCCATCTCTCTCTCTCTCTCTCCCTCTCCCCCTCTCTCCCCCTCTCCCTCCCTCTCTCCCTCTCCCTCTCTCTCTCCCCTTCTCCCTCTCTCTCTCCCCCTCTCCCTCTCTCTCCCTCCCCATCTCTCTCTTTCTCTCCCTCTCTCTCCCTCTCTCTCCCTCTTTCTCTCCCTCTCTCTCCCTCTTTCTCTCTCCCTCTCTCTCCCCCTCCCTCCTTCTCTCTCTCCCCCTCCTTCCCTCTCTCCCCCTCCATCCTTCTCTCTCTCTCACCCTCCCCTCTCCCCCTCTCTCTCCCTCACTCTCTCTCTCTCTCCCTCCCTCTCTCTCCCCTCCCCCTCTCCCTCTCTTCCTCTCTCTCTCTCCCTCTCTCTCTCCCTCTCACCCTCCCTCACCCCCCCTCTCTCTCCCCTCCCCCTCTCTTCTTCCCTCTCACCCTCCCTCATCCCCCTCTCCCTCTCTCTCTCTCTATCTGCGTTGGGATACCCCCACTCTCCTTGCTCTGTGGATGCGGAATGATTCAGTGACACCCCCTTCCCATTCTCCCAAGGCACAGGGGAAAATCCTAGAGGGGTTGTCACCTTGCTGGGTCCCAGATGTTGTATTGGCTGCATATGTCTGATGGGTGAGGAGGGTGCCCTGGAAGTGTGCTAGATCCACACATCTTTCTGCAGTCATTTTTACTGGCTTGAATTTTTTTTATCCATTAGGGGCATGAGTGGGGCCTCATGTCTAAATTTTGCCTAAGGCCTCACAAAGCCTAGAGCCGCCTCTGCTCCCAGACATCCAATGCCCAGCGGTTGAATGCTAGCATGGCAAAATGGCTAGCACTTCAACTGCTACCTTTTCAGTTGGTAGACTCTGCCCCCTTCCGTGAGTTTGTGGAATGTGCGGTTCCTCAGTGGCAGGTTCCCAAACGCCTTTTTTTCTCACGGAAGGCGATTCCGGCTCTCTACCCGCATGTGGAAGGCACTGTCTTGGCCTCGCTGGACAGGGCGGTCAGCGATAAGGTGCATATTACCGCTGACTCATGGTCCAGCAGGCATGGACAGGGACGTTACCTAAGTTTCACGGCGCATTGGGTGACTCTGCTGGCAGCTGGGAAGCATGCAGGACAAGGTGCAATAGTGTTGGAGGTTGTTCCGCCACCACGCCTCCAAAATGCCACTACTGGTGATTCTGACACACCTCTCTCCTCCACCCCCTCCTCTTCTGATTCCTCCATGGCCTCTTCCTGTGCTTTGTCCTCAGAACCAGCGGTGTTCCGTAGGGGCTACGCATGTACGCAGGCAACAAGATGCCATGCGGTGCTTGAGCTGGTGTGCTTGGGGGACAGGAGTCACACTGGGGCAGAGATTATGTCAGCTCTGCAGGGGCAGGTTCAGAGGTGGTTGATGCCACGCCAACTTAAGGCAGGAATGGTGGTTTGCGACAATGCACCAACCTCCTCTCCGCCCTCCGACAGGGACAACTGTCCCATGTGCCCTGTTTGGCTCACGTCCTTAACTTGGTGGTGCAGTGGTTCTTGGGCAGGTACACAGGCTTACAGGATGTCCTAAGGCAGGCCAGGAAAGTCTGTGTGCATTTCCGCCGGTCATATAATGCCAGTGCTCGGCTGGCAGACCTCCAAAAGGAATTTAACCTGCCCAAGAACCGCCTAATCTGTGACATGCCCTCCAGGTGGAACTCAACGTTGGCCATGTTGCAGTGGCTGCACACGCAGCAGAGGGCAATCAATGAGTACCTGTGTGACTATGGCACCAGGACAGGGTCAGGGGAGCTTGTTTTTTTTCCCCACGTCAGTGGGCCATGATAAGGGATGCATGCACTGTCCTGTCACCATTTGAGGAGGCCACGAGGATGGTGAGCAGTGACAGTGCATGCATCAGTGACACTGTCGCCCTTGTCCACCTGTTGGAGCACATGCTGCGTGGAATAATGGACAGGGCACTTGAGGCAGAACAGAGGCAGGAAGAGGAGGACTTTCTTAGCTCTCAAGGCCCCCTTTATCCAGACAGTGTTCCTGCGTGCCCGCCGATCACACAGGAAGAGAACGAGGTGGAGGATGAGGAGGATTTGGTCAGCATGGAGGTGGAGCCTGGCACTCAGCATCAGCAGCCGTCTTTAAGGGATCATTTACAGTCCCAAGAAACCCATGGACTTGTACGTGGCTGGGAGGAGGTGGCTGCAGATCATGTCGTCCTTAGTGACCCAGAGGACTCTGGACCGAATGCCTCTAGAAAGGTGGCCGTCTGACCGATGCGCTCAGACAATTTTTTAGTCCGCAGCCCCAAGGTATGATTGGTTCCAGCAACCATCGTCAGCGTCTGTTTTACATGGTGCAGGAATACCTAGGGGCAAAATCTGACTTGGACACCTTTCCCACCGAAAATCCTCTGGGTCACGGGGTCTTGAGGATGGATCACTGGCCAGAGCTTGCACAGTATGCAATTGAGCTACTGGCCTGTCCTGCATCCAGCGTTCTTTCGGAACACACATTCAGTGCTGCTAGAGGCTTTGTAACCGATCACAGGGTGCGTCTGTCCACCGACTCAGTAGATCGACTGACCTTCATAAAAATGAGTCAGTCTTGGATCACCACCAGCTACCAAGCACCTGATGCTGATGTAACTGAATAATTTTTTTTGAAATGTCAGATCCCTTCAAGACTGCCTATGCTGATGCTGAGTGACTATCCTGTTATGCTGAGTAATTATCCTCTTCCTCTTCAATGATCATGCTGATAGCTTGTAAGAACATTTTTGGTTCTGGGCGCCACCAGTGGCTAAGACGGAATTTTCCAGCCCCTGTTTAACAGGGGTGTGTAACTACAATTTTTGATGCAATATTTTGCAGAAGGGCTCATTCCTGCGCTCCAACTAGAGTATCTATGAGGGGTTGCAGTGTTGTGGCACCAGTGCCTAAGGCCCAATTTTTCTGCCCCTGTTCAACAGGTGCATGTAATTACAATTCTTGATCTAATATTTCACAGCTGGGCCCGTTTCTGCGCTCACCAAGAGTAACTGTGAGGACTTACAGTGTTGTGGCACCAGCACCACCAACACCACCACCAAAGGCCCAATTTTTCTGCCCCTGTTCAACAGGGGCATGTAATTACAATTCTCGATCTAATATTTCATAGCAGGGCCCTGTGAGGGCTTACAGTATTGTGACCACAACACCACCTAAGGCCCAAATTTCTGCTGAGTATATAGGGCAGGCCCCTACTTTCAAACATACAACTTACAAATGACTCCTACTTGCAAACGGAAGGAGACAACAGGAAGTGAGATGAAATCTACCCCTAGGAAGGGAAATTCTCTCCTGTAAGAGTTAATATGGGAAAAACGTTTCTCCTTTCCACTGATGCTTTATCACCAATCCTTGCTTCACTAAAAAACCCACATTTTCAAAAAACATTTGTCATTGGGACAGAAAGTGAGGTGAAATCTTCTAAAGAGGAGTACAGACAGCAAAACAAATGTCACAGGGGTGATAACCCTTCCCTATGTTTTCCAAAAAGCTTAAAAGAGATTTTTTGGCTGGAGCTAAATACGTTAAAAATGTACCAATTCAAAATTACAAACAGATTCTACTTAACAACAAACCTACAGTCCCTGTCTTGTTTGCACCGCCTGTATACTGCTGTTCAGAGTATATAGGGCCTGGTGGCCACACACCTTTCCTTTTTTTAATTTGGGTGCGGGGTTCCCCTTAATATCCATACAAGATACAAAGGGCCTGGTAATGGACGGGGGGGATACCCATGCCATTTGTCTCACTGATTTTCATCCATATTGCCAGGACCCGACATTACATTCAAGCCGCAAGCAGTTTTAAATGACTTTTATTCCTTTAAAAATGTCATTTTGTGCAGGGACTGTTCTAAGCACGGGAAACACGCGCCACTTTACAGGCATACTATAGACACCCCCCAGGTACGATATTTAAAGGAATATTTCACTTTTTTTTACTTTAAGCAACATTAAAATCACTGCTGCCGTTTTTAAAACTTTTTTTTTGCATTGATATATGTCCCCTGGGGCAGGACCCTGGTCCCCAAACCCTTCTTAGGACAATACCATGCAAATTTGCCTTTAACCACTTGACGACCACCTCACGCTGATGTACGTCGGCAAGGTGGCACGGACAGGCAAAATCACGTACATGTACGTGATTTGCCTTCCGCGGGCGGGGGGTCCGACCGGACCTCCCCCCGGTGCCCGAGGCGGTCGCCATTTCTTCCCGGGCGATGAGAGGTCAGGGGGAGGCCATCCATTGTTGGCCACCCCCTCCCGATCGCTCCCGGCGAATGAAAATGCTTCCTTTCCCTCTGTAATGTAAACAGAGGGAAAGGAAGTGATGTCATCCCTCCTCGAGCCGGTCTTTTCATCCCGGCGCCGAGGAGAGAAGACATCAAGTAAGTCTGTACAACACTACACTAACAGTAGAACACGCCAGGCACACTTGTCACCCCCATCACCCCCCGATCACCCCCCGATCCCCCTGTACCCCCTGTCTCTCTGACACCAATAGCATTTTTTTTTTGCATTGGTGTCAGTTTGTGTCAGTTACAAGTGTTAGGGCAGTTAGGTTAGCCCCCTTTAGGTCTAGAGTACCCCCCCTTAGGTCCAGGGTACCCCCCTAACCCCCCCTAATAAAGGTTAACCCCTTGATTACCCCCCGTCACCAGTGTCGCTAAGCGATCGTTTTTCTGATCGCTGTATTAGTGACACAGGTGACGCTAGTTAGGGAGGTAAGTATATAGGTTCGCTGTAAGTGTTTTATAGCGACAGGGACCCCCCATATACTACCTGCTAAAGGTTTTAACACCCTGATTGCCCCCTAATTAACCCTTTCACCAGCGATCACCATTTAAGTGTTACGGGTGACGCTGGTTAGCTAGTTTGTTTTTTGTAGTTTATTATAGTTTATTATAGTTTATTATAGTTTTAGGGCACCCGCCGTTTATTACCTTATAAAGGTTTAGCCCCCTAATTGCCCGGCGGTGATATAAATTACGTTTTTAGGGTCAGCTAAGGTCTGCGTCGCCCCAGGCAGCGTCAGGTTAGCGCCAGTACCGCTAAAACCCACGCACGCAGCATACACCTCCCTTAGTGCTATAGTATCTGAGCGGATCGATATCTGATCCGATCAGATCTATACTCCCCAGCAGTTTAGGGTTCCCATAAACACAGTGTTAGCGGGATCAGCCCAGATACCTGCTAGCACCTGCGTTTTGCCCCTCGGCCCAGCCCTGCCCAGCCCACCCAAGTGCAGTATCGATCGATAACTGACACTTACAAAACACTAAGCACACATAACTGCAGCGTTCGCAGAGTCAGGCCTGATCCCTGCGATCGCTAACAGTTTTTTGGTAGCGTTTTGATACAGTCGCTGACAGTCAGGAGCTTTTTTGCCTGTGAGTCTCACTAGTGTACCCCTAAATTTAGAGCCCAAAATGGCAAATCGAAGGTACACTAGTGAAGAGGCCTACACGTTTCTGAGCATGACAGATAGTGAAGAGGAAGTCACTCATCTATCAAGTTCAGGCTCAGAATACAATCCTGTAGAGGACAGCGGCTCCATGACAGATAGCTCTGACGACGAAGTTGTGGTCCCTGCCAAGGTCAGGCGTACCAGAGACCCCAATCTTCTTCTGTCCTTGAAGTGCAAGAACCGCAGGGCTCTCGTATGGAGCAGAGAAGTACTAGCGCCGCTATTCCTTCTGGTGAACTGGCAAGCACCAGCGGCCTAGTACACCCTGGTCGTACATCCAGCACTACAGTATCACGTGGTGACGTGGTGAGTCCCATAAGTGCAGTTCAAGCTGGTGAAGTGGCAAGCACTAGTAGTATCCCGCTGCCACCAAGAAGACAAAGCAGGCCTGTCGTGCCCATAGTGCCCTTCCTGCTGCATTCGCCAATCTGAATTGGGAACCCACCACTTCTGCAGCACCCGTACTTCCCCCTTTCACTGGCCAACCCGGAATTCAGGTGGAAACAGTTGACTTTACGCCACTGGATTTTTATTCACTGTATTTCACCGAAGATCTCTATAGATCTATTGTGGACCAAAGCAATTTATACGCTGGTCAACACGTCGCCGCTAATCCCCAGTCCTCCCTTGCCAGAGATTGGAGACCAATTACGGTCTCCGAATTTAAGATCTTTCTGGGCCTTTCCCTCCTCATGGGGTTGAATAAAAAGAGTAAGTTGCGGTCATATTGATCCACTGACCCAATTTACCATTCGCCCTTGTTCTCTGCTTCCATGGCCAGGGCACGATACGAGCAGATTTTGCGGTTCATGCACTTCAACGACAATGAACCCTGTCGTCCTCGTGGAGACCCTGAATACGATCGGCTCTACAAAATTCGGCCCCTCGTAAATCACTTCAACCAACGTTTTGCAGACTTGTTTACCCCCCATCAAGTTGTCTGCGTTGATGAGTCCCTGATTAAGTTTTCTGGCCGCTTGTCATTCAAACAGTACCTTCCCAGCAAGCGTGCCAGATACGGGGTCAAGATGTATAAGCTCTGTGACAGGGCCACAGGCTATACATATAGTTTTATGGTTTACGAGGGCAAAGATAGTCACGTAGAGCCGACAAACTGCCCTGACTACATAGGAAGCGCTGGCAAGATAGTGTAGGACTTGGTGTCACCCTTATTCGGAAAGGGGTACCACTTGTACGTGGACAATTATTATACGAGCGTGCCACTTTTTAGTCCCTTGTTTGATCATCAGATTGGAGCATGTGGCACCGTGCGACCTAATCGCCGGGGCTTTCCCCAGCGGCTTGTAGATTCCCGTCTTAGGCTGGGGGAGAGAGCCTGCTTGAAGTATAATAATTTGCTCGCTATGAAGTGGAGGGATAAGAAGAATGTTTTCGTTCTCACCTCCCTTCATGCAGACACGACGACCCAAATTCCTACGGCGACTGGTGTTGTGGAGAAACCGCTCTGTGTCCACGAATACAACCTTATTATGGGAGGGGTGGACCTCAACGACCAGTTGTTGGCGCCGTACCTAGTTGCCCGTAAGGCCAGACGCTGGTACAAAAAAGTGTCTGTTTATTTATTTCAATTGGCTTTGCTGAACGCTCATGTGCTATACAGAGCTTCAGGACGGACTGGATCCTTCCTTAAATTCCAGGAAGAGATCGTCAGAGCCCTTCTGTTTCCAGACGGTGCTCTACCTCACCTTCCCCAACCAAATGCAGTAAGCCGGCTGCATGAGAGGCATTTTTTTTATGCCATCCCAAGTACCCCTACCCAACGAGCCCCCCAAAAAAGATGTCGTGTCTGCAGCAAGCGCGGATTTAGGCGTGACACCCGGTCTTATTGTCCCTCCAATCCTGGTCTTTGCATGGGTGAATGCTTTGAACGCTACCATACACTAGTTGAGTATTAGCGTAGGGTTCAGCACTGCACAGACTAGGCACACTAACACAGGGTCTCCCAAGATGCCATTGCATTTTGAGAGACCCAAACCTGGAACCAGTTACAAAAGTTAAAAGTTACTAAAAAAAAGTGTAAAAAAAAAAATAAAAAAAAATAAAAACACAAAAAAAATATAAAATTAAAAAAAAACAAAAATAGTTGTTTTATTGTTCTCTCTCTCTCTATTCTCTCTCTATTGTTCTGCTCTTTTTTACTCTATTCTATTCTGCAATGTTTTATTGTTATTATGTTTTACCATGTTTGCTTTTCAGATTTTTTATACTTTACTGTTTACTGTGTTTTGTTGGTAACCATTTTATTGTTTTCAGGTACGCCATTCAGTTGCAGCGCGGATTTATTTATCTTGACAGCAACAGCGTTTGCTCCCACGATATATAAAGCCGTGACTCCAGCGCTGTCGGAGGTGATTTCACCACCACAGTTACATACTTCAGCATATATGCTGAAGTGTGGGGGCAGCAGTGGGTGGAGGAGCGATTTGCTCCTGCCTTTTGCCGGAGGATGCCCCCATGCTTCGGCATATATAAACGGTGCATGTATGCCCATCATTAGAAGTGGGTGGATGAAGGGAGGTATTCTAATGGTGGGCATACCCACCGATCAATATCTTTTTTTCATTCAGCCCACAGGCTGCATGAAAAAAAAGTTTACAATATATGCCCAACAAGGACCAGCAACGTACTGGTATGTTGCTGGACTTTGCGTGGTTATACCAAAATGATGCCTGCAGGTTTAGGTATCATCTTGGTATCATTCTTTTCAGCCAGCGGTCGGCTTTCATGTAAAAGCAATCCTAGCGGCTAATTAGCCTCTAGACTGCTTTTGCAAGCAGTGGGAGGGAATGCCCCCCCCACCGTCTTCCATGTTTTTCTCTGGCTCTCCTGTCCCAACAAGGAACCTGAAAATGCAGCCGGTGATTCAGCCAGCTGACCATAGAGCTGATCAGAGACCAGAATGGCTCCAAACATCTCTATGGCCTAAGAAACCGGAAGCTACGAGCATTTCATGACTTAGATTTCGCCGAATGTAAACAGCGCCATTGGGAAATTGGGAAAGCATTTTATCACACCGATCTTGGTGTGGTCAGATGCTTTGAGGGCAGAGGAGAGATCTGGGGTCTAATAGACCCCAATTTTTTAAAAAAAGAGTACCTGTCACTACCTATTGCTATCATAGGGGATATTTACATTCCCTGAGATAACAATAAAATGAATTAAAAAAAAAAATGAAAGGAACAGTTTAAAAATAAGATAAAAAAGCAAAAAAAATAATAAAGTAAAAAAAAAAAAAGCACCCGTCCCCCCTGCTCTCGCGCAAAGGCGAACGCAAGCGTCGGTCTGGCGTCAAATGTAAACAGCAATTGCACCATGCATGTGAGGTATCACCGCGAAGGTCAGAACAAGGGCAGTAATTTTAGTAGTAGACCTCCTCTGTAAATCTAAAGTAGTAACCTATAAAGGCTTTTAAAGGCTTTTAAAAATGTATTTATTTTGTCGCCGCTGCACATTTGTGCGCAATTTTAAAGCATGTCATGTTTGGTATCCATGTACTCGGCCTAAGATCATCTTTTTTATTTCATCAAACATTTGGGCAATACAGTGTGTTTTAGTGCATTAAAATTTTAAAAAGTGTGTTTTTTCCCCAAAAAATGCGTTTGAAAAATTGCTGCGCAAATACTGTGTGAAAAAAAAAAATGAAACACCCAACATTTCAATCTGTAGGGCATTTGCTTTAAAAAAAAATATAATGTTTGGGGGTTCAAAGTAATTTTCTTGCAAAAAAAAATAATTTTTTCATGTAATCAAAAAGTGTCAGAAAGAGCTTTGTCTTCAAGTGATTAGAAGAGTGGGTGATGTGTGACATAAGCTTCTAAATGTTGTGCATAAAATGCCAGGACAGCTCAACCCCCCCCCCAAATGACCCCATTTTGGAAAGTAGACACCCCAAGCTATTTGCTGAGAGGCATATCAAATCCATGGAATATTTTATATTGTGACACAAGTTGCGGGAAAGAGACAAATCTTTTTTTTTTTTTTTTTGCACAAAGTTGTCACTAAATGATATATTGCTCAAACATGCCATGGGAATATGTGTAATTACACCCCAAAATACATTCTGTTGCTTCTCCTAAGTATGGGGATACCACATGTGTGGGACTTTTTGGGAGCCTAGCCGCGCACGGGACCCCGAAAACCAAGCACCGCCTTCAAGCTTTCTAAGGGTGTAAATTTTTGATTTCACTCTTCACTGCCTAGCACAGTTTCGGAGGCCATGGAATGCCCAGATGGCACAACCCCCCCCCAAATGACCCCATTTTGGAAAATAGACACCCCAAGCTATTTGCTGAGAGGTATAGTGAGTATTTTGCAGACCTCACTTTTTGTCACAAACTTTTGAAAATTGAAAAAAGAAAAAAAAATACATTTTTCTTCATTTTCAAAAACAAATGAGAGCTGCAAAATACTCACCATGCCTCTTAGCAAATAGCTTGGGGTGTCTACTTTCCAAAATGGGGTCATTTGGGGGGGTTTTGTGCCATCTTGGCATTTTATGGCCTTCAAAACTGTGATAGGTAGTGAGGAGTGAAATCACAACTTAACGCCCTTAGAAATCCTGAAGCCGGTGCTTGGTTTTCGGGGCCCCGTATGCGGCTAGGCTCCCAAAAAGTCCCACACATGTGGTATCCCCGTACTCAGGAGAAGCAGCAAAATATATTTTGGGGTGCAATTCCACATATGCCCATGGCCTGTGTGAGAAATATATCATTTAGTGACAACTTTGTGCAAAAAAAAAAAATTGTCACTTTCCCGCAACTTGTGTCAAAAAATAAAGTATTCCATGGACTCAACATGCCTCTCAGCAAATAGCTTGGGGTGTCTGCTTTCCAAAATGGGGTCATTTGGGGAGGTTTTGTGCCATCTGGGCATTTTATGGCCTTCAAAACTGTGATAGGTAGTGAGGAGTGAAATCAAAAATTTATGCCCTTAGAAATCCTGAAAGCGGTGATTGGTTTTCGGGGCCCCGTACGCGGCTAGGCTCCCAAAAAGTCCCACACATGTGGTATCCCCATACTCAGGAGAAGCAGCTGAATGTATTTTGGGGTGCAATTCCACATAGGCCCATGGCCTGTGTGAGCAATATATCATTTAGTGACAACTTTGTGCAAAAAAAAAAAAAATTGTCACTTTCCCGCAACTTGTGTCAAAAAATAAAATATTCCATGGACTCAACATGCCTCTCAGCAAATAGCTTGGGGTGTCTACTTTCCAAAATGGGGTCATTTGGGGGGGTTTTGTGCCATCTTGGCATTTTATGGCCTTCAAAACTGTGATAGGTAGTATGGAGTGAAATCAAAAATTTATGCCCTTAGAAATCCTGAAGGCGGTGCTTGGTTTTCGGGGCCCCGTACGCAGCTAGGCTCCCAAAAAGTCCTAAACATGTGGTATCCCCGTACTCAGGAGAAGCAGCAGAATGTATTTTGGGGTGTAATTCCACATATGCCCATGGCCTGTGTGAGAAATATATCATTTAGTGACAACTTTGTGCAAAAAAAAAAAAAAAAAAGTGTTCCTTTCCCGCAACTTGTGTCAAAATATAAAATATTCCATGGACTCAACATGCCTCTCAGCAAAAAGTTTGGGGTGTCTACTTTCCAAAATGGGGTCATTTGGGGGGGTTTTGTGCCATCTTGGCATTTTATGGCCTTCAAAACTGTGATAGGTAGTGAGGAGTGAAATCACAACATTACGCCCTTAGAAATCCTGAAGCCGGTGCTTGGTTTTCGGGGCCCCGTATGCGGCTAGGCTCCCAAAAAGTCCCACACATGTGGTATTCCCATACTCAGGAGAAGCAGCTAAATGTATTTTGGGGTGCAATTCCACATATGCCCATGGCCTGTGTGAGAAATATATCATTTAGTGACAACTTTGTGCAAAAAAAAAAAATTGTCACTTTCCCGCAACTTGTGTCAAAAAATAAAGTATTCCATGGACTCAACATGCCTCTCAGCAAATAGCTTGGGGTGTCTACTTTCCAAAATGGGGTCATTTGGGGAGGTTTTGTGCCATCTGGGCATTTTATGGCCTTCAAAACTGTGATAGGTAGTGAGGAGTGAAATCAAAAATGTATGCCCTTAGAAATCCTGAAAGCGGTGATTGGTTTTCGGGGCCCCGTACGCGGCTAGGCTCCCAAAAAGTCCCACACATGTGGTATCCCCATACTCAGGAGAAGCAGCTGAATGTATTTTGGGGTGCAATTCCACATAGGCCCATGGCCTGTGTGAGCAATATATCATTTAGTGACAGCTTTTTGTAAATATTTTTTTTTTGTCATTATTCAATCACTTGGGACAAAAAAAATAAATATTCAATGGGTTCAACATGCTTCTCAGAAATTTCCTTGGGGTGTCTACTTTCCAAAATGGGGTCATTTGGGGGGGGTTTGTACTGCCCTGCCATTTTAGCACCTCAAGAAATGACATAGGCAGTCATAAACTAAAAGCTGTGTAAATTTCAGAAAATGTACCCTAGTTTGTAGACGCTATAACTTTTGCGCAAACCAATAAATATACGCTTATTGACATTTTTTTTACCAAAGACATGTGGCCGAATAAATTTTGGCCTAAATGTATGACTAAAATTGAGTTTATTGGATTTTTTTTATAACAAAAAGTAGAAAATATCATTTTTTTTCAAAATTTTCGGTCTTTTTCCATGTATAGCGCAAAAAATAAAAACCGCAGAGGTGATCAAATACCATCAAAAGAAAGCTCTATTTGTGGGAAGAAGAGGACGCAAATTTCGTTTGGGTACAGCATTGCATGACCGCGCAATTAGCAGTTAAAGCAACGCAGTGCCAAATTGGAAAAAGACCTCTGGTCCTTAGGCAGCATAATGGTCCGGGGCTCAAGTGGTTAAAATTAGCACTTTTGATTTTGAACGTTCGAGTCCCATAGACGTCAATGGGGTTCTAACGTTCGTGCGAATTTTCAGTCCGTTCGAAGGTTCTGGTGCGAAACGAACCGGGGGGTATTCGGCTCATCCCTACTGCTGATACCCCGCAAATTTTGAAAAGTTCTTTGGTGTGGGCCTTTTTTGACACGTGTGCAGCAGATCGCACCATTGCTGTTTGCAACATATGTCTGAAGCGTATCAAGCGTGGCCAAAACAGCAGCCGCTTGAGCACCACATGCTTGACCAGACATATGACGACCTCCCATGCAGTCCATTGGCAAAAGTACTTAAAAGACCCACATCAAAGAACAAGGCGGACCTCTCCTTGCTCCTCATCAGCTGAGATCTCCAACCCCACTATACCTCCAGTCCTCTCAGAAACCTGCACTGAGAGGAATGAAGGTATAGAAATAGGTGTCCCCAAGTACTTGCGGCCAATCTGCTAGCGGTACACCAACATCTGATTTTAGCAGGCAAATTTCCCTACCCCAGTTGCTAAACCGTCGAAAGAAATTCGGTCCCAGCCATCAACATGTTCAGCGTCTGAATGCTAGCTTGGCCAAATTGCTGGCACTGCAACTGCTGCCTTTTCAGCTAGTAGAATCTGCCCCCTTTCGTGAATTTGTGGAATGTGCAGTACCTCAGTGGCAGGTTCCAAAACCCCATTTCTTTTCACGGAAGACCATTCCGGCTCTCTACCAGCATGTGGAATGCAATGCCTTGGCCTCGTTGGACAGGGCAGTCAGCAGTAAGGTGCATATTACCGCTGACTCATGGTCCAGCAGGCATGGACAGGGATGTTACCTTTCTTTCACCGCGCACTGGGTAACTCTGCTGGCAGCTGGGAAGGATGCAGGACAAGGTTCAGTATTGTTGGAGCTTGTTCCGCCACCACGCCTCCAAAATGCTAGTAGTGGTGATTCTGCCACAGCTCTCTCCTCCACCCCGTCCTCTTTTTCTTCCTCTTTGGCCTCTTCCTCTGCAGATTTGTCCTCTGAACCAGCGGTGCTCTGTAAGTGTTCAAGGGGCTACGCAAGCACTCAGGCAAAAAGATGCCATGTGGTGCTTGAGTTGGTCTGCTTAGGGGACAGGAGCCACACTGGGGCAGAGGTTCTGTCAGCTCTGCAGGGGCAGGCTTAGAGGTGGTTGACGCCACGCCAGCATCAGCCAGGAATGGTTGTTTGCGACAATGGCACCAACCTCCTCTCCGACAGGGAGACTTGACCCATGTTCCCTGTTTGGCTCAGGTCCTGAATTTGGTGGTGCAGAAGTTCTTGAGCAGGTACTCGGGCTTACAGGATCTCCTGAGGCAGGCCAGGAAAGTCTGTGGTCATTTCCGCCGGTCATATAATGCCAGTGCTTGGCTGGCTGACCTTAAAAGGGAATGCAACCTGCCCAAGAACTGCCTCATTTTTGACATGCCCACCAGGTGGAACTCAACCTTGGTAATGCTTCAGCGACTGCACATGCAGCAGAGGGCCATCAATGAGTACCTGTGTGAGTATGGCACCAGGACAGGGTCAGGGGAGCTTGGCTTTTTTTCGCCATGCCAGTGGCTACTGATCAAGGATGCATGCACTGTCCTGTCACCATTTGAGGAGGCCACGAGGATGGTGAGCAGTGACAGTGCATGCATCAGTGATACTGTCCCTTTTGTCTTCCTGTTGGAGCACACACTTCGTGGAATAATGGACAGGGCTCTTGAGGCAGAACAGTGGGAGGAAGAGGAAGACTTCCTTTCCTCTCAAGGCCCCCCTTTTTTTTTAATCAAAACTTGTTTATTAATAAATTGCTCATATGATACATACAATCATTGCAGTATGAAAATAAAAAGGTAGTACATACAAAACATATCTTTCTTTGAGCATCCATATTATCCGAGCAATAACAGAATATAGTGAAAATAGTGAATTTTCTCTTTTACCCCCCCTAACCCCAAACAAAGCTATATCCAGCACTTTCGTCCCATTATCATAGAACCGCATTAGTAATTTCTTCAGCTGACGGATAAGACATTAGGACAGAGTCTAGTGCATAACTTATGAACGTGATTCATCCTGTGTTTCCTACCTCTCTCTCATCTCTCCCCCTCCCTACATCAACTGTCAACCTCTACAGAAGGAGCCTGTCTAATACCAGTTGTGGAGGGGCAAGGCTAGGGTCATCCAGCCATGGCTGCCAGATGAGTTCAAATTTTTTCACAGCCTTCCTGTGGGTGTAGGCCAAGCAATCCTTGAGAAGTAGAGAATTTACGTAAGCAATCCACTGTTTTTCTGTGGGGACCATGGGTGCCATCCAGTACCTTGCTATAAGTTTCCTGGCCAGATACATCAACCTAGTGATCATATGGTACATTCCTTTCGGATACATTTCCTCATCAATTGCCCCGAGAAAGTACACCAGGGGGTTCAGGGGAACAGGAACCTGAGCTAGTCTGGATATGCATTGAGACACCTCCACCCAATATCGGTGGAGTTTCGGGCACTTCCAGAGTAAATGTATGAAGTCCCCCTGGTGTACTTTGCATTTCGGACACAGGGGAGAGTCTCTACCTCCCCAGCTATGGAGTTGTATTGGTGTTCTATATGCTCTGTGTAAGATAAATAATTGTGACAGTTTATGAGAGGCTGAAATAGATACCACAGCCGCAGGTATTGACTCCAGGGCCATGTCCCATTGATCCCCATCTATACTTCCAATATCTTCCACCCACTTACTTCTACATTTGAATGAGGAATGATCCTGGACAGAGGACAGCAATTCAGCATATATCCTAGATATAAGTCCCTTCTGGGTCTTGGCCCGTAGGACATCCATCAGCAGAGATGATGACACCGCTAAAGAGTGGGTCTGTTGTGTTCACAGGGCATGCCTAAGTTGGAGGTATTTGTAGAAGCCCCTTGGGGCTATTTGGAATTCCTTACATAATTGTTCATATGTTTTCAGCACCGTCCCTTCATATAGCTGTGGGAAAAACCATATCCCCCTCTCTCTCCAGGGGGAGAACCCCTGTAGTTCCTGCAGTTCTGGATATCTAGGGTTATCCCATAATGGGGTAAAGGGTAATGGGCCTTTAAGTGCCTTAGCTTTCAGAAATTCCTGCCACACTTTCCTAAGGAGACCGCTTGTGGGGATTGAGTGTGGTATACTAGGCAAGTCCATTTCCATATGGGAGGCTGGTTTCAATGTGGGACTGGACATTGTGACCAGGTTAATTACGGGGCCGTCTCCTGCATCCTCTCCCCACCCTGCCAACTGTTGGATTTGCGAGGCTATGAAATACAGTTTAGGATGTGGTACAGTTAGTCCCTCTTTATCCTTACCATACTGTAGGGTAGTTAAGCTAATCCTAGCTTTTTTCTTCTTCCATATCAGATCTCGCATTAAGAAATCAATGCGTTTGAACCATTTGTTTGAAATCCACATAGGTGAATTGTGGAACATGTTGACTTGGACAATTTGTTGATAGGCAACTCCTATCCTCATATTGATTAGTGGTTCCAAATTAATAATAACTACTGCAGTAGGGAACAGACACAAAAGATACGCTCATCATCTTTCCAAATAACTGTTCTGCTTTATTATGATGCAATTGAAGGTTTTTATAAACATGATTACGTAGGTATCACATTAATATTACAATTGTACGTTTATGGTAACAAGGGGCGTTACATAGGCAGGCTAATTCTACTCAGGACTCGAAAGAATGTAAACATGTACTGAAAACATTATTAGTGCCGTGTGCACAGTGAGGGCAGTGTGCAATACATACAAAATAGAATACAATTATATACAGAACTTACAAATTTCCATTGCAGTCTCCCCTCTTTTGATCAATATTTTGATCACTAACCTCACCTGCTATCACCTTTAACCTGGAACCTCCACACGCTTAGGTGGAGGTAGTCCTGGCCAAAGAGGCAAAAAACTCCATTGTAGAGAAAATAATAGCCGAGCAACTTTTTCATTACAAAATTACTTTTCATTGTGAAAAACCAATGGTTGATAAGACATATTTACAGAGTACTGGCTGTACACTCCTGTGGCCAGAATATCCTTCTAGCTGCATTGTGGGCATGCTGACTTATCAGCTTATGTAAACACAGACAATTCTACATAAAATGTAAGACGTACAAAAGACAAATATGACTTTAACATGGCTGAACTACTTCTCAAATCACATTATATATATCCCTTACAATTAAAGTAATTGAATCAAAAATTACCCTAGACTGTGATCGCAAGAGGGGAACAAATCAAACACAGAGATTTCTTTAATTTACTGTATTTATCGGCGTATAACACGCACTTTTTTCCCCTAAAAATAGGGGGAAAATCGCGGGTGCATGTTATATGCCCTTAGCGTACCCCGGAGGGGAAGAAGGGGGACGAGTGCGGCTGGAATTCACCGAGCCGTCATCTCCTCTCCACTCGGCTCTCCGCTCGGCTCTAACTCGGCTCGCATGTCACACACGCAGTCTCACCTCCGCCCCCGGCATTGGACCAGTATTCTGTCTATCACGGGAGCTGGTTCAATGCCGATGGCGGAGGCGGGACTGTATATGTGACCGCCGACTGAGAGTAAACAGATGATGGCTCAGTGATTTCCTATGAGAGATGGTGAGCTGCATTGATGGGGGAGATGAGCGCAGAACAGGCTGCAGATGGGCACTAATCAGGCTGCATTGATGCTCACTGACCATTATTTTGCTTCAAAGTGGTTTATTTAAAAAAAAAAGGTTTATTTCCTGAAACTTTCCTTTTAAATTGGGGTGCGTGTTATACGCCGGAGCGTGTTATACGCCGGAGCGTGTTATACGCCGATAAATACGGTAGTCATTTTTGCAGTGTCTGGTGTGGATCCAGATGACTTTTCCTTCAAGTTTTGCAAAAACTGTACATGAAATAGATGCTGTATTGAGTCCCCAAACATTTCCTTATATATAAATGTCTCTTAACAATCCACAAGTCACCTGGCTTTAGTTTTAGATCCTTCCAAACTTTTAGGAACTGGAATTGGGGAGAAAACACATAAATGAGTTTGTCAAAAACCCTAAAAGATCAGCAACGTTCTCTGTGAGATCCGAATGGAGGACTTCAGCTGCTGAGACAAAATATAAGCAAGTGAGTAACACACTCCCAACCCAAATCCCATAGGGAGAGAGTCCAACATCCCCTTAGGGGGTTGATAAAATAGAAGAAAACATTCAGGCAAAAGTTTTCTAGTTTCTTACTATACGTTGTCCGCTACATTGTAGACAGTAGGGAGTGTAAAAATAAAACCTCAAAACTTCTAGTAAGGACTCTCCTATAAAAATGATTTCCTCTGTTACTCTCTGTACTTACAAACTACTTCTGATAACACTTTTTACTGTGGCCTTTGCAGTAGCATTTGCCACTGGATATCCAGAAAACATATCCATACAGACAAAATGCATACTCGTAAGATCCTGACTTGGGCATCTGGATATATCTTTTTTCGTAATCTCTGGAAGGGATGTTCAGCTTTTGGTAACACCTTTGGTAACAGGTAAAACAAGAAGTGGTATGTTATAAAAACAACTGTGGTGAACCCTGGCTCTATCCCACGCTCATTTACTAAGGCAGCCATAACTGCTTGTGACTGATGACACGGTCCATGTGTCAAGCTGGAGGGAAAAGAGTGGCTGGCAGACATAAATGATCACCTTTTCCAAAGTCCTGTTTCATAAGAAGTTGTCCCCTGTGGACCACTTGTTCTTCTCGTTCTGGGGTCCTTAAATCCTTAATCCCAGCTATACTGGGCCAGAACTAGGGAGGAATCTGTGAGTTGCACAGACCCATCAAGTGTCCGGGGCTGTAAATGCAGCATCCTTAGTCACCTGGTCTGCTTCCATGTGTGAATTTTAATGTTAGTATGGCTAACTCAGCAAGAACCTGGAAGGCTGAAAACAGCCAATCAAATTAACATGCTTGGTTGGTTTACCTGCCGAAGTAAAAACAAACTTCTGGCCCTTCAAATGGAACCAAAAGCTCTCGATATCTCGACTATCTATATAAATATACATTCTTTTTTATAGCTCACAGGCTTTGCTAAAACATGGAGCTCTGCTTCTTGAGCTGGGGAAAAGGATCCAATGACTTTGAATACAGAGTATCCTTCTGGGTGATAAACTGCATCCTCAAATCTACAAAAAATGTAATATCTGGTTCTTCAGAGAATGTGTCCCGCACGGGGCTCACAGCAACTGATTCCTACACCATCAATTTAACACATGTGTCTTCCTTTGTCTCCAGCCTCCTCCAATAAGGTGGTTGGATTCAAATGTACGCATTTTTCATTGTTAGATTTGTACATAAACAAACTCATATTTTAAACCTTTCATTAGACAAACATTTAGTTAGCTGTATATTTGCTGTGCAGAATGTCGGACCATTAAAAATTAATTGTTTGACCAAAACAATATTTAACTTTGTCTAATAGCACCTTTGCATAAAAGCTGCAGCTCTGATATATCGGGGTGAACCCTTCATTACTGGGTCCAGCTTCCATAAATATATTACAATGGCTTGTTTTCTATCACGCTGTTTGTGTAAGAACTCCAGTTTCATGTTTCAAAAAGACAACTTTTTCCTTCTGCTTATACCATGGCACTTACAAGGAAAAGGGGCACATCATTTCACAATCCACACATTCTGCTTTGGATTTCAAAAATAAAAATAAATAAAAACAAAAAGGACCAACAATCTGTATGATGGACCAGAAAGCATCAAAAACTATAAAACAACTGGCTGCAGGTGGCATCTATCCTAACAGGGTGTGTGGACTTGATGTGATGGGTCTGTTATATTTAAATTTTAATTATTATAACTCTCACATCATGGACTGCACATCAAGTTATTTAAAAAACCTTAAAATTTCATTTTTGTAGAAAAACTTCTTATGTATCCCATCTGTCTTGGCTTTGTTAAATATTATGGCAGCTGTATTCCAAATAACAACCTCATCCTAATCTAAACTAATCCCATTCATTACAAATTTCCCCATTAACCTGGATTTCATTTCCAAGCAAAAGGTTGGCTAAACCAATTTCAATATATCTATATTATTAATAAAATTGTTCAACTCATATTAGAAATTAAAGAGGAGGGCCCATCAAAAAAATAAAAATAAATAAAAAGACAGCAGCTACAAATACTGCAGCTGCTGACTTTTAATTGGACACTTACCTGTCCCAGGGTCCAGCGATGCGGGGGATCGAAGCCTCACTCGTCTCCCCCTCCGTTCAGCGGTGCCGGCATTGCAACTGTGGGCACCGGGCTGTGGCTTCACAGCCTGGCACCCACTGCGCATGTGCGAGCGGCGTCGCGCACCTTGATTGGCCGCTCAGTCACCTGGGTCCTGTAATGGGTCCCAGATGATTGACAGGAGGGAGGGAGCAGAGCGGAGCCCTTCCAGTGCCAAGGGGGAAGTGATGTCACCAGCCCAGTCACTGGAAGGGGCAGACTATGAGGGACCCCCTAGCAACAGGCATTTATAGGTAAGTAAAAAAAAAAAAAATAATTCCAAATTTTTTTTTTGTTTTTTTTTTAGGCACAGTCATGAATTTTTTTTTTTTAGGGTGGAACACCACTTTAATACTCATTATTACTTAATTTTACTTAATTTCCCTTTTTTAAATGCACTGTTTCCACTATCAAAAGATATTCAATTTGTGTAATACACGGTTACATGTAACCTTCATTTTACCATGTTTGGAAAACAGATTAAAAAAATAATTGTGATCACATTGTTTAATTTTAGATTTATTAACCCGGCACATTTTTTTATAAATGTTTTGTATAAAAAACTGGAATTGGCATGGTGTCCTTCCAGCTTATCACCGACCTCTCATCCCAGCCACATTCTTTCATGAGAGCACAAAGGAGGGGGTCACATCTGCGTACATGACACACACAAGGGATAGAACTAAAGGTCCCAGCATTCATACACATACACGAATATCTCTCTTAAATCACTTACATTTTTCCCATTTGTATACAACACATGCATATCATTCTCTCACCTTCTTTTAACTCTTTAATATTTCCCTGCTTAAATTCTGCTTTCCTTATTTTGTTCAGATATCCTTTATATCTAGCTTCTATGATCGATCAGACAGGTAGTCACAGTGCTCATCCCATCTTCCCTCTCTGACAACATATAAAGTATTCTGTTTTAACTCTCATTACTCTGTTTCTTGACTTTACTAGTTGTAGTTCCTGACCCCAAATTCATCCCACAACTTAACATGAAAATATCCCTTTCTGTCTAGTGTTAAATGTCACCCTTGATCCATCCTTTTCACATAGATAGCTGTTTCTCTAGCTGTTTACTCTGCATGATTCTTAGTCCCTGTGGACTTTGGTGGTAACCCAGTTACCCATTGTGGATCCCTGTCCACTTTAACCATTAATCTAGGGGCTCAGTATAGGCGGAACCGCACCTTCGGTTCATATATAGCACTCTTCTTCCGCTGGGCATTTTTGAGGGTCTCTTACCCTTCATTCCCTTACTTAATTCAATGCCCATAATGACTGGCCAGTCTTCTCTACTCTCTACATGTGCCTATACCCTCTTGCCTAAACTACTTTATCTAGCAGATGTGCACTACATATACCTGTGGACAGCACTATCCTTCCCTTTCTTATCTATAACACTCCAATGGACAATAGACAGGGACAACATAACATATAACCACCAATCAATACAGTTCGATTAAGGGGAGTAAAATAGGTACCCTTTGTCCCGAAAATGCCTCACCGATCAAGAAAGTCTGATAACTCAAATGTAAGCAAAAGGCTTACCTCAGCCGGCTGATTTTCAGAAATTCCCGGATCGTCTCAAGCTCCTCGTTTCGGATTCTCAGGGTCACCTGTAAAGCCCCTCCTAAGCAAAGCTTGCCACGTGAGTTGGACATTTTGATGATAGGCAACTCCTATCCTCATATTGATTAGTGGTTCCAAATTAATAATAACTACTGCAGTAGTGAACAGACACAAAAGATACGCTCATCATCTTTCCAAATAACTGTTCTGCTTTATTATAATGCAATTGAAGGTTTTTATATACATGATTACGTAGGTATCACATTAGTATTGAGAAAAACAAGGGGTTGCGCTAATACTGGTATTGCATAACATAAAATCTACAGTGAAAGAAGATTTATAAAATGATCATAAATAAAAATAAAACAATGTGCAAAACATTTGGTGATAGTGAAAAAAAGTCCCATCCGATGAGGCATCAATTAAATATCATAGTGAGTCCAAATCACCAACAATAGACAACAGAAGTCCAAGTGATAATGAATATAATTCTGTGACAGCAAGGGAGGGTCCACCACCAGAAATGGAAGGGGTTGCTCCTTACCAGATGGCCATGACCCCCCACCACAGAGGATCACAGCAAGCAGAAATCTTTAAAAGCCAAAAATGGGAACTGCCAGCGGTGTCCACCAGAGGTCATCTCATCATCAGCCACACCAACGAACCCATGGCAAGGGTACCATAAAATATAGAAGGAGCTCACATAGTGTAAAACCGATAGGATTTATTGAAATATAATAAAATACAAATGCACACTTACAAACGTAATGAATAGAACAGCCTTAAGTCCGGCTCCGTGGCCACCGGAGCTCGGACAAACCCGTCCTGCTGGAATGCAACTCGCTTGGGGGTGATGTCAGCGTGTCGTCTGGCTCTGCCCTACGCGTTTCGTGACATCATCACGTCTTCCAGGGGCACAGGCGGCGCGCTGCGTCACCTCCCTTAAATAATACCATGATTGAACCAAGCCTCGCTATGGATCGCTACACACTATGGGCCATCCAAACCACCGCACGCACTTCCGGCATTCGGATGCGCTCCACGGTGCGAGCGATCAGCAGAGGCCATACAGTTCAGGCAGTACACACGGACCGACACATAATCGTAAAAATCCTATGCATTAAAAAACGTAACCCAAAATAAACATTATGCGGATGGACTCCCTGCCCAATGTATATATATAGCTAGGCACAATGAACAGAATAAAATGGGGTAAAATAAAATAAACCATTCCTACATTTCTTAACATTATTGAATCCCTGATTGGAAACAAGAGATCCAGGTTAGGTGATTGGAACTAATCGGACCTGAGAGCCAATCAGATCTATATAAAACTAAAAAAGGGCTAGTGAAGGGGGAGTAGGGGATGTATATATCCATACTCCTCCAACCTTGCATCTGGGTCTAGGTTTTAGAGACCAGAGATGCCATCCTAAAAAAACGGTGGTCTCAGAACTGACCCTACCACCTGGGAACAACCGCGCCATCCGATGATTGAGTCATAAAGACTCACCGGGAGGCGTATGTCGGTAGAGGTCCATCTGGGGACCTTTTTTTGTTTCAGTCCTCACTTACCTACCTGAAGCCAATCTAAGTTTCATCTTTTTATCTATTATTTCATTTTTTTTTTTTTTAATCTTACTTTTACCTCTGACTGTCATGGAGAACGACATACGCCTCCCGGTGAGTCTTTATGACTTTTAATGCATAGGATTTTTACGATTATGTGTCGGTCCGTGTGTACTGTCTGAACTGTATGGCTTCTGCTGATCGCTCGCACCGTGGAGCGCATCTGAATGCCGGAAGTGCGTGCGGTGGTTTGGATGGCCCATAGTGTGTAGCGATCCATAGCGAGGCTTGGTTCAATCATGGTATTATTTAAGGGAGGTGACGCAGCGCGCCGCCTGTGCCCCTGGAAGACGTGATGATGTCACGAAACGCGTAGGGCGGAGCCAGACGACGCGCTGACGTCACCCCCAAGCGAGTTGCATTCCAGCAGGACGGGTTTGTCCGAGCTCCGGTGGCCACGGAGCCGGACTTAAGGCTGTTCTATTCATTACGTTTGTAAGTGTGCATTTGTATTTTATTATATTTCAATAAATCCTATCGGTTTTACACTATGTGAGCTCCTTCTATATTTTATGGTACCCTTGCCATGGGTTCGTTGGCGTGGCTGATGATGAGATGACCTCTGGTGGACACCGCTGGCAGTTCCCATTTTTGGCTTTTAAAGATTTCTGCTTGCTGTGATCCTCTGTGGTAGGGGGTCATGGCCATCTGGTAAGGAGCAACCCCTTCCATTTCTGGTGGTGGACCCTCCCTTGCTGTCACAGAATTATATTCATTATCACTTGGACTTCTGTTGTCTATTGTTGGTGATTTGGACTCACTATGATATTTAATTGATGCCTCATCGGATGGGACTTTTTTTCACTATCACCAAATGTTTTGCACATTGTTTTATTTTTATTTATGATCATTTTATAAATCTTCTTTCACTGTAGATTTTATGTTATGCAATACCAGTATTAGCGCAACCCCTTGTTTTTCTCATGCTTATCCACAATTGATGTTTTTTGTGGGGATTGCTGCTTTTCACATTATTTGATTTTTATTTGGTTTATAGCGCAGTTTCTCCCAATTTTCTATATCACATTAGTATTACAATTGTACGTTTATGGTAACAAGGGGCGTTACATAGGCAGGCTAATTCTAATCAGGACTCGAAAGAATGTAAACATGTACTGAAAACATTATTAGTGCCGTGAGCACAGTGAGGGCAGTGTGCAATACATACAAAATAGAATACAATTATATACAGAACTTACAAATTTCCATTACATAACCCGACCATCAATCATGGCCGATATGACTTACCAAGCGCCAAATATGCCACTGGTATCTTAGGACACGACTATGCATAGAATACAAATAAAAATAAAATGCCGCAAATGTTTTAAAATGAAACACCTAATTAGCGTGACAAACAAAACATAAGATGACATATACTGCTAAAACCCCCATAGCAGCATTAATTACATACAAATATTAAATCCATATAAACTCATGATTTAAAATGTATACATATACAAATCCAAATATAAGGAAATAGATGTACATAAAAAATGTACTAGAATGTGAGTCTAAGCATACACAAATCTAGCAATGACTGGATCTTAATATGCATGAACCATCAAAATAAGGAAACATTGAATGCATTCAAATACAATAAAGACCAGTATAATCTGTGTTCGTTCAAAAGGTAATATAAAATCTAATCTATACACATACTTTCAGTTTTGATAAATTTACTTCTTCACGACCCATAAAAACCAGCTCTGAGAACAGTAATAACCCAAGAAGAGACTTTTTCAGGAGCAATACTCCACACATAAAAGTGTTTTAGAGCTATGCTCCGACAAGGACACGAAAGATCATGACCACCATATCCTTGGAGCAATACTCCACATAAGGGAGCATATGAGAGAGATGCTCCACTGAAAACGCGGAAATCATGAAAAATCATGAGAAATCATAACCGCCATATCACATAGACTCAAATCCCAAATTGCAATCCAGATTTTAAAGTTAAACTCTGCGAATATCAGGAACTGATCAGAGTCTTGTGATAATCAGTGATAAGCATAAATGTGAATGAACAATCGCTGAGAGGTAATCTTAAAACTGAATGATCAACAAAGGTTTAAAAAGGCAACAGACCAATGCCTAAACCCTCATCTTTTAACCTTGCAAAATTAGTAATTACTAATAAAACAGTTTAGGTCTAAATCAATATTCATACCCCTCGGACTGTATTCGTCAAAAAGATTTACAGAGTTTCCCGTTTGGACAGCTCACGGACCAAATTGGCCCCTCTCCATAAAGGATGTTACCTGTCTATCCCCCAGAACTTCAAACCGGCCGGATTCCTATCATGTTTTTGTCTGAAGTGGAGAGAGACACTATGATCTTTATGCCCTATCAAAATGTTTAATATGTACTCCGAGACCCACTTGCCCAGTGTACACTTGGTCCTGCCAATTTACTTTAGGCCGCAAGGGCAATCCAAGGCATATACAACATGAGTAGATGCACAGGATGTTTAAATAACATGGGGACACCGGTAAAGCACACAAGAGACTCTGTGGGCCACTGATGGATACGTGGTGATTTACAAAGGCATGTGAGGGAGATATAGAAGACTTCTATGGTTGGAGTCCTCCTCTGCACCACACTTCTACATTGACCTATAATAGGATTTGCATGTGCGATCTATGTGCTCACTTTATGAACTTTGACATACCATTATCCAGCGCATATATGCATTAACAAGCTTTTTTTGTATAACGTGTGAGGCAGGTTGTATGAACTTACATCCCTCCCCTTGGATCACTCTGCTGCTCATTAGCCATCAACCTATGTATATGTGATCATGCTATTGCATATTAGCCATCAACCAATGTGTGTGTGATCTACAGTATACTGTTCCCACTAAGGACCAACAACTTCCTGGAAACAGACTTTATAATTATACAATAGTGTGCAAGGGAGGTGCAAGGGAGGTGGTTGAACATCTGCATATCCTTTCCCCTTATTTAGTGGACCCTCCTCTGGACCCCCCCGATCGGTTCCGCGCTACTTACCCCATCCAGCTCGTCTGCGGCTTTGGCAGCTTCCCCACTGCTTCTCCTCCTTGGTGGCTTCCCGGCGGCTTCCCCACTGCTTCTCCTCCTTGGCAGCTTCCTATTGCTTCTCCTACCGGCCAATCCAGATGCTTCTCCTTCCGGCTAATTGGGTCTTAAGACCCGCTTCCTAATTGGCTGGGAGGTGAAGCAGGAAGATAATAGCGAGTATTAATTTGCTAATGTCACACAAGTGGGTGGGCTGCCACACTTTTTGAAGCTAATTAGACCCTCAGGCTCTAACCATGTGCTTCTAAAAAAACAAAAACAAAAAAACCCCATAGAAATCCATGCGTCTGGCACCCTGCATGTAGATTAGGGGCCGGGCACATGGAGATTAGGGGGGCGGCCCAGAGGCAGAGAGGGGAGGGCACAGCGCAGATTGGCCGGGGGGGGAAGCAGGAAGATAAAAGCGAGTATTAATTTGCAAATGTCACACAAGTGGGTGGGCTGCCACACTTTTTGAAGCTAATTAGACCCTCAGGCTCTAATCATGTGCTTCTAAAACAAAAAAACAAAAACAAAAAACCCCATAGAAATCCATGCGCCTGGCACCCTGCATGTAGATTAGGGGCTGGGCACATGGAGATTAGGGAGCGGCGCAGAGGCAGAGAGGGGAGGGCACAGTGCTGAGTGTGGCTGCCCACAGACCGAGCCATAAACTATGCTAGGTGTGCCAGAGAGGAGAGGCCGGGTGAGCTCCGGACCTGGTCGCACCAATATTATTGCCAGGTGTGCCAGAGGGGCTGTTCTTGGGATTGAGAGGCAGAGTACAAAACCAAATATACAATCACTGCTTTTTGAGCATATAGAAAGAGGGAGACATAGAGGCTACCTTTTGTTGTGTTTCAACAACTAGGAGAAACATATTGGAAAGTTTGCAGCAATCTACTGAGCTGCTCTGACAGAATGGGGCAGAATCGAAAGCAAAAAAAGAGCAGAATGATTTAGGTGCTTTCATAAAAAAAAATATATTGCCAGTTCCCGTCAGAACTGGTTTTGCATGTTCTCTGACTTTTGTGTTCGGGTGATTGATGCAGCAACAACAGTTTATGACCATAGGCAAATTTCTTTAATTCTTAGAACAATGTGAAAATAATATTCATTCCAAAATGTCTCGTAGCGTTTAGCTCTACAATATTTTCGCACGTAAATCTAATAGTTGACTCTGACGGAAGTCGTAACAGATTTTTTTATTTGATATCTCTAGTTTATAGTTTATTTAAAATGAAATATTATCTTATGATTATTTCAAGCCTTGTGGAAACCATTGGAGGCTAAATCCCTATTTCTTACCACCATTCAACAAGTTACTCGTAAAGTGTACCCAGTCAGAACCAGTGTACTCTCAATGGGTGCATTGTGCGCGGTGCACACACAGGCCCCAAGGTTGGGGGGCCCACTACGCCCTCACAAATTGCACAATAGGGAAATGCCATTCCGTGTCTTTGCTGCAGCTCCAATTGTCACTCACAGCTGCAGCAAAGATCGGGAAGCTGTCAAACCTGACAGCCAATCATAGGCAGCAGAGGCTTTCCCCATCCAATAGCATCTATCCATCCCCAACCATCTGCTAGGAAGGGAATGTCTATGATTGGCTGTCGATTTTGACAGCTTCCTGGAGGGATAGCCCGGGTAAGTTTTGGCTTGTGTCGAATTATACCTGAGCACATCCAGGAGAAGAGTCCTTGTTTTCAGGGGAGGAGAACTGTGATTGGCCACTGGTGAAGCCAATCACAGTCCTTCTAACCCGCGTACAGGATCTGGGGCTGCGGACAGAGGCAGGAAAAGAGTCAATGCTAAATGGCAAGAGAAAAAGAGCTGCTGGACAGTCCAGGGGGTAAGCTGTGCAGAGGTGGGTTGTGTGTCTGTATTTTGGGATTGAGAGAGACACTTACTACTGACCTGTGAACTCTGCTTCACTTACAACTGACTCCTAAACTCCCCTGTAGGCAGGTGCAGGCATCCTTCTGTCCTGTAGGTGGCACTGGGCTGATGCTGCTGAGGAAGGGGATTTGTTTAAGTAAAATTGTTACCCTAGGCCTCAGAGAGCGACTCAGTTAGTCCTCCCAGGGAAGGTAGGTAACTGATTGGATACTGAATTCTCACGGGACTTCAGGTGAGGGGCATCCATTTTAACAGGGAAGCCTTTAAATAGGGAATCCTACATAATTTGGGCATTCTCTGACCTGCTGGATAGACAGTGCTTAGTGAAAGAAAATGTTCCTGATGAGTAGGGACAGCGTGAGGGACACTGTTTGATCTTGAAGAACGTCTCTAGGATTTCTTTCTGTGGGTTTGTACTATTGTATTTACAACAGACCGCCACCCCTCCAGCAGAGCCGTCTTCCAGTAACGTTACTGTGTAATACAATATTGAGAGCTGCTCTGAACTGCCTTAGGATGCAGTGTGCTAATCATTAGCTCATTGGGACTGTTACCATTCTTCACAACAGCCATAAAGTTTCCACTTTGCCGAAGCCCATGTACATGTATACCCTCCCAAGCTGTACTATGATGGTGACCCCTCCTACAACCGCCTCACTTTCTACTGACCCCTGAGCTCCACCTCACTTACTAAAGGTCTCCAAACTCCGCCTCATTACTGACCCCTGTGAACTCTTTATCAACTACTATTGACCTCTGACCCCTGCATTACTTACTACTGACCCCTGAGCTCTGGATCACTTATTGCTGGCCAATGAACTCTACATTTCTAATGACCTCTGAACTCTGCTCCACTTACTACTGACCCCTGAACTAAGCATCGCTTACTACTGAACCATTATCTCTGACTCGCTTACTACTGACCCCTGACCTCTGCCTCACTTACAAGTGACCCCTGAATACTGCTTAACTTACTACTGACCTCTGAAATCTATCCCACTTACTACTGACCTCTGAACTCTACCCCACTTACTTCTGACCCCTGAATTGTGCCTCACTTACTACTGACCTCTGAACTCTGCCTCACTTAATACTGGCCCCTAAAAGTTGCCTCACTTACTACTCACCCCTAAACTAAGAATTGCTTACTACTGACTCCTGAATACTTTATCACTTACTACTGACCTCTGAACTCTACCTCACTTACTACTGACCCCTGAACTAAGCATCGCTTACTACTGAACCATTGACTCTGCCACACTTACTACTGACCCCTGAACTCTGCTTCACTTATGACTGACCCCTGAACTTTGCACTGATTACCAAAACGAGCCGGTGGCGAGCCGTGCATTTCACACCTAGGCCTTCAGTGATGTCCTACCTGAATGAATCCAGCCATTTTTGGCTGTAACCTTAAAAATTCAGCACAGAAAAAGGTGGGGCCTGAATTAGCTAGGGTTGTGCGACTTCCAGTGTGACTATATAGTGCAACTTGATTGCAACTTTGATCTGACTTTCATGCGACTTTACTCACATCAGCATTAGATAACAAGCGTTCCTGAGAGAGTTTGATAAGACCAGTGTTAATTTTATAACCCTCACCTCTCCTCCCAGGTCATCCTTGCTGCCTAAAACCTCTCCTCCCAAACACATTCCATTTACACCCGAGTGTAGAGAAACGTGCATTCCTGCTTGTTTATTTTTTGCGTTTTTCACACGTTAATGCGTGTTTTGCATAGGGCTGCCCTAAGTGCGATAAACACCCCAAAGTAGCTCAAAAACCTTTTCGGTTGTGATGTTTTCTCAGTGTGCATTTTGGCTGCCCTATGCGACACACAGGGTTACACGTGAAAAACATTCAAATGAAAAACACATGCGGGAACGTGCTTTTCTCATATGCTCAGGTGTGAGTGGAAGGTGCTTGGGAGGAGAGTTTTTAGGCAGCAAGGATGACCTGGGAGGAGAGGTAAGCATATCTCCCAACTGTCGCTGATTTCGAGGGACTGTCCCTGATTTGGAGCAATGTCCCTCTCTCCCTCTTTCCTCCTCATTTCTCCCTCATGTTCGT
The DNA here is from genome assembly GCF_042186555.1 of Aquarana catesbeiana. Taxonomy (NCBI): domain Eukaryota; kingdom Metazoa; phylum Chordata; class Amphibia; order Anura; family Ranidae; genus Aquarana; species Aquarana catesbeiana. The sequence goes on along the minus strand of NC_133328.1, from coordinate 10,334,226 downwards.
CTGATCCATATAGTTGTATATAAAATGCACTTTTTATCTTTCAAAAAGTGTTTCCCAGTGCTAAACCTTTCATCCAATTTCTAAATTGCTGCATTTGACCATTTTAAAAGCTAATATAAAAGGAATATTAGTGGTAAAAAAGCACTTGTTGATTTGATTAACCTTTTTTTCTTGGTTATGTCCCTTTTAAGGGGCGTGTCCTATGCCTACATACATTTGCTAGTAGGTGTCCCACATTACCATCTCAAAATGTTGGGCGGTATGGGTAAGCGTTAAAAAAAACACTAGTCTTATCAAAGTCTCTTATAAATTGCTTCTTATCTGATGCTGATGCAACTTCTGCTAACTAATACAGAAGTCCATGGGGCTGATCAACAGAAGCAGTCGACACACATGAACTGCTAGATGGCCCTGGTGTCAACAACTCAAAATCTGATTGGTTAAAGCTACAGTTTCATTGCCATTTAAGCTACAGGTGGCAGCACTGTTAATTCAGAAGACCTCCAGACAGATTTCTTTGACCCTGGCAACATCTGATGGGTATCATGGCTGAAATATGATTGGATAAAAGCTCAACATATACCCTACTAGCTAAACCACTGCTTACCACTGACTCCTGAACTCTGCGTCACCTACTACTGGCCCCTGAACTTCTGTCACCTACAACTGACCTCTAAAATCCCCATCACCTACTACTGACCCCTGAACTCTGCGTCACCTACTACTGACCCCTGAACTCTGCGTCAGCTACTACTGACCCCTGAACTCTGCGTCAGCTACTACTGACCCCTGAACTCTGCGTCAGCTACTACTGACCTCTAAAATCCCCATCACCTACTACTGACCCCTGAACTCTGCATCACCTACTACTGACCCCTGAATGCTGCCACACTTACAGTACTACTAACATCTAAACTCTGCATCACTTACTACTGACCTCTAAGTCACTTACTACTAACTTACTTACTACTGACCTCTGAATTCTGCATGACTACCTACTGACCTCTGAACTCTGCATCACTCACTACTGACCTCTGAACTCTGCCTCACTTACTACTGACCTCTGAACTCTGCCTCACTTACTACTGACCTTTGAGTTCTGCATCGGTTTTCACAAAGCTTGATCTGAGAGTGGCATACAATCTCGTGAGGATCAAAGAGGGCGATGAATGGAAAACTGTGTTTAATACTAGGACAGGGCATTATGAATACCTCGTAATTCCGTTTGGTCTTTGCAATGCTCCTGCAGTCTCCCAGGACTTCATCAACGATGTCCTCCAAGATATGTTGCAGCAATGTGTGGTGGTTTATCTTGACTAGGGATGAGCCGAACACCCCCGTTTGGTTCGCACCAGAACATGCGAACAGGAAAAAAGTTCGTTCGAACACGCGAACACCGTTAAAGTCTATGGGGCACGAACATGAATAATCAAAAGTGCTAATTTTAAAGGCTTATATGCAAGTTATTGTCATAAAAAGTGTTTGGGGACCTGGGTCCTGCCCCAGGGGACATGTATCAATGCAAAAAAAAGTTTTAAAAACGGCCGTTTTTTCGGGAGCAGTGATTTTAATAATGCTTAGAGTCAAACAATAAAAGTGTAATATCCCTTTAAATTTCGTACCTGGGGGTGTCTATAGTATGCCTGTAAAGGGGCACATGTTTTCCGTGTTTAGAACAGTCTGACAGCAAAATGACATTTCAAAGGAAAAAAAGTCATTTAAAACTACTCGCGGCTATTGCATTGCCAGACCGACAATACACATAGAAGTTCATTGATAAAAACATCATGGGAACCCTGAACCAAAATAAATAAAAAAAAATGACGTGGGGGTCCCCCTAAATTCCATACCAGGCCCTTCAGGTCTGGTATGGATATTAAGGGGAACCCCGCGCCAAAAAAAAAAAAAAAAAAAACGGCGTGGGGTCCCCCCAAAAATCCATACCAGACCCTTATCCGAGCACGCAACCTGGCAGGCCGCAGGAAAAGAGGGGGGGACGAGAGAGCGCCCCCCCTCCTGAACCGTACCAGGCCACATGCCCTCAACATTGGGAGGGTGCTTTTGGGGTAGCCCCCCAAAACACCTTGTCCCCATGTTGATGAGGACAAGGGCCTTATCCCCACAACCCTGGCCGGTGGTTGTGGGGGTCTGCGGGCGGGGGGCTTATCGGAATCTGGAAGCCCCCTTTAACAAAGGGACCCCCAGATCCCGGCCCCCCTGTGTGAAATGGTAAGGGGGTACAAAAGTACACCTACCATTTCACTAAAAAACTGTCAAAAATGTTAAAAATGACAAGAGACAGTTTTTGACAATTCCTTTATTTAAATGCTTCTTCTTTCTTCTATCTTCTATCTTCCTTCGGTTTCTTCCTCCATCTTCTTCTTCTTCTGGTTCTTCCTCCGCAGCGCCGGCGTCTTCTTCCCTTCTTCTCCTCTGGCCGCTCCGCATACATAATGGCATGATGGGAGGCTCCCGCTGTGTGGCGCTTCTCCTCTTCTGACGGTTATTAAATAACGGGGGTCGGGGCCACCTGGTGACCCCGCCCCCTCTGACACATGGGGACTTGACGGTGACTTCCCCGTGGCATTTCCCGTGACGTCAGAGGGGGCGGGGTCACCCGTTACATAACCCCACCCCCTTCTGACATCACGGGGAATGCCACAGGGAAGTCCCCATCAAGTTCCCGTGCGTCAGAGGGGGGCGGGGTCACCGGGTGGCCCCGCCCCCGTTATTTAAGAACCGTCAGAAGAGGGAAGAAGAAGAGGGGAGGAAGATGCCGGATAAGAACACCGGAGGAAGAACCAGAAGAACCAGAAGAAGAAGAAGATGGAGGAAGAACCAGAAGAACCAGAAGAAGAAGAAGATGGAGGAAGAACCAGAAGAACCAGAAGAAGAAGAAGATGGAGGAAGAACCAGAAGAACCAGAAGAAGAAGAAGATGGAGGAAGAACCAGAAGAAGAAGATGGAGGAAGAACCAGAAGAACCAGAAGAAGAAGAAGATGGAGGAAGAAACCGAAGGAAAATAGAAGATAGAAGAAGCAGTTAAATAAAGGAATTGTCAAAAACTGTCTCTTGTCATTTTTACCATTTTTGACAGTTTTTTTGTGAAATGGTAGGGGTACTTTTGTACCCCCTTACCATTTCACACAGGGGGGAGGGCCGGGATCTGGAGGCCCCTTGTTAAAGGGGGCTTCCAGATTCCGATAAGCCCCCCGCCCGCAGACCCCCACAACCACCGGGCAAGGGTTGTGGGGATGAGGCCCTTGTTTTTTTTTTAAAATTTTGGCCGGGGTTCCCCTAAATATCCATACCAGACCTGAAAGGGCCTGGTATGGAATTTAGGGGGAAACCCCACGTCATTTTTTTTTTTTACATTTTGGATCGGGGTTCCCATGCTGTTTTTATCAATGAACTTCTATGTGTATTGTCGGATTGGCAATGCAATAGCCACGAGTAGTTTTAAATGACTATTTTTCCTTTGAAATGTCATTTTGCTGTCAGACTGTTCTAAACACGGGAAACATGCGCCCCTTTACAGGCATACTATGGACACCCCCCAGGTATGAAATTTAAAGGGATATTACACTTTTATTGTTTGACTTTAAGCATTATTAAAATCACTGCTCCCAAAAAAACGGCCGTTTTTAAAACTTTTTTTTGCATTGATCCATGTCCCCTGGGGCAGGACCCAGGTCCCCAAACACTTTTTATGACAATAACTTGCATATAAGCCTTTAAATTTAGCACTTTTGATTTCTCCCATAGACTTTTAAAGGGTGTTCCGCGGCATTCGAATTTGCCGCGAACACCCCAAATTGTTCGCTGTTCGGCGAACTTGCGAACAGCCGATGTTCGTGTCGAACATAAGTTCCACTCGAACTCGAAGCTCATCCCTAATCTTGACTACCTTCTCATATATTCTAATTCCCTAGAGAGCCACCACACAATTGTCTCATGTGCTACAGAGGCTGAGAGATAGTAACCTATATTTCAAGTTGGAAAAGTGCGAGTTCCATCATGAACAGGTTATAGATATCATTCATGTCATTTATTATGCCAGGCCAGCAATTGCCAATCAGTGCTGCATTTCAGTGCCCATCAGTGCCTGCCCATTAGTCCCCATAAGTGCCACCTATCCAGCTCATCGGCGGCTTCGGCAGCTTCCCCACTGCTTCTCTTTCTTGGAGGCTTCCCGGACGGCTTCGGCGGCTTCCCCACTGCTTCTCCTCCTCGGCAGCTTCCCATTGCTTCTCCTACCGGCCAATCTGGACGCTTCTCCTTCTGGCCAATTGGCTCTGTTCTTTGGGTTAAGAGGCAGAGTACAGAACCAAAGATACGATCACTGCCTTTTGAGGATATAGAAAGAGGGAGACATAGAGGCTACCTTTTGTTGTGTTTCAACAACTAGGAGAAACATATTGGAAAGTTTGCAGCAATCTAAAGAGCTGCTCTGACGGAATGGGGCAGAATCGAAAGCAGAAAAAGAGCAGAATGATTTAGGTGCTTTGTTTAAAAAAAAAAATATATATTGCCAGTTCCTGTCAGAACTGGTTTTGCATGTTCTCTGACTTTTGTGTTCGGGTGTGATTGATGCAGCAACAACAATTTATGACCATAGGCAAATCCCTTTCATTCTTAGAACAATGTGAAAATAGAATTCATTCCAAAATGTTTCATAGTGTTTAGCTCTACAATACTTTTTTCATGTAAATCTAATAGTTGACTCTGATGGAAGTCGTAACTGATTTTTTATTTGACATCTCTAGTTTATAGTTTATTAAAAATGAAATGTTATCTTATGATTATCTCGAGATTTTCCTTGTGGAAACCATTGGAGGCTAAATTCCTATTTCTTACCACCATTCAACAAGTTACTCATAAAGTGTACCGAGTCAGAACCAGTGTACTCTCAATGGGTGCATTGTGCGCGGTGCACACACAGGCCCCAAGGTTGGGGGGCCCACTGTGCCCTCACAAATTGCACAATAGGGAAATGCCATTCTGTGTCTTTTCTGCAGCTCCAATTGTCACTCACAGCTGCAGCAAAGATTGGGAAGCTGTCAAACCTGATAGCCAATCATAGGCAGCAGAGGCTTTCCCCATCCAACAGCCTCCACCCATCCCCAACCATCTGCTAGGAAGGGAATGCCTATGAATGGCTGTCAATTTTGACAGCTTCCTGGAGGGATAGCCTGGGTAAGTTTTGACTTGTGTCGAATTATACCTGATCACATCCAGGAGAAGAGTCCTTGTTTTCAGGGGAGGAGAACTGTGATTGGCCACTGCTGAAGCCAATCACATTCCTTCTAACCCGCCTACAGGATCTGGGGCTGCGGACAGAGGCACTAAAAGAGTCAATGCTAAATAGCAAGAGAAAAAGAGCTGCTGGACAGTCCAGGGGGTAAGCTGTGCAGAGGTGGGTTGTGTGTCTGTATTTTGGGATTGGGAGAGCCACTTACTACTGACCTGTGAACTCCGCTTCACTTACAACTGACTCCTAAACTCCCCTGTAGGCAGGTGCAGGCATCCTTCTGTCCTGTAGGTGGCACTGGGCTGATGCTACTGAGGAAGGGGATTTGTTTAAGTAAAATTTTTACCCTAGTCCTCCCAGGGAAGGTAGGTAACTGATTGGATACTGAATTCTCACAGGAGTTCTGGTGAGGAGCATCCATTTTAACAGGGAAGCTACATAATTTGGGCATTCTCTGAGCGTCAGGGAAATTAACCTGCTGGATAGACAGTGCTTAGTGAAAGAAAATGTTCCTGATGCGTAGGGACAGCGTGAGGGACACTGTTTGATCCTGAATAGGGATGAGCTTCGAGTTCGAGTCGAACTCATGTACGACTCGAACATCGGCTGTTCGCCAGTTCACCGAATAACGAACAATTTGGGGTGTTCGCGGCAAATTCGAAAGCCACAGAACACCCTTTAAAAGTCTATGGGGGAAATCAAAAGTGCTAATTTTAAAGGCTTATATGCATGGTATTGTCATAAAAAGTGTTTAGGGACCTGGGTCCTGCCCCAGGGGACATGTATCAATGCAAAAAAAAGTTTTAAAAACTGCAGTGTTTTCGGGAGCAGTGATTTTAATAATGCTTAAAGTGAAACAATAAAAGTGTAATATTCCTTTAAATTTCGTACCTGGGGGGGTGTCTATAGTATGCCTGTAAAGGGGCGCATGTTTCCCGTGTTTAGAACAGTCTGACAGCAAAATGACATTTCAAAGGAAAATAAGTCATTTAAAACTACTCGCAGCTATTAATGAATTGTCGGTCATTGGTAAGTTCATTGATAAAAATGGCATGGGACTTCCCCACAGGGGAACCCCGAACCAAAATTTAAAAAAAAAAATGGCGTGGGGGTCCCCCTAAATTCCATACCAGGCCCTTCAAGTCTGATATGGATATTAAGGGGAACCCCGTGCCAAATTTAGAATTAAAAAAAATGGCTTGGGGGTCCACCTCAAAATCCATACCAGACCCTTCAGGTCTGGTATGGATTTTAAGGGGAACCCCATGCCAAAATTTTTTCAAAAAATGCATGGGGTCCCCTCAAAAATCCATACCAGACCCTTATCCGAGCACACAACCTGACAGGCCGCAGGAAATGAGGGGAGGACGAGAGAACGCCCCCCTCCTGAACTGTACCAGGCCACATGTCCTCAACATTGGGAGGGTGCTTTGGGGTAGCGACACCCCCAAAGCACCTTGTCCCAATGTTGATGAGGACAAGGGCCTCATCCCCACAACCCTTGGCCAGTGGTTGTGGGGTTCTGCAGGCTGGGGGCTTATCGTAACCTAGAAGCCCCCTTTAACAAGGGGACCCCCAGATCCCACCCCCCTGTGTGAAATGGTAATGGGGTACAAAAGTACCCCTACCATTTCACAAAAAAAGTGTTAAAAATGACAAGAGACAGTTTTTGACAACTCCTTTATTTAAAGTCTTTCCATCTTCTTCGGGTCTTCTTCCTTCCTTCTTCCTTCGGTTTCTTCCTCCATCTTCTTTTTCCTCAGTTCTTCCTCCGATCCTCTGCTTCTTGCTCCAGTGTTCTCGTCCAGCATCTTCCTCCGCGGCGTCTTCTTACCTGATTTGTTCTTGGGCCGCTCCGCATCTATAGGAGGCTCCCTCTGTGTGACGCTTCTCTTCTTCTGACACTTCTTAAATAACGGAGGGCGGGGCCACCCAGTGACCCTGCCCCCTCACACAGCAGGAGCCAGCAGACCACCACAACCACCGGCCAAGGGTTGTGGGGATGAGGCTCTTGTCCTCATCAACATGGGGACAAGTTGCTTTGGGGGTGCCGCTACCCCAAAGCACCCTGCCAATGTTGAGGGCATGTGGCCTGGTACGGTTCAGGAGGGGGGGGCGCTCTCTCGTCCCCCCTCTTTTCCTGCGGCCTGCCAGGTTGCGTGCTCGGATATGGATTTTTGGGGGGACCCCACACCATTTAAAAAAAAAAATTGCCACGGGGTTCCCCTTGAAATCCATACCAGACCTGAAGGGTCTGGTATGGATTTTGAGGGGGACCCCACACCAATTTTTTTTAAATTTTGGTTCGGGGTTCCCCTGTGGGGAAATCCCATACCGTTTTTATCAATAAACTTTTATGTGTATTGTCGGACCGACAATTCATTAATAGCCACTGCGGCCTGCCAGGTTGCGTGCTCAGATAAGGGTCTGGTATGGATTTTTGGGGGGACCCCACGCCATTTTTAAAAAAAAATTTTGGCCGGGGTTCCCCTTAATATCCATACCAGACCTGAAGGGCCTGGAATGGAATTTGGGGGGACCGCCCCACGTCTTTTTTTTTAAATTTTGGTTCGGGGTTCCCCTGTGGGGAATTCCTATGCAGTTTTTATCAATGAACTTTTGTGTGTATTGTTGGACCGGACCGGCAATTCATTAATAGCCGCGAGTAGTTTTAAATAACTTTTTTCCTTTGAAATGTCATTTTGCTGTCAGACTTTTCTAAACACGGGAAACATGCGCTCCTTTACAGGCATACTATAAACACCCCCCAGGTACGAAATTTAAAGGAATATTACACTTTTATTGTTTCATTTTAAGCATTATTAAAATCACTGCTCCCGAAAAAATGTCCGTTTTTAAAACTTGAAAAAGGGGGGGGGGGAATTGGTTAAATTTATGTGCCCTATTGGTATGATAGGTCAGATAAAAAGGTGAGAAGGAATCCCAGAAACAAAGAGGCACCAGAACTGCATGCCATGGAGCAAAGGAGAAGGATGTGTCCTCCTAAAGCTCCATGCCTTGCACCTATCCCTCCTATTCCCCCTAGCTAACTTCCCTCTTATTATTCAGAAACAAAACTCTATCCCTCTCTCAAGGTTTATGACCCACAACCCTCACACCATCAGTCATTTACTAAAGATGAAATAGATTTCTTGGAGCAGTGGTATACCAAGGCAGGCCAGCCAGACCAGCCAGAGCCACAACACCAGTACAGATAGAGGAGGAACAAGGGTCCCCTGAGACCCCAGAGGGGAGTGATAGGACTGTTTCCCCACCAACCCAGGGTAAAGAAGATTCAGACTCACAACTAGGGGGTGCAAAAGGGGGACAAGGGGAAGCTAGTGGTAGCAATCCTCTCTTCAAGAGCTTGCCAGAATCCTTCCATCCCATCAGCCCAATAGTAAAAATATTAGGAAGTGGAAAACTCGCCATCTCAGCGGTACAGCAGTATCCCTTCTTAACCGTAGGAGACACTTTAATAATCAAGATATTAGAATTACATGAGATGAATGATATAGTCAAAAACTGTCCCAAGCCCACTACAGCCCCTGGGGGTACGTTGAGCTTCCTAAAAAAGGCTTGTAAAGGCAGGAATTTCACCCAAGGAGACATGAGATTAATCATAGATGGTATAGTGGGGTCTAAGGATGAGCCGAACACCCCCCGGTTCGGTTCGCACCAGAACCTGCGAACGGACCGAAAATTTGCACGTACGTTAGAACCTCTTTGACGTCTATGGGACTCGAACGTTTGAAATCAAAAGTGCTCATTTTAAAGGCTAATTTGCATGGTATTGTCCTAAAAAGGGTTTGGGGACCGGGAGCAGTGATTTTAATGATGCTTAAAGTAAAAAAAAAAAAAGTGAAATATTCCTTTAAATATCGTACCTGGGGGTAGTCTATAGTATGCCTGTAAAGTGGCGCGTGTTTCCCGTGCTTAGAACAGTCCCTGCACAAAATGTCATTTTTAAAGGAAAAAAAGTAATTTAAAACTGCTTGCGGCTTTAACCACTTAAGGACCGGACCATTATGCTGCTTAAGGACCAGAGGACTTTTACCAATTTGGCACTGCGTCGCTTTAACTGCTAATTGCGCGGTCATGCAATGCTGTACCCAAACGAAATTTGCGACCTTTTCTTCCCACAAATAGAGCTTTCTTTTGATGGTATTTGATCACCTCTGCTGTTTTTATTTTTTGCGCTATACACGGAAAAAGACCGAAAATTTTGAAAAAAAAAGATATTTTCTACTTTTTGTTCTAAAAAAAAATCCAATAAACTCAATTTTAGTCATACATTTAGGCCAAAATGTATTCAGCCACATGTCTTTGGTAAAAAAAATGTCAATTAGTGTATATTTATTGGTTTGCGCAAAAGTTATAGCGCCTACAAACTAGGGTACATTTTCTGGAATTTACACAGCCTTTAATTTATGACTACCTATGTCGTTTCTTGAGGTGCTAAAATGGCAGGATAGTACAAAACCCCCACAAATGACCCCATTTTGGAAAGTAGACACCTCAAGGAAATTGCTGAGAGGCATGTTGAGCCCATTGAATATTCATTTTTTTGTCCCAAGTGATTGAATAATGACAAAAAAACAAAAAAACAAAATTACAAAAAGTTGTCACTAAATGATATATTGCTCACACAGGCCATGGGCATATGTGCAATTGCACCCCAAAATACATTTAGCTGCTTCTCCTGAGTATGGGGATACCACATGTGTGTGACTTTTTGGGAGCCTAGCCGTGTACGGGGCCCCGAAAACCAATCACTGCCTTCAGGATTTCTAAGGGTGTAAATTTTTGATTTTACTCCTCACTACCTATCACAGTTTTGAAGGCCATAAAATGCCCAGATGGCATAACCCCCCCCCCCCAAATGACCCCATTTTGAAAAGTAGACACCCCAAGCTATTTGCTTTGAGGCATATAGAGTCCATGGAATATTTTATATTTTGACACAAGTTGCGTGAAAGTGACAATTTTTTTTTTTTTTCACAAAGTTGTCACTACATGATACCCTGTTTCCCCGAAAATAAGACCTAGCGTGATTGTCGGTGATGGCTGCAATATAAGCCCTACCCCCCAAATAAGTCCTACCCTGTTTCCCCAAAAATAAGCCCTACCCTGAAAATTAGACCTACAAGGACTTTAACTAGGGCTTATGTGGGGGGTAGGGCTTATATTGCAGCCATCATCGACAATCACGCTAGGTCTTATTTTCGGGGAAACAGGGTATATTGCTCACACAGGCCATGGGCATATGTGGAATTGCACCCCAAAATACATTTAGCTGCTTCTCCTGAGTATGGGGATACCACATGTGTGGGACTTTTTAGGAGCCTAGCCGCGTACGGGGCCCCGAAAACCAATCACCGCCTTCAGGATTTCTAAGGGTGTAAATTTTTTATTTCACTCTTCACTGCCTATCACAGTTTCGGAGGCCATGGAATGCCCAGGTGGCACAAACCCCCCCAAATGACCCCATTTTGGAAAGTAGACACCCCAAGCTATTTGCTGAGAGGCATGGTGAGTATTTTGCAGCTCTCATTTGTTTTTGAAAATGAAGAAAGACAAGAACATTTTTTTTTTCTTTTTTCAATTTTCAAAACTTTGTGAAAAAAAGTGAGGTCTGCAAAATACTCACTATACCTCTCAGCAAATAGCTTGGGGTGTCTACTTTCCAAAATGGGGTCATTTGGGGTTTTTTTTTGCCACCTGAGCATTCCATGGCCTCCAAAACTGTGATAGGCAGTGAAGAGTGAAATCAAAAATTTACGCCCTTAGAAAGCCTGAAGGCGGTGCTTGGTTTTCGGTGTCCCGTGCACGGCTAGGCTCCCAAAAAGTCCCACACATGTGGTAGCTCCATACTCAGGAGAAGCAACAGAATGTATTTTGGGGTGTAATTTCACATATTCCCCTGGCATGTTTGAGCAATATATCATTTAGTGACAACTTTGTGCAAAAAAAAAAAAAAAAAAAGTGTCTCTTTCCCGCAACTTGTGTCACAATATAAAATATTCCATGGACTCGACATGCCTCTCAGCAAATAGCTTGGGGTGTCTACTTTCCAAAATGGGGTCATTTGGGGGGGTTTTGAACTGTCCTGGCATTTTATGCACAACATTTAGAAGCTTATGTGACACATCACCCACTCTTCTAACCACTTGAAGACAAAGCTCTTTCTGACACTTTTTGATTACATGAAAAAATTATTTTTATTTGCAAGAAAATTACTTTGAACCCCCAAACATTATATATTTTTTTAAAGCAAATGCCCTACAGATTAAAATGGTGAGTGTTTCATTTTTTTTTCACACAGTATTTGCGCAGCGATTTTTCAAACGCATTTTTTGTGGAAAAAACACACTTTTTTAAATTTTAATGCACTAAAACACACTATTTTGCCCAAATGTTTGATGAAATAAAAAAGATGATCTTAGGCCGAGTACATGGATACTAAAGATGACATGCTTTAAAATTGTGCACAAACGTGCAGTGGCAACAAAATTAATACATTTTTAAAAGCCTTTAAAAGCCTTTACAGGTTACCACTTTAGATTTACAGAGGTGTACTGCTAAAATTACTGCCCTCGATCTGACCTTCGCGGTGATACCTCACATGCATGGTGCAATTGCTGTTTACATTGGACGCCAGACCGCCGCTTGCGTTCGCCTTAGCGCGAGAGCAAGGGGGACAGGGGTGCTTTTTTTTTTTTCTTTATTATTTTTTTGTTTTTTTATCTTATTTTTAAACTGTTCCTTTCATTTTTTTTGTTAAATCATTTTTATTGTTATCTCAGGGAATGTAAATAACCCCTATGATAGCAATAGGTAGTGACAGGTACTCTTTTTTGAAAAAATTGGGGTCTATTAGACCCTAGATTTCTCCTCTGCCCTCAAAGCATCTGACCACACCAAGATCGGTGTGATAAAATGCTTCCCCAATTTCCCAATGGCGTTGTTTACATCCGGCGACATCTAAGTCATAAAATGCTCGTAGCTTCTGGTTTCTTAGGCCATAGAGATGTTTGGAGCCACTCTGGTCTCTGATCAGCTCTATGGCCAGCTGGCTGAATCACCGGCTGCATTCTCAGGTTCCCTGTTGAGACAGGAGAGCCCGAGAAAAACACGGAAGACGGTGGGGGGGCATTCCCTCCCACTGCTTGTAAAAGCAGTCTAGAGGCTAATTAGCTGCTAGGATTGCTTTTACATGAAAGCCGACCGCTGGCTGAAAAGAATGATACCAAGATGATACCTAAACCTGCAGGCATCATTCTGGTATAACCACTCAAAGTCGTGAATGGCGTACCTGAAGACAAAAAAATGGTTAACAAAGCACAATAAACAGTAAAGTATAAAAAATTGCATACCTGAAAAGCAAACATGATAAAACATAATAACAATAAAACATTGCAGAATAGAATACAGTAAAAAAGAGCAGAACAATAGAGAGAGAATAGAGAGAGAATAAAACGACAACTATTTTTTTTTTATTTTATTTTTTTGTTTGTGTTTTTTTTTTTCCCCTTTTTTTTGTAACTGTAACTTTTAAAACTGTAACCGGTTCCAGGTTCGGGTCTCTCGAAATGCGATGGCATCTTGGGAGACCCTGTGAAAGTGCGCTTAGTCTGTGGAATACTGTACCCTACGCTAATACTCAACTAGTGTATGGTAGCGTTCAAAACATTCACCAATGCAAAGACCAGGATTGTCAGGACAGGGGGACAATAATAGCGGGTGTCACGCCTATATCCACGCTTACTGCAGACACATCTTTTTTGGGGGGGTTCGTTGGGTAGGGGTACTCGGGAGGACATAAAGAAAATGCCTCTCATGCAGCCGACGGCATTTGGTTGGGGATGTGAATGGGGGAAGTACGGGCGCTGCAGAAGCGGTGGGTTCCCAATTAGGATTGGCGAATGCAGCAGGAAGGGCATTATGGGCATGACGGGCCTGTGTTTGTCTTTTTGGTGGCAGCGGGACACTACTTGTGCTTGCCACCTCACCAGCTTGAACTGCACTTATGGGACTCGCCACGTCACCAAGTGTTACTGCAGTGCTGGTTTGACTACGACCGGGGTGTACTAGGCCGCTGGCGCTTGCCAGTTCAACAAAACGCTACCAAAAAAACTGTTAGCGATCGCAGGGATCAGGCCTGACTCTGCGAACGCTGCAGTTATGCGTTTAGTGTTTTGTAAGTGTCAGTGATCGATCGATACTGCACTTGGGTGGGCTGGGCTGGGCCGGGCGGAGGGGCAAAATGCAGGTGCTAGCAGGTATCTGGGCTGATCCCGCTAACACTGCGTTTTTGGGAACCCTAAACTGCTGGGGACGCCAGTATAGATCTGATCGGATCAGATATTGATCCGTTCAGATACTATACCACTAAGGGAGGTGTACAGTGCGTGCGTGGGTGTTAGCGCTACTGGCGCTAACCTGATGCTGCTTGGGGCTGGTGCTTGCCAGTTTACCAAAACGCTACCAAAAAAACTGTTAGCGATCGCAGGGATCAGGCCTGACTCTGCGAACGCTGCAGTTATGCGTTTAGTGTTTTGTAAGTGGCAGTGATCGATCGATACTGCACTTGGGTGGGCTGGGCTGGGCCGAGCGCAGGGGCAAAACACAGGTGCTAGCAGGTATCTGGGCTGATCCCGCTAACACTGCGTTTTTGGGAACCCTAAACTGCTGGGGACGCTAGTATAGATCTGATCGGATCAGATATTGATCTGTTCAGATTCTATACCACTAAGGGAGGCGTATGCTGCGTGCGTGGGTGTTAGCGGTACTGGCCCTAATCTGACGCTGCCTGGGGCGATGCATATCACCGCCGGGCGATCAGGGGGCTAAACCTTTATTCGGTAATAAACGGCGGGTGCCCTGACACTATAAAAATAAACGAACTAACCAGCGTCACCCGTAACGGTTATACGGTGATCAGTGGTGAAAGGGTTAACTAGGGGGCAATCAAGGGGTTAAAACCTTTATTAGGTAGTATATGGGGGTCCCTGTCGCTATAAAACGCTGACGTCGAACCTAAATATTTACGTCCCTAACTAGCGTTACCAGTGACACTAATACAGCGATCAGAAAAATGATCGCTTAGCGACACTGGTGACGGGGGGTGATCAAGGGGTTAAAACTTTATTTGGAAAACATAGGGAAGGGTTATCACCCCTGTGACATTTGTTTTGCTGTCTGTGCTCCTCTTCAGAAGATTTCATCTCACTTTTTGTCCCAATGACAAATGTTTTTTGAAAATTTGGGTTATTTTTGTGAAACAAGGATTGGTGATAAAGCATCAGTGGAAAGGAGAAATGTTTTTCCCAGATTAAGGCTCGGTTCACACTGGGGCGACTTGTCAGGCGACCTAGTCGCCTGACAAGTCGCCTCCCGTTCTGTGCTATGGAACCGTTCTAATCGGAGCGACGCAAGTCGCTCCGACTTAGAAAAAGGTTCCTGTATTACTTTGGGGGCGACTTGGGGCGACTTGCATAGACTTCTATGCAGAAGTCGTCTCGCAAGTCGCCCCGGCAGTCGTTTGCAGGTCGCCTCGCTGAGGCGACCTGCAAGTCGTGCCGCCCATGTGTGAACCGAGCCTAACTCTTACAGGAGAGAATTTCCCTTCCTAGGGGTAGATTTCATCTCACTTCCTTTCTTGTCTCCTTCCTTTTGTAAGTAGGAGTCGTTTGTAAGTTGGATGTTTGAAAGTAGGGGCCTGCCCTATATACTCAGCAGAAATTTGGGCCTTAGGTGTTGTTGTGGCCACAACACTGTAAGCCCTCACAGGGCCCTGCTGTGAAATATTAGATCAAGAATTGTAATTACATGCCCCTGTTAAACAGGGGCTGAAAAATTGGGCCTTAGGCACTGGTGCCACAACACTGCAACCCCTCACAGAAACTCTAGTTGGAACGCAGGAACGAGCCCTGCTGCAAAGTATTGCATCAAAAATTTTAATCACAAGCCCCTGTTAAACAGGGGCTGAAAAATTGGGCCTTAGGCACTGCTGGCGGCGCCCAGAACCAAAAATGTTCTTACAAGCTATCAGCGTGATCATTGAGGAGGAAGAGGATCATTACTCAGGATAGTCACTCAGCATCAGCATAGGCAGTCTTTGAAGGGATCTGAGATTTAAAAAAAAAATATTCGGTTACATCAGCATCAGGTGCTTGGTAGCTGGTGGTGATCCAAGACTGATTCATTTTTATGAAGGTCAGTCTTTCGACCAAGTCGGTGGACAGACGCACCCTGTGATCGGTTACAAAGCCTCCAGCAGCACTGAATGTGCGTTCCGAAAGAACGCTGGATGCAGGACAGTCCAGTAGCTCAATTGCATACTGTGCAAGCTCTGGCCAGTAATCCATCCTCAAGACCCAGTAACCCAGAGGATTTTCGGTGGGAAAGGTGTCCAAGTCGGATCTTGCCCCTAGGTATTCCTGCACCATGTAAAACAGACGCTGGGGATGGTTGCTGGAACCGATCATACCTTGGGGCTGCAGACTTAAAAATATTCTGAACGCATCAGTCAGGCGGCCACCTTCTCCACCGCTCCTTCTTTGACTGACCGAAGCCTCAGCAACACGTTGTCCAGAAACAGGAGTTTGTAACCTTCCAGTCTCTGGGAACGCGTTGCACAGACCTTTCTGCAAGGCCTCCAGAAGATGTTTCATCCTCTGCTCCCTCTGCGACGGCAAGATAAGGTCCGCAACCTTACCCTTGTAACATGGATCAAGGAGGGTTGCCAGCCAGTATTGGTCCTTCTCCTTGATACCACGAATACGAGGATCCTTCCGCAGGCTTTGCAGGATCAGGGAGGCCATGCAGTGTAGGTTTGCTGAGGCATTCGGTCCGGAGTCCTCTGGGTCACTAAGGACGACATGGTCCGCAGCCACCTCCTCCCAGCCACGTACAAGTCCATGTGTTTCTTGGGACTGATCCCTTAAAGACTGCTGCTGATGCTGAGTGCCAGGCTCCACCTCCATACTGACACAATCCTTCTCCTCCTCCTCTTCCTGTGTGATCGGCGGGCACGCAGGAACACTGTCTGGGTAAAGGGCGCTTTGAGAGCTAAGGAAGTCCTCCTCTTCCTGCCTCTGTTCTGCCTCAGGTGCCCTGTCCATTATTCCACGCAGCGTGTGCTCCAACAGGTGGACAAGGGGGACAGTGTCACTGATGCATGCACTGTCACCATCCTCGTGGCCTCCTCAAATGGTGACAGGACAGTGCATGCATCCCTGACCATAGCCCACTGGCGTGGGGAAAAAAAAAAAGCTCCCCTGACCCTGTCCTGGTGCCATAGTCGCACAGGTACTCATTGATGTCCCTCTGCTGCGTGTGCAGCCGCTGCAGCATGGCCAACGTTGCGTTCCACCTGGTGGGCATGTCACAGATTAGGTGGTTATTGGGCAGTTTAAACTCCTTTTGAATGCCAAACACTGGCATTATATGACTGGCGGAAATGCACACAGACTTTCCTGGATTGCCTTAGAACATCCTGTAAGCCCGGGTACCTGCCCAAGAACCGCTGCACCACCAAGTTAAGGACGTGAGCCAAACAGGGCACATGGATCATTTGTCCCTGTCGGAGGGCAGAGAGGAGGTTGGTGCCATTGTCGCAAACCACCATTCCTGCCTTAAGTTGGCGTGGCGTCAACCACCTCTGAACCTGCCCCTGCAGAGCTGACAGAACCTCTTCCCCAGTGTGGCTCCTGTCCCCCAAGCACACCAGCTCAAGCACCGCATGGCATCTTTTGGCCTGCGTACTTGCGTAGCCCCTTGAACGCCTACGGAGCACTGCTGGTTCCAAGGACAAAGCACAGGAAGAGGCCATGGAGGAAGAAGAAGAGGAGGGGGTGGAGGAGAGAGGTGTGTCACAATCATTAGTAGTGGCATTTTGGAGGCGTGGTGGCGAAACAACCTCCAACACTACTGCACCTTGTCCTACATCCTTCCCAGCTGCCAGCAGAGTCACCCAATGCGCCGTGAAACTTAGGTAACGTCCCTGTCCATGCCTGCTGGACCATGAGTCAGCGGTAATATGCACTGTAAAGAACATAGCACATATCAAGAGGGACTCCATTTTAATTCTAAGACACCATCTTATGTTTTACAGGAAAATTGAAAAAACTCAAATGAGTTTCAACTGAAATCCACATCATGTTTAAGCTATAATTTATAGTAACTCAGGGTTGTATATATATTTAAATATAGCTAGAATGTGGAGTTTGTCCTAGCTTATGTTTATTCTAGATAAGATAAATACTTCCCTTAACATCTGTTTAAGAATACATATATACTCTTACAGTGAAAGTGATGCAAGATTTTGTCTTATAACACCAGCTAATAGGTAAATATTAACTGAACCTATTTTCATTTCAATGACATGTATAAGTTTAGTAAAACTCCTCCCATCCCCTCAACTGCATAAATACTGTAATTTTGTGCATTGCAAATTAGATATCTTTAAAAGTGGCCAAGCAAACCTGTCTCCTGTGTCACATTATTGATATCTCCAGGCCTGGGGGTCTACGGAGGTCTTCCTGCATTACCTGAACCTACCTGGGTGGTTTTAGAAGCCGAAATTCCCTACAGAAACTGGGGGCTCTTTGTCCGGGAAAAAAGCCAAAAATCATCTGAACGTAAGTATTTATTTTGTCTTTATTGACTAAATATTTCTTGCCTCAGCTCTGATTAAAGCTTTTTAGACCCATAAAGTAGTAGGGGATAAGAACCACGCCAGAGGTTAATATTGGAGGGTTTTTGGGAAACCTACAAAGATAAGCAGTACTGCATACACATATATAGATACATTCCTTTTGGGAAGGGATATGAAGTGGTTAATGAGGAAATAGACTCCGGTGACCCCAAAATCTTTTGCTTTTTCTTATCTGTCGCATAGAAGTTATAAGATAATCTGTCGTGTGGATCAGAAGACTGCGTGGTAAAACAGTCGGCTCCCACTGTCAATATGGGTCAGAAACAAGGTAAAGAAGATCCTCCCCCTCTTCCCAATCCAAGAGAAACGTGTAAGGATTTTGTAGCCAGAATTTGTGGTACTAATTATGAATTCATAGTCCCATGGGTTTCAAATTTAGCGGGATGGACCGAAGCCATACACAGTGTAGATGCCTTTCCCCGGGATGGCACTAATGACGAATTTCACATAGATATGATAAAAGGATTGTGTTTAGGAGATAAGAGAGCTTTCCCTTGGTACCCCGGGGATCCTCAATGGGATATGGATTATATGGAAAAGGGAGGAGAGAACTGGTTAAAATACGCCCCATATTGGTTTTAGAGGGATAATAAGAAACAGAAAAACCCCACCAAATGTTTAAGTAAGGAAGACCAGAAACAGAGAAGAAGCCGATAAAAAGAGATTTGTCCCTGACCCAATAGCCCCACCCCTGCCAATAGTCAGTCATCCTCCACCCGCATATGTACATGTCTATCCGAGTTTAAGAAAGGAAGATATTGATCTTCTGGCTGGACATTATGCAACCAGACAACGGCAGGTCCCCCCCGCTCCACAACCACAACAGCAGATCCCTCCCGCTCCACAGCAAGGTAGACAGCACCCACAGAGGGCCCGAGTCGAGGTAGGTGAACCAGAAGAAGATCAGGGAGCTATAGGAGGGGTAGTTTCACCACCTGGCCAAGAGCAGGAGGAAGAAGACGTTAAAGGGGATAAAATACTTAGTCCCCCCAAAATCAAAGAGTGGAACTGTATATAGTAACACTAACCTTCAAGCACCTTTCATGACCATTGGAAATGAATTATTAAAAAAGGTAATAGACATTGAGGACATTGACAGGATAGTAAAACATTGCCCCAAACCCACCGCCTCTCTAGGAGGCACTTTAACTTACTTAAAAAAGGCCTGTAAGGGTAGAAATTACACACAGGAAGACATGCACCTTATCATTGATGGTATCATAGGACACACCAGTTCCTGGAGCTGGGCAAATGTTCCAAGTATAAACACTATTGACACTGGAAACGCGGGAGCATATGGGTTAAACACAGTACCAGGTAGGAACACCATGTGGACAGAATTAGAGACTGAAATGATGAGAATATTTAAAAATAAAAGTTCCCTCCCTACTGCCATAGCATGCAAACAAAAGTCAGAAGAGACTGTAGTTGAGTTCTGGAAAAGGTTTCATGAAAATTGGACAACAGAGGCTGGATTAGCTACAACTACTGATGTGGGAGCTTTGTTTATTCAAACTTATATGAATAATCTAAAACCCCAGTTCGCCTTGGTGGTGAAACAGATGATATCTGAATGGACCACACAGACGATTGACCAATTTCAGGAAACTTTAATATAGAAAGAAGCAGCAGGGTGTTTCGATGTAATAAAGGAGAAAGCAGTGAGTACCCTTTATTAGGGTGGAGTGCGAACTCAGCCTCCCCAAGATAATGGTGGACAATGGGGCACTGGAGACAGAGGCAGAGAAGAGGAAGAATAAAAGGGAGAGGGCATGGTTTTTCCAGACCACCCCAGCAGTCCCGCACATGTTGTTTTAACTGTGGACAAGAGGGTCACTGGAGAAATCAATGTCCTTATGAATGGAATAACCCAAATACTCAAGATCAAGATCAAATGCATACACAGGGACCCCAATCTAGCCAACCGAATCAAGTTGCCCCAAAGCAACAGGGTCCCCGATTCCCTATACAGTGGAATCAACAGCAACTGAAATTAAGCTGGTAGTATCCCAGCATTTCCTTTGATCTCACACTCTTACAATGAGCAACCAATTGTGACCCTATATGTCAAAAATAGGCCTGTTCCGTTTTTAACCGATTCAGGGGCAACTCAGAGCACCCTCAGTGAGGACTACTACAGAGGTGAGACTAAAATTGCTGAACCTTCTATGGGAATTAATGGGATACTTACCAAAACATACAAAACACCACCTTTACCAGTAAGTGATGTTGAAAGGGGAGGTGCAACAGTCTTGCATCATTGTTTCAGGATTATACCAAATTGTCCTGTGAATCTCTTGGGTAGAGATTTGATGGGAAGATTGGGTATAACACTGAAAATGACTACTGAAGGAGGGGTCTTCGTACACTCCAAGGTAATACCAATATATTACACTGAGGATAGTGATCTCCCTCCACCAGATGATCCGGTATGGTCTAAGAGCTCCTTGGATGTAGGTCTTATTTCTTGTACCCCATACAAGGCAGCTTTAAAATTATGGGCACAGCCGGTTTATCACAAACAATACCCCATTTCAAAAGAAAAAGAGGAAGGAGTGGCCCCAATGGTGGAAAGGTTCCTGCAGCAAGGAATTCTTAAAGAGACACTGTCACCCTACAACACCCCCATTAACCCAGTAATGAAGCCGGATGGCTCTTACAGGTTTGTACAAGACCTCAGAGCTATAAACAACCTAGTGATACCCATCGCTCCCATAGTGCCTGACGTGCCATCTCTTAAACTCCATACTATCCGATGCAGAGTATTTTTCGGTCATTGACCTTTGTAATGCATTTTTTTCAGTTTCTGTTGACGAAGAGACACAGCCTATCTTTGCATTTAATTTCAGAAATCGCCAAATGACGTGGTGTAGATTACCTCAGGGTTATGTAGACTCCCCTGTAGTATACACAGTGGCCCTCCAAGCAACCCTGCGGTCTTGGACACCCCGCCATGGTTCCGTCCTACTTCAATATGTTGATAATTTGTTGTTGTGTAGTCCAAGCCAGAAAGCATGTAAAAATGATGGTTTAGATCTGTTACATTGGTTAGCAGACAATGGTCACAAGGTTTCTAAGAAAAAGCTACAATGGTGTCAGGAAACTGTTGAATACCTTGGTTTTGTACTCTCCAAAGGAGAAAGGAAAATCAGTCACAAGAGAGCTGCGGCTCTCGTGGGTCTGCCCCGCCCACTTACTAAGAAGGACATGCTATCCTTTCTTGGAATGATTGGTTACTGCCGCCAATGGATACCTGATTGTTCCTACTATGATAATCTCCTGAGGCAAGCCACAGGTACTGACATGCCAGATTGTGTGAAATGGAATGATGAAATGTACAATGCTTTTGTGTATCTTAAAACTGCAATGGTCACAGCTCCTGGACTTGGACTACCTGAATATGGTAAAATGTTTCACTTGTTTGCAAGGGACAACTGAAAAACAATGGCGGGGTCCTGGCTCAGGAGCATGGGGGGAAACTCCGCCCTATTGCATTTTCTTCAAAAGTTGTGCCGATGCCAGTACAGGGCATGCCGGCGTGTCTCAGAGCTCTGGCATCCTGTGCGATGGTGGTGAAAATGGCTACATCATTCACTCTAGGACATGCCACCACACTACACACCACTCACAATGTATCCATTCTATTAAAGAATATCCATACCCAGCACGTCAGCCCAGAGGCTGAGCGGTTATGAAGTAATTTTACTTTCTAACCCAAAACTTGAGATAAAATATGCCTCTCCCACTTCTGGCCCAGCTCCAATCCTGAATGCCTTGCTAGGCTTGAAAGGTGAAGAAGATGAGGTAGTGCCTCAACATGAATGCATGGACCTCATCCACCAAGACACATCCCCGAGACCAGACATGTCTTCAACTGCTCTCCCTGGAGCACAGAATGTCTTTGTGGATGGGTCTTGTTCAAGACCAAATGATAACACATACCATGCAGGATATGCTGCTGTTCAGCTGCCTGATAAAATACTGGAAGCAAACCCTGTGCCATTCCAATCAGCACAAGCTGCAGAACTTATAGCCCTTACTAGAGATTGTCAGCTTTTTGAAGGGCAGGATGTAAACATTTACACAGACTCCAAATACGCTTACGGTGTTGCGCATGATTTTGGAGTCATATGGAAAAGGCGGGGCTACATAGCAGCAGATGGTAAATCCATCTCACATTCCACGCTTGTCACAAGTCTGTTAGAAGCTATACAATTACCAAGGTCCATAGCTATACTACACTGTAGGGCACATACAGGGCAACAGGATGACATAGCCAAAGGCAACGCCTTAGCTGACAAAGTAGCAAGAGAAGCAGCATCCACACAGCCTGCAAACATACAAATGCCATTACTCTCACCAGAAATTCCTCTTTTGGATCAAACATTGCGTGATCTCCAAGCATATGCCACAGACCAAGACATCCAGCAATGGAACTCAATAGGTGTGCAGACAAACCCATAAACTGTCCTTGTCTGCCAAGAGGGGAGACCATGTATCCCTGTAGCCAGTGCACCCATTTTTATTTCACAATACCATGAGATAGGTCACAGAGGGTGGAAAGTCACATGTGAACTTTTGGATAAGGATTTTTACATTCCAGGTCTTCCCTCTCTCGTTAAGGCATATGTTTCCAGATGCATCACATGCATTCGGAATAACCCTAGCAACCCTCACAAAGCAAAACATGAACATCTGATATATCCATCTACACCATTCACTCATCTGCAGATAGATTTTACACACATGCCCAAACTAGGTAAAATACAGGAATATTTGCTAATAATAGTGGACATGTTCTCAAGATGGATAGAACTGTTTGTAACTACAAAGGAAGATGCACAAACAGTAGTGAGGATTCTGATACAAGAAATTATCCCAAGGTGGGGTTGCCCAATACAGATCAACTCTGACAATGGTCCTGCATTTGTGGCCAAAGTTTGTCAAGACCTGGTAAAAACACTGAAAATAGAATGAAAGTTTCATATTCCTTACCACCCCCAGAGTTCAGTTATAGTGGAAAGGATGAACAGAACCATTAAAGATAAGATCAGGAAGGCCACTGGAGGTACGTATGCAAATTGGAAGAAGGTCCTACCAGCTGTACTAGCCGAGGTAAGAATGACACCCTCTAAAAAGACAGGATACTCTCCTTTTGAAGTCTTAATGGGTAGGCCATTCCCCACCCCATGGGCCAGACAGCCACTTATGTTAGAAAGAGGGGACGTAGATCTTATTCAGGAATAATATGTAAAAAAACTTATTGAAACTTTGGATAAAGTTGAAAGGAATGTTGCTCGCACCTCTCCTTCACAGGAACCTACACACCCTTTCCAGGTGGGTGACACCGTGGTGGTCCAGAGATTGAACCGCACCAAGAAACAGGAGTATCCCTTTGGACCCCCAACCACAGTGATCGCAGTCACCCGCACAGCTATTTTGGTAGAAGGACAACAGGCCTGGATGCATGCAAGTCGCGTAAAGAAGGTCAACAAGGACCCTAAGAAGCAAGGCAAAGATAAAGCACAGAGAGGTGAAGCAGGTGATATAAATCCTCGAACACTGAGTGAAGCAGGTGGTCAAGACTCTGAACAAGATGACGTTGCTTATTTCACCACGGACTTCTGGGAAGGCCTTGTGCCTCCTATGCTGGGCTGCCCTGATTGTGTTCCTGCCAACTTGGCTGATAACTAACTGTATTTATCATTCTGAAGATTTGGGACTCATAAAGGGTATTTGTGGGGCCTCTAACACTCTACAACAGAATAATACACATGACAGACACAAGAGAAATGAACTCAGAAAGTTTTACAGATAAAATGTTATTGTTGAAGTTTAAATATAGATACGCCCAGAAATCTGGATTTGAAAAATGTTGGATATGTAGTAAACTCCATCCTAGCACTGCTAGAATCCCCCTAATGGCAGTACCTCCAAACTTCACCCCACTCCTTAATGGCACACCTCCTGTTGTCCTTACAGATGTCATAAGAACACTTTCAAATAATACCCTTACTTTCCAAATTACTGGTAAAAGTCATTCCCCAGACTGGAGCTGAAGTTTGCCAACAAGCTAATAACTTTTCAATGACTTCAATTGAAAGCCCTTTCTTTCATACTTCAGAACCTGCCCTAAACACCACTCTGATAAACTTTCTTAACTCCAGTTCCACTTCCACAGTAGGACAATTATTGTCGAGTTTAACTTTTTCCAGTTTTTCTGATGAAATGATGACAATATTCAACAAACGATCCTTAGCTCTAGGAGACAGTATTTATATTTGTTGTGGAAAAATCTGTCACCCTTAAATCCCCACTGAACCCCAAGGATGGTGTTATCTTGCATCCCTAGTCCCCATCATGGGCGTAGTAGGAGATAGCAAGGGAAGACACCTCCTTGAAGCTAGCGTGCATCCTAGGTATCCCCTCAAACACCGCAATAAAAGGGAGTTATTTCTTGAAAAAGATATGGCATGGGCTTGGTTCCCTTCATGGACTGGGTGGGGAATAGACTTAATAAAAAGATTGAATAATTACACTGGAATCATTGATGAAATAATGGAAAAGAATTCTGATGATATTACTAAATTAAATATAGAAACTAGGGCAATTAGAAAACAATTAAAACTACGCGAGTTAGCCATAGAAAGCATGAGTGCTGCTTTAACTGGGTTATGTGAAAACACAGAAGATTATGAGTGCTGTACCTGGTTTCATAACACAAGTATTGAGGTACCAGATCATTATGATATAATTGCACAGCACCGGAAAGAAGTAAGCAAATTACAAGATGAAGCTAGAAACATTGCTAAGACATGGGATCCTTTTGCAAACCTAAGTTCTGGGATAGGAATATTGGCATGGATAAAAAGTGGTGCCATAACTATAATTATTCTTTTTGTTTTGTTCCTATATGCCTGTTATAAGCTTATAATGTGCATAATTGTTAAGGCATCCCGAACCTCTGATCCTGCTGCTGGGAATAGAATTTATCTCAGTATATATTATGATAGAAGAAAAATTACATAACTGTGAAAGGTAGTGAGCCATATAGTAATGTCTCAAAGAGGGGATTGTAAAGAACATAGCACATATCAAGAGGGACTCCATTTTAATTCTAAGACACCATCTTATGTTTTACAGGAAAATTGAAAAAACTCAAATATGAGTTTCAACTGAAATCCACATCATGTTTAAGCTGTAATCTATAGAAATGTCGAACCCAGGGTTGTATATATATTTAAATATAGCTAGAATGTGGAGTTTGTCCTAGCTTATGTTTATTCTAGATAAGATAAATACTTCCCTCAACATCTGTTTAAGAATACATATATACTCTTATAGTGAAAGTGATGCAAGATTTTGTCTTATATCACCAGCTAATAGGTAAATATTAACTGAACCTATTTTCATTTCAATGACATGTATAAGTTTAGTAAAACTCCTCCTATCCCCTCAACTGCATAAATACTGTAATTTTGTGCATTGCAAATTAGATATCTTTAAAAGTGGCCAAGCAAACCTGTCTCCTGTGTCACATTATTGATATCTCCAGGCCTGGGGGTCTACGGAGGTCTTCCTGCATTACCTGAACCTACCTGGGTGGTCTTAGAAGCCGAAATTCCCTACATTCACCTTACCGCTGACCGTCCTGTCCAGCGAGGCATGGACATTGTCTTCCACATGCCGGTAGAGAGCCGGAATCGCCTTCCATGAGAAAAAGTGGCGTTTGGGTACCTGCCACTGAGGAACCGCACATTCCACAAACTCACGGAAGGGGGCAGAGCCTACCAACTGAAAAGGCAACAGTTGAAGTGCTAGCAATTTTGCCAAGCTAGCATTTAACCGCTGGGCATGTGGATGGCTGGGAGCGAACTTCTTTCGGTGGTGCAGCAGCTGGGGCAGGGAAATTTGCCTGGTACAATCTGACGTCGGTGTACCGAAAGCAGATTTCCCACAAGTACTTGGCTGTGACACACCTAATTCTACACCTTCATTCCTCTCAGTGCAGGTCTCAGAGAGGACTGAAGGTATAGTGGGGTTGGGGATCTCAGCTGATGTATGCTGAGCGGCCCGAGGAGAAGAAGGGAAGAAGACGCCGGACGAGAACACCAGAGGAAGAATCAGAAGAACCAGAAGAAGAAGAAGAAGATGGAGGAAGAAACCAAAGGTAGATAGAAGAAAGAAGATAGAAGAAAGAAGAAGCATTTAAATAAAGAAATTGTCAAAAACTGTCTCTTGTCATTTTTAACATTTTTGACAGTTTTTTTGTGACATGGTAGGGGTACTTTTGTACTTCCTTACCATTTCACACAGGGGGGAGGGCCGGGATCTGGGGGTCCCCTTGTTAAAGGGGGCTTCCAGATTCCGATAAGCTCCCCGCCCGCAGACCCCCACAACCACCGGGCAAGGGTTGTGGGGATGAGGCCCTTGTCCCCATCAACATGGGGACAAGGTGTTTTGGGGGGCTCCCCCAAAGCACCCTCCCAATGTTGAGGGCATGTGGCCTGGTATGGTTCAGGAGGGGGGGCGCTTTCTCACCCCCCCTCTTTTCTTGCGGCCTGCCAGGTTGCGTGCTCGGATAAGGGTCTGGTATGGATTTTTGGGGGGACCCCACGCCATTTTTAAAAAAAAATTTTGGACGGGGTTCCCCTTAATATCCATACCAGACCTGAAGGGCCTGGTATGGAATTTAGGGGGACGCCCCACGTCTTTTTTTTTAAATTTTGGTTCGGGGTTCCCATGTGGGGAATTCCTATGCCGTTTTTATCAATGAACTTTTATGTGTATTGTTGGACCGGACCGGCAATTCATTAATAGCCGCGAGTAGTTTTAAATGACTTTTTTCCTTTGAAATGTCATTTTGCTGTCAGACTGTTCTAAACACAGGAAACATACGCCCCTTTACAGGCATACTATAGACACACCCCAGGTACGAAATTTAAAGGAATATTACACTTTTATTGTTTCACTTTAAGCATTATTAAAATCACTGCTCCTGAAAAAACGGCTGTTTTTATAACTTTTTTTTGCATTGATCCATGTCCCCTGGGGCAGGACTCAGGTAGCCAAACACTTTTTATGACAATAAGTTGCATATAAGCCTTTAAAATGAGCACTTTTGATTATTCATGTTCGTGTCCCATAGACTTTAACGGTGTTCACGTGTTCGAACAAATTTTTTGCCTGTTCGTAAGTTCTGGTGCGAACCGAACAGGGGGGTGTTCGGCTCATCCCTACTGGGCAGGTAGGGGGTGAAAGTGCCCGGTACTGAAGCGGTTCAAAGTCTTTACCAAATAACTATAGACCAGTTAGTTTAACTTCTATAGTTAGGTAGATACTTAATAAATAATTAATTATTAAATAAATTAAGGATTATATAGATGAGTTCTTGCTGGAAAAAAAATATTTTAAGCAACAGACAGCATGGATACATGAAAGACAGAAGTTGTCAAATCTGATTTATTTTATTTCTCTTTGTGAAGAGGTAAGTAAAAACCTTGGACAAAGGGGTGGCTGTGTATGTGGTATACTTAGACAGAGGGGTGGCTGTGGACGTGGTATACTTGGAAAGAGGATGACTGTGGAAGTGGTATACTTGGACAGAGGGGTGGCTGTGGATGTGGTATATTTGGACAGAGGGGTGGCTGTGCACGTGGTATACTTGGACACAGGGGGGCGTGGCCAAGATGGTGCTGTGAACGGATGCTTGTCTGAGAGCTCCGCTGAGATCCGGGACTGTCTCACCTTCCAAGCTGCAAATACAGGTCTCTAAATCAGCGAAAATCACCTACATGCACCGCCGATCATCCCGGCCAGCCAGCGGAAGGGGTAAGAAGTTGAAATTCCCCCCTTTGCCGGTGGATGCTGAGGCGGCCTGTGCAGACCGCGTGGGGTCCGGGAGGCACGCTCACAGCAATATGGCGTCCCAGACAGAGCTGCCTGAGCAATCTTCCTCCACACAGCCAGGCTTGGCTGATGTGCTAGCCGCTATAGGCAATTGTCAGTCCTCCCTCACCACCCTTACTACCAAGGTGGATGCAGTACAACTGGATGTTGGTTTAATAAGGCTAGACATGGACAAGATCCGTGGCAGACTATCTGCTGCTGAGCAGCGTTTGGGAAACGTGGAGGACACTGTAGAGTCTCATGGAGCTGATCTTAGGGCCCTACAAACCAAAATCAGAGCACTGGAATACAAATTCGAAGATGCGGAAAACCGTAATAGGAGAAACAATCTCCGTATTGTGGGGCTGGTGGAAGGGGCTGAGGGACAACGTCCAACAGAATTCATTGAAGGCCTACTCCGTTCCCTTCTGCCTGCGGCTCAATTTTTGCCATTCTATGCGGTGGAGCGGGCTCATCGGATACCCCCCAGGCCGGGTCCCCCTGGAGCGCCACCGCGCACATTTATACTAAAGTTTCTTAACTTCCGTGACAGGGATGAAGTGCTTAGAGCTGCTAGAGTGCAGGGTGAACTGAATCATCAAAATAATAAGCTACTTATCTTCCCTGACTACTCTGTAGAAACTCAAAAGCTCAGACGCTCGTTTGATCAGGTAAAGGCAGCCATGCGCCTTAAGGGCATTCGATACAGTGTTCTTTTCCCAGCACGGTTACGGGTTCAGGATGGAGAGACTATCAGATTTTTTACATCCCCCTGGGATGCTACTGCATGGCTGGAATCGTTGCCCTCTAACCGTTGAATGCCGCGGGGAAACTTACTACAGTCCTGTATTGATTACTGACCGCTGGTCACTTAACCCTGACAAGTGACTTAACCTTGCACCTGTTGTGCCTTTTGTTTTGAGTATTGACTTACAATTTAAGTACCGTGCCCCTGGCTATGCCAGGTGATGTCTACTTCCAAGCCTGCCACTTCTTGAATATATCTATGAGACACATTTTTGCTCTTTATATAGTGCTCTTGAGATGTTTGGGATTGAAGAGGTGGAAGATTAATTCTTGATATACTGGCTTACTGCAGCAAGAACTTATAGGCTCTCCTAGAACCTCAGTTTTCAATGATGTCCCTGATTCCTAAAGGATGGTCACTGGCGGACTCTAGTGATCATTACATGTAATGCAGGCTCAACTCCTTTTATTTCGTTTGCAAGTGGTACACACCTATTATGTTGCTTGCCTACTTGAAAACACTATGTATGGGTCCTGATGTATCGGGGGTCAAATGAATGCCTCTTATACCTTATGGAGATCCCATTCTTACAGATTACATGACTGTATGCTGGAGTATCCTGTTTTTCTTGAGCTAAAGGATAGACTTCCTTGCCTCTCCTAACTATGGGACTTTTTCTTTTTTTCTTTTCTTTTGTTACTAGTTTTTATTTGCGTATTTTCTTACTTGCACTAGAATCTGATATGAGACGGTCCGAACAAAACCTTTTGCTGTTGGAATAATTTTTTATCCTACTGGCGGCGGAGCCTCTCGTCACCTTAGATGGACAGTCATCTCCACTAAGTGACTACACCCACTGGTTCACGCTCCCTGAACTTGAGGGTTTTTCTGATGTTTGGGGAACAAAGCATTCCTAGGTTGGGGTGGGGGATGCGGGGTGGGGGGGGGGATCAATGTTGGGATTGTTTTTGTTAATTTTTTTTATTGTTTTAGGTGCTTTGAATTTGACACATTTTTGAACAGGTCTCTTGACATAACGCGGCACAAAATACTGTGTATGTGGCTGGACTCGGATGCTGCCCTCTCGGTCTGGTGTATAACTGCACTTCCCATATTCCTCACACTCAATGGCTGAGCTAAAGGTGATCTCATGGAATGTTCGGGGTCTTAATACAGCTGTTAATCGTTCCCTGGTGTTCCGTTTTCTTCGTACCCACAACCCACAGATCTGTGTCCTTCAGGAGACGCATCTGCAACGTAACAAAACGATATGCCTTAAGAAAGCTTGGGTGGGTCTTGACTACCACTCCACTTTTTCCATCTATGCCCGAGGGGTCAGCATCCTGGTTCACAAGACATTACCGTTCCGGCTTATAGAGGTTAAAACTGATAAGGAGGGGAGATTTGTTATCGTACATGCCAACATATATGATAAGAATGTGGTTTTAGTTGGAATTTATATTCCCCCACCGGCCTCCAGCAAGGTCCTCCATGAGATTATGCAAATAGTGGTGCAATATGATACCGCTTTGGTATATCTCCTGGGGGATTTTAATATGGTTCCCTCGGTGGAACTTGATTGACTGCAATCCACGGCCCGGGACACTCCGGACCTCAGACAGTCGGCAGAAACGTTTGCCCTCGCTGACGTCTGGAGGCACATACACCCTACACTGAAAGTTTTCACTTGCCATTCAGCCTCAGACGAAACGTTGTCCAGAATAGATCTCGTATATGCTTCTGGCCCTTCATTGCAATATGTACATGACTTATCTGTGCTTCCCAGGGGAATTTCAGATCACGCACCACTGTGCTTGGCAGTGGAGCTGTCTGTTCCACCAGGGACTCGCCTATGGCGTTTATCCAGATTTTGGGCTAATGATGAGAGGTTGTTGGAACCCCTAACGGCTTCTATCTGCAATTTTTGGACTGATAATGCCGATTCGGCAGCCCCACCTGTTATATGGGACTCGTTTAAAGCTTGGGTGCGAGGGGAATATGGGTATAGTATTGCTCGACTTAAGCGTGATTCAACTCGATCCATAGAGGACCTTGAGACGCAGGCGGGTAGGTTGGAGGCTGACTATGTCTCCGATCCTGGGGAAGACCGATATAGGGCGTGGAAAAGGGCTCTGCGAGACCTGTCTACTACTAGGATGGCCCAGACGGACAAGGCCCTGTTATATTCTGCTCAGCGAGTGTTTGAACATGGTGGGAAGAATGGGAGGCTCCTTGCATGGTTGGCTAAAGGCAACGTACCTTCGACCCCCATAGGCTCCATTAGAGACAGTACTGACCAAGTCCTTACCGCTCTTGGTAGTATAAATGACCGTTTTCGAGAATATTTCCGGGAGGTATACTCTTCTAGGGATAGCGCTTCAGATTCCTCCATGCTCTCTTTCTTTGATTCCCTATCTATCCCTGTATTGTCAGAGGAAGCAAGGGAGGGACTGGAGGCTGATATCACACTTGAGGAGATTCAGGTTGCCATGGGACACCTCAAGGGAGGGAAGGCCCCTGGGGCAGATGGACTACCGTCCGAATTCTACTCCAATTTCTCTGAACTTTTAGCTCCTAAGTTGACTTCACTATCTTCTAAATTTGCAACACTGGAGGCCCTGCCTGACTCAATGAGTGAGGCGGTTATTGTATTGGTTCCTAAACCTGGTAAGGACCCGCTTGACTGTGCATCCTACAGGCCCATCTCTTTAATTAATGTTAATGCCAACATATTTGCTATTGGCTACCCGGTTAGCTCATGTAATAGAGGACCTGGTGGGCATCGATCAGACGGCTTTATGCCAGGCAAGGGTACAGACATAAATATTAGGCGCTTATTCCTTAACTTGGCTGTTTCGCATGACAACTCGGGGTCCAGAGTTATTGCCTCTTTAGACGCCGAGAAGGCTTTCGATTCCATTGAAAGGAAATTTTTATGGGAGGCTTTACGTAGATTCGGATTTGGTCCCAAATTTATCCACAGAGTTAAACTGCTATACAGGTCTCCCCGAGCTCGTGTTCTTACTAATAACTGGGTCTCAGACCCCTTTGATTTGTTTCGCGGTACGAGGCAGGGATGTCCGCTCTCCCCCAGCCTGTTCACCCTGGCACTGGAGCCCCTGGCAATTGCCATTAGGAGTGCTCCAGATGTCCTGGGCCTGCGGGTGGGTATGCTGGAGGAGCGCCTCTCCCTCTATGCAGATGACGCGTTATTATATTTGAATGATGCTGGGCCCTCTCTTCAAGCTGCCCTGCGAATCTTTATTAGTTTCGGGGGATTATCGGGCATTAAAATTAATTGGACCAAATCTGTTTTATTTCCACTAGACGACGGAGCTAACTCTGGACCCCTCTCATCCCCGCTGCAATGGGTGAAGGAGTTTAAATACCTTGGAGTTGTGATCACGAGAAATCCCTCTGATTTCATTGTTAAAAACTTAACACCTGTTTTAAACACCCTACGCTCAAGATGTGCTGCCTGGGAAAGTCTACCTCTGAATCTTATAGGTCGCATCAATCTCCTTAAAATGATGATACTACCTAAATTTAACTATTTGTTCAGGAACTGCCCAGTTTGGGTCCCCGTTTCATTTTTTAAGGACATTGATCGAATAGTGGGCTCTTTTATTTGGTCGGGGGGGAACCCTAGGTTGGCACGCTCCACATTGTGGTTACCTGCAGATTTGGGTGGACTTGCCCTCCCTAATTTTCAGATATACTTTTGGGCGGCAATGCTGGTAATGGTTCATTGGTGGTTCCAGGGTTCTAGATCTAATGCCGCAATTTGTCTCGAAGCAAACATCTTGGGCTCTCTGACCTTCACAATTTTCCCTACAGAGGACCCAAAGCATACTGTGTGGTGCCTGGACCTACTAGGGCAACATGGCAGGTATGGGAGGCAGCTAGACGTAGGTATCTTAGGCCTGGCCAATTGTCCCCAGCTCATCCGCTTTGGGGGAACCCACGGATCAAACACTTCCGTATGATACCGGACCCGCAGATATGGGCCAGATATGGTGTTACCATTCTGGAACACATAATGCCTGGGGGACAACTACTCTCCTTACAGGAGCTGACGGCTAAATTTGGCTTACCCTGGTGGATGGGGTTTTGGTATCTACAGCTGAGACATGCAGCCAGGGCTCAATTCCCACAAACCGCCTTGCTACAAACAGACCCCATTGAAGATCTCCTGTCTCCTGGAGACTTGACTAAGCCCCTATCCTCTCTTTATAACAAACTTTTGGGAAGGGATTCCCCCAAGATAAATAAACTATGGGAAAGGTGGCGGGCAGACATACCATCACTGGATAAGGAGGGATGGGAAGACTGTTTAGAGTATGGCCCTAAACTAGTTATAGCATCTAAGGACAAACTGATACAGGTTAAATTTATACATAGGATCTATAATACCCCACAGAGACTATATCGCATATTCCCTGAAAAAGACCCCATGTGTCCTAAATGTAAAGTCCAATTGGGTACATTTATACATATGTTCTGGGAATGCCCAGTCGTAGGAAAATTTTGGTTTGAGATATTTGGAGAACTTAACTCAAGGCTGCAAACCTCTATTCCGCTCCTACCAACTGTGGCCTTGCTGGGGGTGCATGATGACGAGCAGAGGCCCTACCATCTTAAATCATTAATTTCTTTCCTTCTTTTCTACGCCAAAAAAGAGATACTCATGAAATGGATAGACTCTTCCCCTCCTTTTCAGCCTGGGAGGCACAGATTGAGGCAGTAATCCCCATGTATAAAATGACATATATAAATCGTGGTTGTCCATGGAAATTTGAAAAAGTATGGGCTCCGTGGATGGCCTCGTAGAGGTTCATAGTGTATTCAGATCATTTGCTTAACCACTTACCAACCGGCCCATAGCCGAATGACGGCTGCAGGGCGGTTGGATAACTCTGGGAGGGCGTACTATGACGTCCTCCCAGAATTCCCCTCTCGCGCGCCCCCTGGGGCGCGCACCCGAACACATCCATGACTGCCGGGTCCAGAGGACCCGGCGCATTACGGATCCCGGTAAATGGCCGCTGATCACGGCCGTTTACCATGTGATCGCGCCGTCAAATGACGGCGCGATCACATGTAAACAGACCGGCGTCATCTGATGACGCCGGTTCCTCTCCTCCCCTCCTGTGTACCGATCGGTACACAGTGAGCGGGGAGGGGGATGGATGGATGTCTGCAGCGCTGTGGGCTGTATGTGTAGTGCCCACAGCGCTGCACAGAGACATCCATCCATGCACAGCCATCCCTCACTACTATGCAATGCTGTGCAATACTCTGCAATACCCCGCAATACTCTGCAATGCTGTGCAATTCTCTGCAATGCTGTGCAATTCTCTGCAATGCTGTGCAATTCTCTGCAATGCTGTGCAATTCTCTGCAATGCTGTGCAATTCTCTGCAATGCTGTGCAATTCTCTGCAATGCTGTGCAATTCTCTGCAATGCTGTGCAATTCTCTGCAATGCTGTGCAATTCTCTGCAATGCCCCCGCAATTCTCTGCAATGCCCCCGCAATTCTCTGCAATGCCCCCGCAATTCTCTGCAATGCCCCCGCAATTCTCTGCAATGCCCCCGCAATTCTCTGCAATGCCCCCGCAATTCTCTGCAATGCCCCCGCAATTCTCTGCAATGCCCCCGCAATTCTCTGCAATGCCCCCGCAATTCTCTGCAATGCCCCCGCAATTCTCTGCAATGCCCCCGCAATTCTCTGCAATGCCCCCGCAATTCTCTGCAATGCCCCCGCAATTCTCTGCAATGCCCCCGCAATTCTCTGCAATGCCCCCGCAATTCTCTGCAATGCCCCCGCAATTCTCTGCAATGCCCCCGCAATTCTCTGCAATGCCCCCGCAATTCTCTGCAATGCCCCCGCAATTCTCTGCAATGCCCCCGCAATTCTCTGCAATGCCCCCGCAATTCTCTGCAATGCCCCCGCCATTCTCTGCCATGCCCCCGCCATACTCTGCCATGCCCCCGCCATACTCTGCCATGCCCCCGCCATACTCTGCCATGCCCCCGCCATACTCTGCCATGCCCCCGCCATACTCTGCCATGCCCCCGCCATACTCTGCCATGCCCCCGCCATACTCTGCCATGCCCCCGCCATACTCTGCCATGCCCCCGCCATACTCTGCCATGCCCCCGCCATACTCTGCCATGCCCCCGCCATACTCTGCCATGCCCCCGCCATACTCCGCAATACTCCGCAATACCCCGCCATACTCCGCCATACCCCGCCATACTCCACAATACCCCGCCATACTCCACAATACCCTGCTATACCCCGCCATACCCTGCAATGCTGAGCCATGCTCAGCTGTACTCGGCCTCTGTATGTGGCCAGGCTGTGGAAGTCTCACATGTGGTATCGCCGTACTCAGGAGGAGCAGGAGAATCTATTTTGGGGTGTCATTTTTGGTATGTACATGTTATGTGGTAGAAATATTGTATAAATGGACAACTTTGTGTTAAAAAAAAAAAAAAAAGCGTTTTAACCACTTCCCGCCCGCCGGCCGTCATACAACGTCCTTGACTTTGTGCGGAGATATCTGAAAGATGGTTGCAGCTACAGGCATCATTCAGATATCAGCTTTTTCAGCCGGCGATTCCCTACACCATGAGAATGATCATAGCAGCTGTTCCACTGCTTGATTGTTCTTACGGGAGGCGAGAGGGGATGTCCCCCCCCTCCCGCGCTTCTACCGACTCACCGCTACGATCGAAGCCAGGATCGTTTTTTTTTTTTTTAAATTTCAGGCTTCCCAGCCTAGAGGTGAGATGCGGGGTCTTATTGACCCCATATCTCACTGTAAAGAGGACCTGTCATGCCATATTCCTATTACAAGGATGTTTATATTCCTTGTAATAGGAATAAAAGTGGTGAAAATTTTTTTTTTTTTTTGGAAAAAAGCATCAAACTAAAATAAAGTAAAATGAACAATAAAAAAAAAAAAAAATTTTTTAAAGCGCCCCTGTCCGTGTGTGCTCGCATGCAGAAGCGAACGCATACGTAAGTCCCGCCCACATATGAAAACGGTATTCAAACCACACATGTGAGGTATCGCTGCGATCGGTAGAGCGAGAGCAATAATTTTGGCCCTAGACCTCCTCTGTAACTCAAAACATGTAACCAGTAAAAAATTTTAAAGCGTCGCCTATGGGGATTTTTGAGTAGCAAAGTTTGGCGCCATTCCACAAGCGCGTGCAATTTTGAAAGGTGACATGTTGGGTATCTATTTACTCGGCGTAACTTCATCTTTCACATTATGCAAAAACATTAGGCTAACTTTACTGTTTTGGTTTTTGTAAAGCACAAAACAGTTTTTTTTCCAAAAAAAACGCGTTAAAAAAATTGCTGCGCAAATACCGTGCGAGATAAAAAGTTGCAACGACCGCCATTGTATTCTCTAGGGTCTTTGCTAAAAAAAACATAATGTTTTGGGGTTCTATGTAATTTTCTAGCTAATAAATGATGATTTTTACATGTAGGAGAGAAATGTCAGAATTGGCCTGGGTGCTCCAGAACGCCTGAAGGTGCTCCCCTGCATGTTGGGCCTCTGTATATGGCCACGCTGTGTAAAAGTCTCACACATGTGGTATCGCCGTACTCGGGAGTAATAGTAGAATGTGTTTTGGGGTGTAATTTGTGGTATGCATATGCGGTGTGTGAGAAATAACCTGCTAATATGACAATTTTGTGGGAAAAAAAAAAAGTAAAAAAAAAACCTTGATTTTGCAAAGAATTGTGGGAAAAAATGACAACTTCAAAAAACTCACCATGCATCTTTCTAAATACCTTGGAATGTCTTCTTTCCAAAAAGAGGTCATTTGGGGGGTATTTGTACTTTTCTGGAATGTTAGGGTCTCAAGAAATTAGATAGGCCGTCAGTACTTCAGGTGTGATCAATTTTCAGATATTCGCACCATAGCTTTTGGACTCTATAACTTTCACAAAGACCAATTAATATACACTAATTTGGGTTAATTTTACCAAAGATATGTAGCGGTATAAATTTTGGCCAAAATATATGAAGAAAAATTACTAATTTGCAAAATATTATAACAGAAATGAAGAAAAATGTATTTTTTTACAGATTTTTCGGTCTTTTTTCTTTTACGGCGCAAAAAATAAAGAACCCAGCGGTGATTAAATACCACCAAAAGAAAGCTCCATTTGTGTGAAAAAAAGGACAAAAATTTCATATGGGTACAGTGTTGCATGACTGAGTAATTGTCATTCAAAATGTGAGAGCACCAAAAGCTGAAAATTGGTCTGGTTAGGAAGGGGGTTTAAGTGCCCAGTGGTCAAGTGGTTAATGGTGGGAGGGTTCTGTAGGATGTGAGGATGGAAGATACTTTATGTGACATGTTCTGCTATCCTTGTATACTAATTGCAGATTGTACACAATATGTTCCCTATTCTAATGCATGTAATTTATGCATGAAGTGTTTTGTAATGTGTCAATTGGTATTCTGTAATTCATTTGTTTTACAACAATAAAGCACCATTGTTTTTTGTTAAAAAAAAAAAAAACACTTGGACACAGGGGTGGCTGTGGACGTGGTATACTTGGACAGAGGGGTGGATGTGGTATACTTGGATTTTGCAAACGTTTGACACAGTTCCCCATACACGGATAATGTGTAGGGTAAAGTCTTCAAGCTGGAAAGATCAGTTTGTAAATGGATAGAAAACTGGCTAAAAAACGGAATTCAGAGAGTAATGGTTAAAGGGTAAATTCACCTTTACATAAAACTCTGTAAGGTGAACTTACACAGGTCCCTCTTCTCGCTCCACCCACCGGTCCAGCGCTGACCTGGACCGCCGCAATCTCCGGTTCTAAGCTCCGGTATATCCATGCCAGGAGTCTGGGGCTTAGAAACCCCCTGAGTTGAATGTCCAAAATGTTCCTCGTCAGGAGGGACATTTTGGAGCTAACTGGTCAGCGCCGTCACATTGGCAGCGCCGACCAATTAGCCTGTCCTGTTAACTATGGAGAAGATGTGTGACTGCAGAGAGGATTTCTAAGCCCCGGTCTCCTGGCGCAGATATACCAGGGCTTAGAACCGGAGATTGCGGAGGTCCAGGTCAGCGGGCCTGGTGGGGGGGGGGGGTGAGGAGGGGGACCTGTGTAAGTTCCCCTTAGAGATTTTTCTGTAAAAGTGAACTTACACTTTAATGATTCTTACTCTGAATGGTCTAAGGTTATCAGTGGTGTACCCCAAGGTTCAGTGTTATCAGTGATATACCCCAAGGTTCAGTGTTATCAGTGGTATACCCCAAGATTCAGTGTTATCAGTGATATACCCCAAGGTTCAGTGTTATCAGTGATATACCCCAAGATTCAGTGTTATCAGTGATATACCCCAAGGTTCAGTGTTATCAGTGGTATACCCCAAAGTTCAGTGTTATCAGTGATATACCCCAAGGTTCAGTGTTATCAGTGGTATATCCCAAGGTTCAGTGTTATCAGTGATATACCTCAAGGTTCAGTGTTATCAGCGATATACCCCAAGGTTCAGTGTTATTAATGGTATACTCCAAGGCTCAGTGTTATCAGTGGTGTACCCCAAGGTTCAGTGTTATCAGTGGTGTACCCCAAGGTTCAGTGTTATCAGTGGTGTACCCCAAGGTTCAGTGTTATCAGTGGTGTACCCCAAGGTTCAGTGTTATCAGTGGTGTACCCCAAGGTTCAGTGTTATCAGTGGTGTACCCCAAGGTTCAGTGTTATCAGTGGTGTACCCCAAGGTTCAGTGTTATCAGTGGTGTACCCCAAGGTTCAGTGTTATCAGTGGTGTACCCCAAGGTTCAGTGTTATCAGTGGTGTACCCCAAGGTTCAGTGTTATCAGTGGTGTACCCCAAGGTTCAGTGTTATTAGTGGTGTACCCCAAGGTTCAGTGTTATTAGTGGTGTACCCCAAGGTTCAGTGTTATCAGTGGTGTACCCCAAGGTTCAGTGTTGGGACCATTACTTTTGAATACCTTTATAAATGATATTGGGTCTGGGATTAAAAGTACCATTTCAGTGTTTGCAGATGACACCAAGCTATGCAGTGTAATAACGTTCTTAGAGGATGTCTATAACTTACAAGCCGACCTCAATGCACTGTCTAATTGGGCAACTGTGTGGCAAATGAGGTTTAATGTTGATAAATGTAAAGTTATGCACTTGGCGACTAAAAATATGTTTCATACATACTGTACTTGCCTGCTCTGTGTAGTAGAACTGCACAGAGCAGACCCCGATCCTCCTCTTCTCTGGTCCCCCGCTGGATTTCCTGGCTTCTTCTCTTAAGCTGGTGCCCCCAATAGGAAGCAGATTCCCATGGGGTCACTCCTGCGGGCTCGCTCCTGAGACCGGCTAAAGTGTCTATTGACACAGACAGCCCGATCCGTGCTCCCTTGTCACTAGAGTTTACTGAAAGGAGTGGGAGCCAGTGGCTTCCACTGCTATTGATCTGCCCTGGGACAAGGCCAGGAGAGCCGCAGCTCTCATGCACAGCACTGGATCGCGATGGGGCTCAGGAAAGTATAAGGGGGAGTAAAGGGGGCGTGACACAGAAGTTTTATTACCTTTATGCATTAAGGTAAAAAAACTTGAGGCTTTATAACCACTTTAACCCCTTGCGGACCAGCCGCCGTCATTATACTGCAGCAGGTTGGCACGGCTGCACAAATCGCCGTATCTGTACGTCGGCCTCTTTAAGAGCAATAGTAGGCACGCAAGCGTCCCCAAAGCCGATGTGTGTGGCCGACGATCTGCTGTTTCTAGTGATCAGGAACAGCGATCTCTCTCTACTCCTTGTCAGTCCCCTCCCCCCACAGTTAGAAACACCTCCCTAGGGAACACATTTAACCCCTTGATCGCCCCCTAGTGTTAACCCCTTCCCTGCCAGTAACATTTATACAGTAATCAGTGGCTATTTTTAGTACTGATGGCTGTATAAATGTGAATGGTCCCAAAAAGTGTCAAAAGTGTCCGATCTGTCCGCCGAAATTTTGCAGTCACGCTAAAAAAAAATCACAGATTGCCGCCATTACCAGTAAAAAATAATAATAAAAATGCCATAAATATATCCCCTATTTTGTAGACACTATAACTTTTGCGCAAACCATTCAATATACGCTTATTGCGATTTTTTTTTACCAAAAATATGTAGAATATGTATGAAATACATATTGGCCTAAACTGATGAAGACATTTAAAAAAAAAAAAAAAAAATTTTTTTTTGGGGGTGGGTTGGGATATTTATTATGGCAAAAAGTAAAAAATACTGATTTTTGTTTTTTTTTTTTCAAAATTGTCGGTCTTTTTTTGTTTATAGCGCAAAAAATAAACGGCAGAGTTGATCAAATACCACCAAAAGAAAACTATTTGTGGGGGAAAAAAATGACAATTTTGTTTGGGTCCAGCGTCGCACAACTGCACAATTGTCAGTTAAAGCGACACAGTGCTGTATTGCAAAACAATGGCCTGGTCATTAACCACTTAAGCCCCGGACCATTTGGCTGGCCAAAGACCAGAGCACTTTTTGCGATTTGGCACTGCGTCGTGCGGTCGTGCGACGTTGCTCCCAAACAAATTTGACGTCCTTTTTTCCCCACAAATAAAAAAAATTTTTCCCCTCAGTTTAGGCGTATTCTTCTACATATTTTTGGTAAAAAAAAAATTGCAATAAGCGTTTATTGATTGGTTTGCGCAAAAGTTATATAGTCTACAAAATAGGGGATAGTTTTATGCCATTTTTATTAATATTTTTTTTTTAATAGTAAT
The DNA here is from genome assembly GCF_042186555.1 of Aquarana catesbeiana. Classification (NCBI taxonomy): domain Eukaryota; kingdom Metazoa; phylum Chordata; class Amphibia; order Anura; family Ranidae; genus Aquarana; species Aquarana catesbeiana. The sequence goes on along the minus strand of NC_133328.1, from coordinate 10,293,825 downwards.
GGCAGCGATCAGCGATTTTTATCATGACTGCAACATTATGGCGGACAGATCGGACACTTTTGGCGCTATTTTGGGACCATTCACAATTATACAGCGATCAGTGCATGCATTGATTACTGTGTAAATGGGACTGGCAGTGAAGGGGTTAACCAGGGGGGGCATTGTAGGGGTTAAGTGTGTTGTAGGGATGTATTCTAACTGTGGGGGGGAGGGGCTATGTGTGACATGACACTGATCACCGCTCCTGATTACAGGGAGCGGTAATCAGTGTCCTGTCACTAGGCAAAATGGGGAAATGCTTGTTTACATCAGCATTTCCCCGTTCTTCCTCTCCGTGAGACGATTGCAGGCATCCCCGCGGACATTGAGTCCGTGGGACCCGCGATCACACTCATGGAGCTTGCAGCAGGGTCGTGCACGCGCTGGCGGCGCCGCGCACGCGACCACGCGGTGGCAAATTTAAAGGGTCGTACCTGTACACCCATTTGCCTGTCCGTGCCATTCTGCCGACGTTACGACGTATATGTACATGCGGCGATCGGCAAGTGGTTAAGGGGGTAAATCCTTCTGTGGCTGAAGGGGTTAATGAGATTGTAAAGGCATGTGCAACCAAACTGATAACAGTAGTGCAGGAGCTATGAGGAAAGATTAGCTGAACTAAATTGTATTCTCTCTTGAGAGAGAATTGAGGTGATTAAGTGGGGATATGATCTCCATGTACAGTATCTCACAAAAGTGAGTACACCCCCTCACATTTTTGTAAATATTTTTTTCTATCTTTTCATGTGACAACACAGAAGAAATGACACTTGTCTACAATGTAAAGTAGTGAGTGTACAGCTTGTATAACAGTGTAAATTTGCTGTCCCCTCAAAATAACTCAACACACAGCCATTAATGTCTAAACCGCTGGCAACAAAAGAGCCATGGTTATGCAATAGAGTTTGTCGATCAGCCTACCTGTCTCCATGTGTTCATCTCTAGAGACCAGCTGCCCCTCACCTGACTGCTTTTGTAACCTCTCCTCTAAGTATGGACCCACCCCAGGCCCTATCAGGGAACCCTATATTAACCTGTGCACTGCAAGCCAGCAGTGCTGATCAGCCATTGTGTGTTAGCCTCCGTGTGTACTTGCTGTGTTTCCTACAGCTGATTCCTGTTACCGACTTTGGCGTGTTCCTAACTATTCCTGTCTGCTCGTGACCCTGACCTTTGGCGTGTCCCCGACCATCCCTGTTTGCCTGTGACCCTGAACCTTGGCGTGTACTCTGTTGTCCTTATCTGCTTGTGGCCCCGACCTTGGCTTGTCCTTTACTTCCTTGTTGTTCCAGCCTGCTGCCTCCTTCCTCATCTCCTATAGTCTACTGTGAGCGTGAGCTGTGAGACCCTGGGGGCCGCGACCTGAAGCCAGACTGCAGCACAGTCCATCCTTACCATTAAAGGCTCTGGTGAACACCTGCTGGCTCTTAGACTCTGTGCCCTGGGGAATCTATGCTCTAGCTCCCAGTGGGATCTGTGTCAGTGATCCAGTAGACCTGCTTCCTGAACCTCCCAGGGGTCTAACCACAGCAGTCAGTCCTAGGGTCCACTACCTAGCGGTGCACTTCTGACTCCTACAGAGTGCATCTGTCACCTAGCCTCAAGGTGACCTAACAGTTTGATCAGCCATGGACCCGGCTGATGTGCGGCTACACGCAGATGATCCGCTGCAGGGCTTAGTTCGCAGACTTGAGGCCCAGGAATCGCATCAGACCCAAGTGATGCGATTCCTTCAGGATTTGGCATCCCGTTTTGAACAGGTTCAGGCCTCATTAGGACCCCCGGTTCAACAACCTCAACCGCTATCTGCTGCTGCACCTATCGCAACAGTCGCAGCCACACATTCATTACAACTGCCAGCTCCAGCCCGTTTCTCTGGGGACTCAAAGGCTTGCAGGGGGTTCCTTAGCCAGTGCACGATTCATTTTGAACTTCAGCCCCAAAACTTCCTGTCTGGGCGAAAGTAGTCTAAATTATATTCCTTCTGTCCAGCGAGGCACTAGCTTGGGCTGCCCCTCTGTGGGAACTGAATGATCCAGTGGTTTATAGCCTGTCTGATTTCTTCAAACTTTTTCGAAATATCTTCAAGGAACTGGGTCGTGTATCCTCAGCGGCTAGCGCTCTTTTACGTCTCCGTCAAGAGTCCGCTTCTGTGGGACAGTATGCTCTTCAGTTCCGTATCCTCACAGCTGAATTGAGCTGGAATAATGAGGCCCTAGTTGCAACCTTTTTACATGGCCTCTCTGATAGAGTGAAGGATGAATTAGCAGGAAGATCCCTTCCTGCTGATCTGGACGGTGTCATCACCTTGTGTAACCAGATCGATATTCGCTTTCAGGAGAGGGCCCTGGAAAAAAGACGCCAGCACTCCCCGTTCCTTAGGCAGCTTGAGCTCCCAGTCCCTTCTCTTCTATCCGACGAGCACCCCCTGCCCACTGAGGAACCTATGCAGCTGGGCTGGACCAAGTTGTCTCCTATCATATTAGGTCTTCCTTGGTTACGGCTCCATTCTCCACATGTTGACTGGACTGCTGGACAGATCTTGACTTGGGGTTCCTTCTGTTCCTCCTCCTGCCTACTCAAGGTTACCCCAAAAGAGAATCCTCCTGTTGCCACCATCCCAGTATCTTCTGCTCTTCCTGTGTGTATAGCGATTTCTGCAATGTCTCCTGCAATAGTCGGGCTGAGGCACTCTCTTGGTCGTGTGGCACTCTGGATGAGAAGCCTACCTGTGAACCTGAGCTGATCAGTCACTCCAGTTTGCATGGCCATTTCTCTTTGCCTGTCCCTGGACCCCCTTGGACACACACCCAGGCTGACTCGTCCACCAGTTCCACAGTCGCTATGCCCTGCAATGTAATTCTGGTGGTCGCTGCACCTGGCAATGCTGTTCAGTCAGCCTCTGCACCAGTCCAGCCTATGCCCAGTGAGATTCCTGCTTCTTGTTCAGGACCTTCTGTAACCTGGCCTCACCCTACTGCTACTACGTCCGTTCAAACCTGTTTAAGAGGCTCAATCCATCCTTTGGATAGACTGCCTCATTCGGCCAGGTGGGGTTTTCAATCTTTTGTTCAGGGCTCTCTGTATTCTGTTTGTGTTTCAGCTATCCAGCTTAACTCTTTTGACACGTCACCTTTTAACCAACCTGACCTCAGGGATCCACTGACCTCTACCCAGTCTGAGGGTCCTGTGTTGGATGTCCAGCACATCTTTAAGGGTCTGGGGGACCTTGCTTAGACTTCTGATGGTCTTCTCGTGCCCTTACCCATTTCTAAAAAGCCTTTAGTCCTCAATAAGTCCTTTCGTCCTCTCCTTACCTCGGTTCCGGTCTCTGAGGATAATCTAAAGTAAGAGGTTAGTCAAGTTTTGGATTCCCGGCTCCGCATTCTTCAGTACCTCGTACATTGGAAAGGGTTTGGTCCTGAGGAGAGGTCTTGGATCACTGCATCTGAGGTCTTTGCTCCTCGTCTATTGAGGAGGTTCCATCTGGAGTTTCCCTTTAAGCCTGGGCACAGGCGAGGGAGGGAGAGGTCTCATAAGAGGGGGGTACTGTCATGGTTATGCAATAGAGTTTGTCGATCAGCCTACTTGTCTCCATGTGTTCATCTCTAGAGACCAGCTGCCCCTCACCTGACTGCTTTTGTAACCTCTCCTCTAAGCATGGACCCACCCCAGGCCCTATCAGTGAACCCTATATTAACCTGTGCACTGCAAGCCAGCAGTGCTGATCAACCATTGTGTGTTAGCCTCCATGTGTGCTTGCTGTTTTTCCTACGTCTGATTCCTGTTACCGACTTTGGCCTGTTCTTAACTATTCCTGTCTGCTCGTGACCCTGACCTTTGGCGTGTCCCCGACCATCCCTGTTTGCCTGTGACCCTGAACCTTAGCGTGTACTCTGTTGTCCTTGTCTGCTTGTGGCCCCGACCTTGGCTTGTCCCTTACTTCCTTGTTGTTCCAGCCTGCTGCCTCCTTCCTCTTCTCCTGTAGTCTACTGTGAGCGTGAGCTGTGAGAGCCTGGGGGCCGCGACCTGGAGCCAGACTGCAGCGCAGTCCATCCTTAGCATTAAAGGCTCTGGTGAACACCTGCTGGCTCTTAGACTCCGTGCCCTGGGGAATCTATGCTCTAGCTCCCAGTGGGATCTGTGTCAGTGATCCAGTAGACCTGCTTCCTGAACCTCCCAGGGGTCTATCCACAGCAGTCAGTCCTAGGAACCGCTACCTAGCGGTGTACTTCTGACTCCTACAGAGTGCATCTGTCACCTAGCCTCAAGGTGACCTGACAAAAAGTCAGTACACCCCTAAGTGAAAATGTCCAAATTGGGCCCAATTATCCATTTTCCCTCCCCGGTGTCATGTGACTTGTTAGTGTTACAAGGTCTCGGGTGTTAATGGGGAGCAGGTGTGTTAAATTTGGTGTTATCGATTTTGTACTCACTTTTGTGAGATACTGTATTAATACATAACAGGGGGGGTATGATCACCATGTATAAATACATAAGTGGTCCATATAGTGAACTTGGTGTTGAGTTATTCACTTACAGGTCATTACAGAGGACAAGGGGGCACTCTTTACACCTGGAGGATAAAGAGATTTAACTTCCACGTATGGAAAGGCTTCTTCACAGTAAGAGCTGTGAAAATGTGAAATAGACTCCCTCAAGTACAAGTTCTGGTCCGCTCAGTAGATTGTTTTAAAAAAAGACCTGGATGCATTTCTGAATGCACAAAATATAACTGGATACTGGCGCTTATAGGTAAAAACATCAGGGGTAGTTGAATAGAGAATATCCGGTTACTTTCAGGGGGATCAGGAAAAAAATAATCTCCGCCGTTGGCACAAATTTGATCAAGCTTTATTGTTTTGGGGTTTTTTTAGCCTTCCTCTGGATCAGTTGGGGTATAGAATTGTATATATGGAGGTTTTCGATTTGTACGTTTTATTTTTTTTTATTGATTGAATGTAGCGCTGGTAGATTTTCAATCTACTGTTGATAGGTAAATTTAGTGGGTTATCTGTTCATACATAGTCAGATTTGTCTCTGTTCCAGCTTGGCTGAGTTGCATGTAGTTTCACACTGTGCCTGTGGGTGTCGCTATTGCCATGTGTCGGTGTTGGAAAGGCAACACGCTGAAGCGTATGAGTACTCCTCTGTCCTGGAGATAACTCGGTGGAGGTGGTCCTCCGAGTTGCATTCTGGGGGAGGGTATTTATGGAACAGACGCCATGTTTGGGGGTTCGTTTCGTTCCACCTGCTGGCCCTCCTGGCCGACATATATATGCTAGGAGTACTACCTCCAGTGGCGGCCCGTCCATAGGGGGCGCCAGGGCGCCGCCCCCCCCCCCCCCCTCCTGTAGTCAAAAAAAAAAAAAAAATTTTAAAACGGCCCCTTTAAGAACAAAAAAAGTCCTTTAACAAAGTGCACTGTGGCGCCGGATGCCAGTGCACTATGGGAAGCGCCACGTCAATGCAATCACGAGATTGCAGACGCAGCGCTTCATTTGCGGGCTTTTAACCCGCCTTGTGGCGCAAATGAAAACGCTGATTAGCTTCCGCTCGTAGAATCAGTGTGATTTCTATGGGCGGGAGCATTGCTTTTCAAATCTTGAGGTCACTTCCGGCTTTCGTGAAGAAGACGAGAGCCGGAAGTGATGTCGGCAGCTCCGTTCTTCGGCTGAGCGGAGCTGCAGGAGGAAGGTAAGAGCCATATGAGGGATGGGTTGCTGTCTGGCAAGCAGGGTGAGCTCCAGCACAGCACAGCACAGCACAGCTGCATGTATCTGTCCAACTCTTCCCCATTCCCCCCCCCTCCCTCCTGTCTTACTACACACGGCTGAAGACACCTATACACAGACAGAGGGGGAGGGGGAGGAGAATGAACACATACACAGGACGTGAGGGGCAAGTTATCAAAGAAAGATACAGTGATTTGGGGGGCTGGGAGAGGATGCTGTATGTGCTAGGGGCCACTTTGGGAGCAGAGAGGATTTGTGCTGGGGGGGGTCTAATTTTATATTCAACCCCCCTTCTAGCACAAATCCTCTCTGCTCCCAAAGTGGCCCCTAGCACATAAAGCATCCTCTCCCAGCCCCCCAAATCACTGTGATTATCTTTCTTTGATAACTTGCCCCCCTCCCCCCTTGTTCAGAGATGCTGGCTGCTATTAAGGAGACAATCATGGTTTCTGGGATCAGTGGACACAGTGGCTGCGTTTTTGATGACACAGTGGCTGCGTTTTTGATGACACAGTGGCTGCGTTTTTGATGACACAGTGGCTGCGTTTTTGATGACACAGTGGCTGCGTTTTTGATGACACAGTGGCTGCGTTTTTGATGACACAGTGGCTGCGTTTTTGATGACACAGTGAATGTGTTTTTGATGACACAGTGGCTGCGTTTTTGATGACACAGTGAATGCGTTTTTGATGACACAGTGAATGCGTTTTTGATGACACAGTGAATGTGTTTTTGATGACACAGTGAATGCGTTTTTGATGACACAGTGAATGTGTTTTTGATGACACAGTGGATGCGTTTTTGATGACACAGTGGCTGTATTTTGATGACAGTGGCTGCGATTGATGTTTTTTTTTCAGAATTTTTCAGTTTGTTTGTGCCCCCCCAAAAATTTTGAGCACCAGCCACCACTGACTACCTCGTGGTCCTCCGTCCGGGAGGCCCACGTAGCTGCAGCGCGTGGGTGGCCCAGAAGCCTATCTGGGGCCTACCACAGTGGCAGAGGAATGGTCCTGGGCTGTCTATCCTGAGTAAAGAAGCTGGCCAAATGAGAAGATCCCAGGGGAGGACCCGTCATGGAAGAATCATGCAGAGTGCTGGTCTGGAGAGGGGCCTGGTGACTCAGTTGGAGGACGCATCCTGAAGTAACCCTACCGCATAGTACTGCTGGGTCGGCTTAAAGGTTCTAGTGCTGTTTGCTATTCATCTTAAACCAATACATCCTGTGGCAGAGGATCATACGGGTTTTAATCCAATCAAGTTTGTGGCAGAGACTTTTGTTCGTGCTGCGTACTGGCTGCTAGGTTAGTGAGAGAAATCTATCCAGGCGGGCAAAGATTTAACTCTACAGAGAGAGTATATCCATCTACAAGCTTTCACTTCCTAATGCTACACTAAGACAAGGTATTTGAACTTCCCTGCAACTTTCCTTCTACCTCTTACCTGCTACTTTCTTCAATTCATGTTTATTAAAGCATTGGAAAAGATACTCAAGTGTCCGGTGCCTACATTGACTGGTGTTAAACTCAGCGGGACACTAGACCCGGTTCTGGTGAAATAGAGGTAATGAAGGTGACGGTAACAGCCCGCTTAAACCAGCAGCTCCACCGTGAGTTATTGCTACATGAACAAGATGCATTTGTGTCTTTTTTAGCATGACTAACTACATGCCTACCATATGTAATCTTACCGACAAGGGTTGATGCTAATTTTTGAGGACAGCCTTAGGCAAATCACAGAAGAGATAACAGAAATAATTAGATTTTTCTTTCTCTGCTTCCTTTAAGCCTGCATACCAAGGTGTCACAAGGGCAGAGCCCATTGGTATGCCGATATGAGGGAGGGGTGGGCAGAATATATATATTTAAGGCATGGGTCTTGGAACGCCACATTCACAAGCCTCCTCCAGCTTACAATGGCACCACACGTAAGCATCCTACTGCTGGCAGCTCTCTGTATTGGATCAGGTAAGGGACATCATTAATATTATGATTTTTTTTTTCTGGAGAATTTTCTCATTTTATAATACATAAAAGAAAACTTTTTAAGCAACAAGCAATTTATAGAAACAAGATACTTGCAATTCCCTTTGAGATGACTGCAGTGCAGTACCATTGGTATCCTGCTCAATGGCTGCAAGCATGCTGTAGTCTGGGGTTGGAAGAGAGAGCCCTTAGGTCCTCCTCCATTTATTTCTTTTGCCTCTATCCAAGGCATTACCAACATCCCCCAGTTACATCCCATTGCCTCTCAGGATCTCTTCCAAGCCTACCACCTCTATGCCCTTTTCCTTTTCATCCGCTCTGGACCCCTATATCCCTACCTACCCCAACTTGACCCTCTCCTACTTAGTTGCACTGGAATATGATTTTCCTCCACACCCCACCTTCACACTTGCAGCTGGTTGTCTTTTGTGCTAAAAAATGGCCTTACACC